>NC_092781.1:15457713-15757713 GCF_047496795.1 Chiloscyllium punctatum | reverse complement strand
CTGTCCCCCTCTCTCTGTCCCCCTCTCTCTGTCCCCCGTCTCTGTCCCCCCTCTCTCTGTCCCCGCCCTCTCTATCCCCCCCGTCTCTGTCCCACCTGTCTCTGTCCCCCTCGCTCTGTCCCACCTCGCTCTCTGCCCCGTCTCTCTCTGCCCCGTCTCTCTGCCCTTCTCTCTCTGTCCCCCTTATCTCTGCCCCCCTCGCGTTGTCCCACTCTCTCTGTCCCCCTCTCTCTGCTCCCCTCTCTCTGCCCCCCTCTCTGTCCCCACTATCTCTGTCCCAACTCTCTGTACCTCCCGTCCCTCTCTCTCTGCCCCCCTTTCTCTGTCCCCTCTCTCTGTCGCCCCTCTCTCTGTCCCCCTCTTTCTGTCCCCTCTCTCTGTCCCCCTTCTCTCGGTTCCCCCTCTCTCTATCCCCCCTCTCTCTGTCCCTCTCTCTCTGCCCCCCGTCCCTCTCTCTCCGCCCCCCATCTCTCTTTCCCCCAACTTTCTGTCACCCAACTCTGTCCCCGACTCTCTGCACCCTCTCTCTCTGTCCCCCTCTCTCTGTTCCCACTCTCTGTCCCAATTCTCTCTGCCCCCACACTCTCTTCCACTCTCTCTGTCCCACTCTCTCTGTCCCTCTCTCTATGCCTTCCTTTCTCTCTCCCCTTCTCTCTGTCCAACCCTCGCTCCATCCCCCTCTCATGCCCCCGCTATCTGTCACCCCTTTCTCTGTCCCCCACTCTTTGCCCCCTTTCTCTATCGACCCTCTCTCTGTCGCCCACTCTCTGTACCCTCTTTGTTCCCCTATCTCTATTCCGCCCTCTGTCCCCCCGTCCCGCCTCTCACTGTCCCCCTCTCTCTGTCCCCCATCTCTGTTTCCCCTCTCTGTTCCCCCCTCTCTGTCCCCGCTCTCAATGTCTACCCTCTCTCTGTCCCCAACTCTCTGTCCTCCCACTCTCTGTACACCTCTCTGTCCCGCCTCTCTGCCCCCTCTCTATACCCCTTTCTCTGTTCCCCCCTCTCACTGTCCCCCTTCTCTCTGCACCCCCGGCCCCCTCTCATGTTACCCCCTCTCTCTCTGTCGTCCCTCTCTCTGTCGCCCTCTCATTTTCCACCCTCTCTCTGCACCTCCGTCTCTGCACCCCGCCTCTCTGTCCGCCCTCTGTCTGTTTCCACGCTCTCTAACCTCCTCTCTCTGCCCCCTCTCTCTGCCCCCTCTCTCTGTCCAGCCTCTCTCTGTTCCCCTCTCTCTGTCCCCCTCTCTCTCCCCCCTCTCTCTGTCCCGCTATCTCTGACCCCACTCTCTCTGACCCCACTCTCTCTATCCCCTCTCTCTGTTCCCCCTCTCTCTGTCCCCCCCTCTCTATCCCCCCCGTCTCTGTCCCCCCTGTCTCTGTCCCCCCTCGCTCTGTCCCACCTCGCTCTCTGTCCCCTCTCTCTGCCCCGTCTCTCTATGCCCCCTCTCTCTGCCTCCCTCTCTGCACCCCCTCTCTGTCCCTCTATCTCTGTCCCAATTCTCTGTTCCCCCTTTCTCTGTCCCTCTCCTCTCTGTCCCGCTCTCTCTGCCCCGCCTGTCCGTTTCGCTCTGTCCCCCCCCCCCCCTCTGTCTGTCAGCCCTCTCTCTATCCCCCCTCTCTCTGTCCCTCTCTCTCTGCCCCCACGTCCCTCTCTCTCTGTCCCCGCATCTCTCTATCCCCCCTCTCTCTGTCGCCTTCTCTCTGCCCCCTCTGTCTGTCCACCCCCTGTCTGTCCACCCTCTCCCTGTCCACCCTCTCTCTGACCCCACTCTCTCTGACCCCACACTCTCTGTCCCCCTCTCTCTGTCCCCTGTCTCGGACCCCATTCTCTCTGTCCCCTGTTCTCTCTGTCCGCCTCTCTCTGTCCCCTTCTTTCTGTCCCCGTCTCTCTGTACCCCCTCTCTGTCCCCCGTCCCCTCTTCTCTGACCACCTCTGTCCTCTCCCTCTCTGTCCCCCTCCCTCTCTGTCCCCCCTCTCTCTGTCCCCCTTCTCTCTGTCCCCTTTCTTTCTGTCCCCCTCCCTCTCTGCCCCCCTCTCTCTGTCCCCCCTCGCTCTGTCCCCCCTCTCTCTGTCCCCCTCACTCATTCTCCCCTCTCTCTTGCCCTTCCCTCCCTGGTCCTCCTCTCTCTCGCCATCCTCCTCTCTCGCACTCCCCTCTCTTACACTCCCCTCTTACACTCTCCCTCTCTCTCGCACTCCCCTCCCTACTGCCCCTTTCTCGTCTTCCCCTCTCTCAACCTCTCCCCTCTCTCTCTCGCCTTTCCCTCTCCACCTCTCTCGCCCTCCACACCCTCCCTCTCACCTCTCTCGCACTCCATACTCTCCCTCACCTCTCTCACACTCTCCCTCCCTCTCGCCCTCGCCTCCCTCTCCCCCTCTCTCGCCCTCCCCATCTCTTGCCTTCCCCCTCACTCCTGCTCCCTCACCTTTCTCAACCTCTCCTTTCCTCTCACCCTCCCTTCCCACCCTTTGCTCGCCCTCCCCTGCCTCCATCCCCCCTCTTGCCCTCCACCCTCTCCCTCCCCTCACTCGCCTCGTCTCTCGCCCTCTCCCCTCCTCTCACCCTCGCTTCACTCCCCTCTCTCACCCTCTCCCTCACTCTCGCCTCTTCTCCCTCTCGCCCTCTCTCGCCCTCCTCCTCTCTCGTCCTCCCCTCTCTCACACTCACCCTTCTCTCGCCCTCCCCTCCCTCCCTACTCTCTCTTGCTCCGTCTCTCCCTCTCACCCTCCCCTCCTTCCATCATCTCTCACGCCCTCCCTGCTGTCTCACCCTCCATTCTCTCGCCCTCTCCTTCCCTCTCGCCCTCACGTCCTTCACTCCCCTCTCTCGCCATCCCCCGTCTCTCACACTCCCCCCTCACCCTCACCCTTCTCTTGCCCTCCCCTCCCTCCCCTCTATCGCCCTCCCCTCTCTCGCCCTCTCCATCCCTCTTGCCTTCACCTCGCTCCCCCTCTCTTGTACCCCCCACTCCCACCACCCCCCCTCTCTCGCACCTACCTCTCTCACCCTCCCCCTTTCTTGCCCTCCCCCTTTCTCGCCCTCCTCCTTGTCTCGCCCTAACCTCCCTTCCCTCTCCTCTCTCGCCCTCCCCTCTCTCATCCTCCTCCCCTCTCATGCTCCCCTCTCTCGCCCTCCCCTCCTTCCCTCCCCTGTCTCATCCTCCCCTCTCTCAACCTCCCCTCTCTCGCCCTGCGGTCTATCACTCTCCCCTCTCTCGCCCTCCTCTCTCTCACCCTCCTCCTCTCTCATGCTCCCCTCTCTCGCCCTCCCCTCTCTCGCCCTCCCCCTCTCTCTCATCCCCTCTCTCGTCCTCTCCCTCCCTCTTTCTCTCTCCCCTTCCTCCCTCCCCTCTCTCCCTTCCATTCTCTCGCCCTCTCCCTCCCTCTCTCTCCCTCCCCTCCCTCTCTCTCTCCCTCCCCTCCCTCCCTCCCCTCTCCCCACCCCCTTTCTCGCCCTCTCCCTCCCTCTCTCTCCCTGCCCTCCATCCCTCCCCTCTCCCCATCCCCTCTCTCGCCCTCCCCACCCTCTCTCCCCTCTCTCGTCCTCTCCCTCCCACTCTCCCCTCTCTCGCGCTCCCCCTCTCTCCCATCCCCTCTCTCGCCCTCTCCCACCCTCTCTCTCTCCCTCCCCTCCCTCCCTCCCCTCTCTCGCCCTCCAGTATCTCACCCTATCTCTCCCTTGCCCCTCTCTCTCCCCCCGCTCCTTCACTCTTGCTCCACCCTCTCACTCTTGACCCCCTCAATCAATGTCTCTCTCTGTCCCCACCTCCCTCTGTTTGTCTCTGACTGAATCTCTCTCCCTCCCTCCCTTTCTCTCAGTCACAACCTGTTTTCCTGGTCCTTCCCTCTTCCTCTGACCCAGAGACTGGGGGTTGGGGGGATGATTGGTCGTGAGGCTGCCTGTGGTGGGGGGTGGGAGATGTGGGAGGTAGGAGAAGGGGATAATGGTCTATAGGTGGAACTGGTGGAGGGAGGCAGAGACGGCAGGACAGAGAGAGTGAGGGTGAGGGGAAGGGAAGAGTGGAGGCAGGTGGAGAAACCGGGGTTGGGTGTGTGTGAGAGAGGGGGAGCGAGGGAGTGTGAAGAGGAGGGGTGGTGAGAGAAAGGGAGAGATTTGAGTAGAAAGTGGGGGGAAGATGAAATGGGGAGACCAGGCTGCAGTGGTGGGACAGAGGGAGCTAAACCCAGCTCCTGAGTTCAGGGCGCGGTGCCCTCCCCTTCCCTGAGGACCAGGACTTGGGACTGAGTCTGTCTCTCTCCAGCTCAGCTTCTCCAACACAAAGACACACAACAACATCAGTCACTCTGCTGCTCAGCACTCTTTAATCAACATTTTTATTGGTTACAAATGGAAGTGATGGATACAGTCAGTGGGATGGTGCCTTTTCTCACTGGCCACTGAGTTGTGAGAAACATTGAAATGTTTCCCTGTAACCCCCCTGCGGGATAAGGATGGGCAAACCAGCGCTACCCTCAGTCTGTTACCATAGCGACAGGCTGCTCCATCGCTGAAACACTGAACTGAAATGAGAAAATCCCGGATGGATTGATTAATGAGGGAATTTGATGGATTTGGGTGAAGGGATATTTCAGCACATTCTTCAGCTGCTGCCTAAACTTAGTCTGGGTCACGGCATAAATCGCGGTGTTTGTGCAGCAACTGAGGAGCTGCAGCATGAAGCCCAGTTCCTGCACAAAGTGATCGAGATACACAGAGTAATATCCAATATAATACATCCGGTACCATATAGAATACAGCATTAACGTTGACCATAACAGGATGAAATTGGCCGAGATCACAAACAGTAAAATGATGGATTTTTTTCGGTTTCTCATTTCAGTGTCAGACTGAGCGTCCCCATTGGTGTGAGCGCGGAGTCTCCTGCGGGCTCTGCTGGTCACTAAAATGTGTCTGACAGTGAGAACATTGAGCAGCAGAATCAGGAGGAATGGGACACACGGGGTTAGAATGTGGTGGAGGAACTCGATTGTGCCCCAGACAATGGAGAATACAACAGCGTCTGTTACCTCACAAAACCAGGGGGCGTTCCCCAGCCAATACCGAGCCGTGAGCATAAAATACCAGGAAATGTTCTTTAAACAGCTCAGCACAGTCACTGCTCCCAGAACCACAGCCGCCGTTTCCTAACTGCAATATTTACTTTTCAGTTTCTGGCAACAAATGGCTACAAACCGATCAAAGGTGAAAGTGACGGTGAACCAGACAGAGCAGTCAGTGGCTGCATAAACCAGGACCCCGTGGATATTACACACGGGGACGGAGTTCGTCAGGAAATAAAACTGTTCCCGATAAACAATGGGAATGTGTCTCAGGATCAGGTCGAGGATAATGACCAGGAGATCCGCCGCTGCCATGGCCCCCAGGTAACGTCTGACACATGGAGACAATCCACAATCTTTATAAAGCAGGACGTAGATGGTCACTACGTTAACTGTGAGGAAGGAAAACAAACCCATTATCCATCAGCCTGGAGGCAAAGGGACCCGTTTGATCGGGGACCCAGTGAGATTTTCAAATGTGTCCCTGTATTCAGGGATTTATTAAAATAATTGGAGCTGGAATAACAAATGGGAAGGTCGGAATTACTGACAAAAATGTGACATAAACCACAAGAATCCCTCCCTCCCCAAACACACAGAGACACATTCATAAAGACAGATGGTTTCTAGAACATTCCCAGACACTCGATCACTCGAGAGCAGACACAGGTCACTCCTTCCCAGTTCCTAATACGGAGGGTGGGAACGTTGCTGTCCTGAAGGATTCTCTCCCAGTTTCCTGAAGACAAACGGAGTTTGGGAATTCCTGTATTTTGTTCTAAATTGTGGTCGATCCTGTGTCGTGGAGAAATGTAAACACAGGGAAAACGTATTCCCCCCTTTAACTGCCCGAGGGTCCTTCGGAACAGTGTGTCCTTCTCCCTGGAACGGGATCTCTTCCCTCGGGATATTATCGTTTGCTCAATTCACTGACGTCCGGCCGTTCACAAACAATGTCAGGGACAGAACGTTCCAGGGAATGTCAGTTATAGAATGTCAGGGACAGAACGTTCCGGGGAATGTCAGTTATAGAATGTTGAGGACAGGACGTTCCAGGGAATGACAGTTATAGAATGTTGGGGACAGAACGTTCCAGGGAATGTCAGTTATAGAATGTTGGGGACAGAACGTTCCGGGGAACCCCTTGACCTGTCCATGACCTTTCCCTCCTCCCCACCCCACCAACACGATGTACTGTGCCTGGACACACTGTAACATTAATGGGGTGTGAGACGGAGCGTCCAATCACAGGAATGGGAATTAAAGGCATTGCCAGATCAGCTGAAATGGTTAGATATACCACATTCTCAATCCACCTCACAGATCCAGCCCAGACACCATACACCCAGAGGAGATATCTGTTCACCGTGGAACACTGTACAGACCAAGCCAGTGTCCTGCTCAGTACAACCCAGCAATCTGTGCAGATTCATCCATTATACTGGTCAATACAATCCAGCAATCTGTCCAGAGTGGAACACTGCGCAGACCACAGCAGTGCATTGATCTATAAACCCGGACTACATATCTGTACAGAGTGGAGCACTGTGCAGACCACTGCAGTGCATTGATCTATAAACCCGGACTAGATATCTGTCCAGCACAGGGAGCTGTGTAGACCACAGCAGGGCACTAATGTGTGAACCTGAAACAAATATCCATCCAGCATATGGAGCTGCACAGACCACATCATTGTATTATCTATAAACCTCAACCAGAATGAGTGACCAGCACAACGACCTGTGCAGTGATCACCCGTGCATTGATCTGTATACCAGGAGCAGTTACCATCCCAGTATGTAAGACTGTGTACCCCACCCCAGTACATTGATCTGTAACCCAGGAGCAGTTACCATCCCAGTATGTAAGACTGTGTACCCCACCCCAGTACATTGATCTGTAACCCAGGAGCAGTTACCATCCCAGTATGTAAGACTGTGTACACCACCCCAGTGCACTGATCTGTAACCCAGGAGCAGTTACCCCCCCCAGCATGTAGGGCTGTGTACATCACCCCAGTGCATTGATGTGTAAACCAGGAGCAGTTACCCTCCCAGCATGTAGGACTGTGTACCCCACCCCAGTACATTGATCTGTAACCCAGGAGCAGTTACCTTCCCAGTATGTAGGATTGTGAACATCACCCCAGTGCATTGATCTGTAACCCAGGAGCAGTTACCCTCCCAGTATGTAGGACTGTGTACCCCACCCCAGTGCATTGATCTGTAACCCAGGAGCAGTTACCCTCCCAGCATGTAGGACTGTGTATCCCACCTCAGTGCATTGATCTCTAACCCAGGAGCAGTTACCCTCCCAGCATGTAGGACTGTGTACCCCACCCCAGTGCATTGATCTGTAAAACAGGAGCAGTTACCCTCCCAGCATGTAGGACTGTGTACCCCACCCCAGTACATTGATCTGTAACCCAGGAGCAGTTACCCTCCCAGCATGTAGGACTGTGTACACCACCCCAGTACATTGATCTGTAACCCAGGAGCAGTTACCCTCCCAGCATGTAGGACTGTGTACACCACCCCAGTACATTGATCTGTAACCCAGGAGCAGTTACCCTCCTAGCATGTAGGATTGTGTACCCCACCCCAGTACATTGATCTGTAACCCAGGAGCAGTTACCCTCCCAGAATGTAGAGCTGTGTACCCCACCCCAGTAAATTGATCTGTAACCCAGGAGCAGTTACCTTCCCAGTATGTAGGACTGTGTACCCCACCCCAGTGCATTCCTCAGTAACACTGTGTTACATCCCTGCCCAGTGTGGGGAAACTTGTAGCCCATGCTGGAAGTGACAGGATGTACAACACTCACCCATTTCCTGCTCCATATCTCCATTGTGTCATGACAAGGGGGTGCTGTGGGTGTGAACATCACTGACTGGGAGAGATAGTGGGGGAATCAGTTTAATATCATCACATGGGAGGGGTTTGGGGTATAGACAGTTAGAGGGAGACTGAGAGACAGTGTCATGGAAGGATGTGGTCCCAGGTTGCAGAATACTGAAAGCTGGACACTTCGATAACATCCTGAAACATGAGCCAGTCTTCCCAGGAAAAATGGGAAAATGGGATATTGGTGTAAGGTCAGATGATGGAGAGTTTTGGATGAGCATTTGTTCTCCAGCTTTGTAAATGGAGTCCTTCATGGCTGGAGGTACACCCCATCAACCAGATGATCCTGGATATTCCATGATCCCTGATACTGGTGCCATCTTTAAAAGGCCAAGGGGCACATGATTGAGCTTTCTCAGTTTGGACCTCCCCTGGACAGTTTACCCTGAGCCTGGCAGATAAGGGGCAATTACACCATGGTTTGTCAACGGGCGTACGGAGGTCCTGGTGGCTGGGCTAGTACAGAGGGGGACCATTCTCTTCCCAGAGGGGGCGACACCACCAGACCCACCGAGCATGGTCTGAGCTCCCCACCCAGCTCAGTGCAGTATCTGGGGTCTGAAGAAATGTCCAGCAATACAGGACAAGCTTCAATAACCTCCCCCACTCGCTCAGGATAAGGGTCACTGTAATCTCTCTGCTCCCTCAGTCTCACTGTATATCTGTTATTGCACCGACCCCCGAACAAGGCTCATGGTCCACCACTCTCACTGCCTCATGCTGCACCTTCTTTCTCTGTCTCTGTCTTTGTCTCTCTGTCTCTGTCTCTCTCCCCCTCTCTCCCCCCCTCCCTCCACTTCACCCCCACACTAATAACACTGCATGGATACAACACTGTGGACTGACTCCCTCCGGACACCTCACCATGACCCCCTCCCCGCCTACACTAACACTAACAGTAGGACCACACCCACTCCCTCCCTCACTCACTCCCTCTCTTCCTCCCATTCCAGGAGAAACAGCCTGGAAAAGGAGAGAAAGGTCCAAGCCGGGTGGTGGAGTGCCCGATATCCGTTCCCTCACCCCCCCTCCCCCCGCCATGTGGGGAGGACCCTGGTACAAGCCGGAGAGGACGGGGACATCTCCTGTGGAGATTCTGAAACATCCAAGTCCCACCGACCGAGTGAGGAGCAATGTTCAGTGAAGGGCAATTCTCACTTTAAACCCACTGGCAGTTCCGTTTCCCCCGGCACAACTTAGAAGCCGTGGCCCTAATGCCATCTTCCTTTTGTGTCGAGCTGGTACAAATGGAATCCCCACGGTCTCGGTGGGCAGGAGGATGGGCTCACAATACATCGTCACCACCACCTCCCAGGAAGGGAGCACGGAGACTCCCTCCTACACCTCCCCCTGTAAACAGCTCAGATACTGAAACTAATCTGTGATAGTTACTGCTCTCCCCACTTGTCGTGACATCTTCAACAATCTGTGCTCATATACACCCAGAGCCCTCTGCTCCTGCACCCCCTTTATAATGGTACGACCTGTTTTAAACTGCTTTTCATTGTCTTTCCGACCAAAGTGTATCACTTCACACAGCTCTGCACTAATCCCCATCTGCCATAAACCTGAACACTACACCAACGTGTGATTGTCCTGTTAGAGTTCCACACTCTCCTCCATAGACTTCAGAGTTCTTCCAGGTTCGGTGCCACCTACAAACATTGAGATTGTTATAGTGTCACAGTCCCCATGAAACAACTGAAATCCTGCCCCACATCCACGAGTGTGAGCAAGTGAAATACTGATATATTCCCACGGACTGAGTCGAATTGACATGCTGTCAATGGAGCAACAGTCCTGACACACACCAGATGGAGCGAATGAAATATTGACAAACCACAGAGCAAGAGAAATCGGATAGGTGCCACTTATCGATATTCATCAGGGTACAATGTGATGAAGTTGAAAGGGTGTACTATACCTTTAAGAGAGAGGGAATGCTGTTCTGAACTGAGAGTTTATAAGCAACTGAGATATGAGAGGATGGCAGACCCAGAAACAGTATATTGCTGTAGAGCTGGAGTCGGGTAATAAGCAATGAAGACAAAGAGGGTCCCAGAGTTGTGAATAGTTGATGCAAAATTTTCACTTTCAGAGTGAAAAAAAATTGATATTTTTTATTTAAACAGTGAAATTTGGCAGATCTGTCCCTCATATTTTAATAGTTTACGAGGCGAATTGAGCATTTCTTTATGTTTCATTTAAGTTACCAGATGAGCTTCCCGCCGTGTCCGAACCATCCCCGTGTGTGTATCTGTGTGTCTCTGTGTGGGGCAGGTCTGGCAGTCTCTGTGGTGCTTAAAGTGATACAATGCCACCCTCTGCTGGCCTCCACACGCCACTGCACAGGCATTGGCAGAGGGTGAAAACCAACAGGGATTCATTCAGAGATGGGGAGGGAGAGGTCAGCTGATCACAGCACCATCCAAACTGATGTCTTATCCATGGACTGATCTAAATGTCCTTTAAACGTTGTAATTGTCCCTGCTTTGACCACTTCCTCTGGAAGTTCATTCCACACACAAGCCAGCTTCTGTCTAACATAATTACCTCTCATGACTTTCTTAAATCTTTTTTCCTCGCACCTTAAAAATCCCTCAGTTTTGAATCCTCAACTCTAGAGAAAAGACATCAGCCCTTCAGCTTCTCTGTAATCCTCATTATTTTATAAACCTCTGTAAAGTTACTGCTTAATCTCATATTCTTCAGTAAAAAAAGTCCCAGCCGATCCAGCCTCTCCTTATAGCTCACTCCCTCCTTTCCCAGCAACATCCAGGTTAATCTCTTCTCAATCCTCTCCAACTTAATAATATCAACGTCAGTAATATCAAAGTGAATAGTCAAGGTATTTTCTAAGGGTACGGGGAGTCCAAAACTAGAGGACATAGGCTTAAGGTGAGAGGGGAAACATTTAAAAGTGACCTAAGGGGCAGCTTTTTCACCTAGAGGGTGGTGTACTTATGGAATGAGCGGGCAGGGTGACCAGACTGGACACAGAATTCAAGAAGAGGTCTCACCAATGTCCTGTACAACCACAACATGACATCCCCACTCTGATACTCAAAGTTCTGTCCTCTGAAGACATGTGTGATAAACACCTTCTTAACCACACTATCTATATAAGATGCAAATTTTAAAGAATTAAACCTGACGGCCTCGGTTTCTGTACGACAGCACTGCCAAAGGCTCTACTTTTAATTGTATCGATCCTGCTGTTGTTTGATTTACCAAATCCAGTACCTCGCATTAATCCAAAATAAACTCCATCAGCCACCCCTCAGCCCAGTGAGTGATATTACTGTCACCTCCCCCTCCCCCTTCAATTTTAAAGTGCCCATCCCTCTCCAGAATGCCTGCACACTCCGGCCTTGATTTTCACAAAGACCCTGAGCTTGGGTTGCCTTGTGTGGTTTGGGGGAGGAGGGACAGATTGCAGACACAGTCAGTGGGGAGGAGAGGCTGGCCAGTAATCAGCGGCCAGGAAGAGGGGAGTGGCACATTAGAGTTGGGTAAGAGTGATCGGTGTTTTGTGACCAGAAATTAAGCTCTTCCTTCGTCTCTGGTGTTCAGTAATAAATATCTAATTGAGACCCTTCATTGGGCAGGGTGTGTCTGCAGGATTTCTGTCCCTAATATTGCAGACTACAGATCATAGCAATTAAAGATGTTTATATTTAATTTCAATGGCAGAGCACGTACACTCAATATCCTTCAGTTGAGACAAATATCTTGCATTTATTTAACAATACAAAGTGTTTTTTGTAATTCAGTAATGGTAACCTGATTATAATAAATCCACACCGAGCTGAAAGTGGGCACTAAAATATGACCCAAAATCTGGGTATGGTAGTGTAGTGGGTAGTGTCACTGTCTCTGAGCCAGAGCTCTGTATTTGATGCCAATTCCTGAACTTGCGTGGTGGTGTTCCTAGCTCTGGACTAGAAGGCCTGGATTCAAGTCCTGCCTGTTGAAGAGGTATGTCCCAGCATGTCAGGACAGGCTGATGAACAAACACACAGGAGAATACTGTTACAGCTTTATGGGTATTGCTGAGTGATGCTAGTGTCCCTGCCTCCGGGCACAAAGGTCTCGGTGTGAAGCCCACAGAAGTGTCTCAGGATACATCTGAACAAACTGATTAAAATGGATTTAAAATTGTGACTTGATGGAGAAGGAACAGGTATCAATATTGCATTTCAGTATTTAGGCCCGGGATGACTGAAAGTACAGCCATTCGTGTTGATTGGGGTCACATTTCACAGCAGTAAAGGTTTATAAAATCAGAACGCTTATGGATAGGGTGAGTAGTCAGCGGTTTTTCCCCAGGTTTGGGGCGTCCAAAACTAGAGATCATTGGTGGAAACTGAGAGGGGAAAGGTTTTGAGGAGACCTAAAGGGCAACATTTCACACAGAGGGTGGTGAGCGTATGGAATGAGCTGCCAGAGGAAGTGGTGGAGGCTGGTACAACTACAGCATCTGGGTACTGAGAGACCTGGCGAGCTTTTCCAGCAATTTCTATATTTCTTTTAAAAATGCATTTATTTTAACACAGGTATTCTGAATAAATTAAACATTTTTATTTTTTAATGACGCAGGGACATATAAATATATCTTCAAATTGACTGAGACCATTTTCTGCGAAGGGTATGGCTCTGTGTATGACAGCAGCAATGATTCACCTACATGGAACAGGGAATGTGATGGAGACATAGTTTGGACAATGTACAAGGAGGCCTCACAAGGTCCAGTTTGGGAGAGGATGACATTACTGTGCAATTCAATTCAGAGAGGGAGAAAATGTAATCTGCCTGAGAAGTAATGGCCTATTGCACTCTCTCTCCTTCATTGTTCCTCATCACAGCAATGTGTGCGAGCTAAACAAATGTCTACAGTCATCATTACCATTCTTATTTGTATGGAATCCCTGCAGTGTTGACACAGGCCCTTCGGCCCAACAAGTCCATACCAACCTTCCCAAACCATTTCCCTATATTTACCCCAGACTAATTCACCTAACCTAGAAATCCCTGAACACTACAGACAATTTAGCATGACCAATCCACCGAACCTACACAGTTTGTGGTAGGAAACTGGATCACCCATTAGAAGCTCACACAGAAAAGTGGAGAATGTGTAAACTCCACACAGACAGTCACCCAAGGCTGGAATCAACCGCAAGTCTCTGGTGCTGTGAGGCAGCAGTGCTAACCACCGTAGTACCCTTTGGATGATCCCTAACCAGCATTCACTGGAATCTACTCACTGCCTAAAGCAAAGGGAATTCAGCCAAATCCAAACTCTCCCAGGATGAAATCCCATTGCTAGCAGCTTGTGTGAGTACAATATCTTCAGAAGCAGAATAACGTTTTGGACAATCTCACAATTTTTCCTTTGTCACACGTTCCAATAATATTGGGACAAAGTTCTTTCAAGTTAAAATTGCAGAGATTGTGTGTGTGTGTGTGTGTTTGTGTGTGTGTGTGTGTGTGTGTGTGTGTGTGTGTGTGTTTGTGTGTTTGTGTGTGTGTGTGTGTGTGTGTGTGTGTGTGTGTGTGTGTTTGTGTGTGTGTGTGTGTGTGTGTGTGTGTGTGTGTGTGTGTGTGTTTGTGTGTGTGTGTGTTTGTGTGTGTGTGTGTGTGTGTTTGTGTGTGTGTGTGTGTGTGTGTGTGTGTGTGTGTGTGTGTGTGTGTGTTTGTGTGTGTGTGTGTGTGTGTGTGTGTGTGTGTGTGTGTGTGTGTTTGTGTGTGTGTGTGTGTGTGTGTGTGTGTGTGTGTGTGTGTGTGTGTGTGTGTGTGTGTGTGTGTGTGTGTGTGTGTGTGTGTGTGTGTGTGTGTGTGTGTGTGTCAGCATTTTTAGAAAGGGAAATATTGATTATATAATTGCAATACCCAAACAGTTTGCCATTCATCTTTCCACCATAGTTTGAGTAACATTGTTTTGGATCATGAACATGTTGTTTTAGCAGATTAAAGAAACTAGTCTGACTTGTTCCTAAAACTGACACTGACCCAGTCTGAGACCGATATCATCGGCCATATCACCAACCTGGTCACATTTAACATTTGTTATGAGCAGTGGAGGAGTGGGACTAGAAAAGGAAACAGTGTCCCAAAAAGCTGGGGAACTATAGACCGGTGAGCCTGATGTCAGTGGTGGGTAAGTTGTTGGAGGGGATTCTGAGGGACACGACTTACGTACATTTGGGAAGACAAGGGCTGATCGGAGTAGACAACATAGCTTTCTGCATGGGAAAACATTGATTTGGTTGAGATTTTGAAGAGGTGACAAAGAAGATTGATGAAGGCAGTTTGGTAGGCATTGTCTAAATGGACTTCAGCAAGGTGTTCATTTAAAGAACAAAGACCAAAGAAAATTTACAGCCCAGGAACAGGTCCTTCTCCCTCCAAGCCTGAACCGATCCAAATGTACTGTCTAATTCAGTCGGTCAATTCCTAATCATCTGTCTCCCTCTGCTCCCCACCTCCTCATGCATCTGTCCAGACGAATCTTAAATGAATCTACCGTGCCTGCTTCCACCACATCTGCTGGAAACGCATTCCAAACGCCCACCAGCCTCTACGTGAAGTACTTACCACGTGTATTCCCCTTAAACATTCCACCTCTCACTTTGAAGGTATGACATCTCGTTATTGAATCCTTCAACCTGGGAAAAAGCTTGTCTCTATCCATACTGTCTATACACTTTGTGATTTTGCAAACCTCAACCAGGACCCCCTCAACCTCCTTTTTTCTAGTGAAAATAAACCGAACCTACTCAGCCTCTCTTCATAGCTAGTATTTCATTCCGATTGGTAGACAGATTAGTAGGTTTCAGTCACATGGGATACAGAGGAATCTCGTCACAATTGGCTTGAAGGAAGACGGATATTTTTCAGACTGGAGGCTTGTGAGCAGCAGTGTGCTGTAAGAATCAGTACTGAGTTCACTGTATTTCATCAATTATGTAAAGGATTTGGATGTGAATATTTTGGCCATTGTTAGTAAGTTTACAGATGACATCAGAAAGGTGGTGTAGTAGATTATCTCAGAGTACAACAAGACCGCAATTAGATGGGACAAAAGGGGCAAGGAGTGACAGATGAAGTTTAATTTAGAGAAATACGAGGTTTTTGTATTGTGTGAAAGCAAATCAAGGCAGAAATTATACACTTAATGATAAGGTCCTGGGGCGCGTTGTGAAACAAAGGGACCGAGCGATGCAGGTATTTTGTTCCTTGAAAGTGGAGTCGCAGGTAGACAGAGTGGTGCAGAACACATTTGGCACATTTGCCTTAATCAGTCAGAGCATTGAGTATAGGAGTTGTAGTGGTATGTTACATCTGTACAGGACGTTGGTGAAGCCACTTTCAGAATACTGCGTACAACTCTGTTTTCTGCAGAAATGATTTACACAAATGTCCCAGGAGTGGAGGTTTGAGCTTTAGGGAGAGGTTGATTAGGTTGTGGTGTTTCCCCCAGGAGTGTCAGAGGTTGAGGGGTGACATTATAGAGGTTTATAAAACCATCAGGGGCATGGATATTCTGAACAGCCACGTTCTGCTCCCCAGGATAGGGGAGTCCAGAACAAGAGGGCAGAGGTTGAAGGGGAGAGGGCGAATGATTTAGAAGGGACCTGAAGGTAAATATTTCACACAGAGAGTGGTGCGTACATAGAAAGTGCAGTCAGAGGAAGTGCTGAAGGCGGTTACAGTCGCACATTTAAAAGTATCTGAGAGGAGGAATATTGGCCAAATGCTGGCAAATGGGAATGGATCAGATTTGATATCTGATTGGAGGGAACGGATTGGACTAATGGATGACTCTTTGATTCTACAAGAGAGATGACAAAAAATTCTGAAAGGACTTGTCAAGTCAGAATTCTCTTCACTGGAAGTTTATTGTGTCTCTATGCTCATATTGATTGAATGCTGCGTTGGGTAAATATTTGACAGAGAAGTGAATCATGCATAATGGGACACAGACAGGAAAGTGGGACTGAGACACCAACCTGATCAGCCACAATCTTAGTCCCTGGTAGAGAACGCTCAAAGTATCTAATGACCCACTCCTGCTCCTCAGTGCCATGTTCCTGTGTTCCATTCAGCCCCTCATACCTGCTAGACAGGAGCAGTTGGAGGCTACTTACTCCTATAACCTGGTGCACAGAAACACAGGAGACTATTCGGCCCTTCAAGACTGTCCCACATTGTTTGAGGTGATTTGGGAAATGTAATTGGGAAGCCCAGGCTGGGTATGAAAGAGGCCCCTCATCTCTCTTTGCAGAGCTCCTCCTCTCTGCAACTTGTGATTCATTTGTTGGTCATGTTGTAGACCCAGATTCACTGTGATTACAGCCCACATACCTCACCAAGCAATGGCTCACAAAATCCTCTGGTCTCCCTGACTGCAACATTCAATAAAAGAACTTTCATGAAAATAACACCCACTAACTTTCAAATAATAGAATGGGAGAACATCAGAAACAGGGGCAGGTCGTTCACTCCCCAAGGCTGCCTTACCCTTCACTAAGATCATGGCTGATCTGCTCTTGGTCTCAAATCCTTTTTCATACCCATTTATTCATAGCCCTCACTTCCTTGACAGGTCAATATCTATCTACCTCCTCTTCAAATACTTTCAGTCATCTTGCTCCCCAACACTCTTGAGAAGAGAAATCCACTCATTCAATCCTACCTGTTTGAAGAAAACAGTTGTTGCTCCTATATCATGGCTTATTGATGTGAACAAAAGAGGTTGACTCAAGGGTTCAGGTAAAAATGACTGGCCCTGATATCAAGGCAGTGGTTAACTTCTGTTGACACCAAGGAGCTGGACTTAATGGGAATCAGAGTAAACTCTCCAGTGTTTGGTGTCAAACATGGCACAAAGTAAGATGTTCATCATCTCAGTTCTGGGTCACCTCTGTCGGAGATCGTTAGGTCAGCTTCCTTTTCTCAAAGATCTTCAGCTGCTTCATCAATGTCTCCCCGACCCACCCTCCCCACCATAAGATCAGAAGTGGGGATGGTCACTGAAGATTCCACAATGTTTGGAACATTTTGTCCCCCCTCAGCTCCTGAACTGGTCTGTGTCCATTGCAGCAAGACCCTGACTCCATTGAGACTTGTGCTGTTAAAGTGTCAGTAACATTCATGTAACAGTACATTGCCACAGTAAAACAAGAGTTCATTCACCATCTAACTCTGGTTTCACAGGAATATGAGGAAGCCATTCAGCCCATTTACACTATTGGAGAAGAACAGTGACAGCCCATTCAGTGCCTTCAGCCTATTACTCAGGAAGGGAAGGAGTCTAGTGTGATGGACCACACCAGAGCCCCCCGAAAATATTTGAAGGCAGTAGCCGCGATTCTAATGTTTTCTTATTTTAAAGGAATTGTAAAGTTTCTGTTCCAGACGCAATGTGATTGGTCAAACTACTCGGTGGTAAGCAAAACACCATTTACTTAAACACAAAAGATGACACAAAACCAAAGAAAGAGGAATTTAGAATAATGTAATTACATTGGACAGCTTAACAGAATAATAGATCTAGGAGCTATTACTAATGAACTGTTCCAATATAGGAAACTCCCATAAACACAGCCCTTGGCAAAAAGAAATATTCAGATACAGAAAGTCACAAACATTTCTCCAATCCAGGAATTAAAAACAGCAGCAAGAGAAAATTCAGAGAGAGTATCAGCTAGGAGACATTCCCTAAAGCTTCCAACTTTGTGGAGACCCCAATAGTTTCTGATGTTACTGAGAAACCAAAACCCAGTGATCCTCATCTGTGAGAGCTGGCCACACCCATTCAGACTTGATGGCCTCCCACACTGTTACTCAAGTGGTCTTAACTAGCCAGCTTGGTAACAATCGTTCAATCTCTCTCTTAAAAAAAACAGGACAAAATGACCCCTTAAAGCTGCAGCATTGTCACACTTGTCAGCACATCGAGCTGTCAAACAGGAACCCAGTCAGGCCCTTGGCCCTGTCCAATTGGACGATGAAGTAGCCAGTCAGTCCCTTGAGCCACTTACACAGGAACAGAAGGAGGCCATTTCCACCTCAATGCGCTTACACGGGGACAGAATTAGGTAATTTATGCTGATTCCTGATTAATGTCTTATGCCCGAAACGTCGATTCTCCTGGTTCTCGGACGCTGCCTGTCCTGCTGTGTTTTTCCAGCAATCCACTATCTACTCTGATCTCCAGCATCGGCAGTCCTCACTGTCTCCTAATTGATGCTCTAACATGATGAACAATTGGAGCAGAGGCTGCACAGAGAGATTGCTCCACGGTGTTCCTCTTGGCTCCGTGGCTTATGATACACACGTGGGACTTTAACGTGGTTTTCTAGTGGTGAGCAGGGAAGCCATATGTCTTGTGTAAAGTCTCAAGAAGGCACCTTCCATCTCCACGAAGACAGCCTGTTGTTCTCTATGTAGGGCGGAAGCTGGTGGGAATGGCTACCTGTTTCAGATAGAAGATATTGTGGCTGCTGTTGGGGCTTGTGAGCAACCTGACGTTCAGTACAGGGTTCACACGCCGACTGCACAATAACGTGGGGAGAGTTAATTAGGCATATAAACTGTTAGGAAAGTCATGTTAGACCGATGAATGGATGCTCTAAGTTCAAATAATGGTGATCTTGTTCATGTTGATCTTGTCTAGTGCACGTCCTGTTCAGTGTAACCTGTATGCCTTACTCTGTCCAAGTCTATTTCCCCCCCATAATCTGTCTGGCCATGCTTCCTATGATCTTCCTCCACTGCTCATAAATAAAGTTTTTCCCTGGATTGAGATACACGTGACAATAAATCAAAACAATCAATCCTGGGTAAAGTATAGAATTTATCTCCCTGTCAATGTCTTTTTTGGAAATAAGTGATCGCTACCACTCCTCGTGTTTCAGCATCACCATTTCCTCGTCTCTCACAGTACTGCAGAGTAAACACTCAGCTCCTTCACTTTATTCTCATGATACCATCACTGGTTTATGTGGTAAGGAGATCATTCCTTACAAAAGTGATCAAATCTGTACAGAGTGCCCGGAGTTCTCTCTCAGCAAAGCTCTACAACAGCAGGAAGATGACTTTACTTATGTACTCGAATCATCTTACAATGAAGGAAAGCATACCATTGAATGCACCCATTCAATGGCACCCACAGGGTTTGATTCGGAGCAGTCAGCATGAACTTGTGAGTGGGAGATCATGCTTCCCAAATTTCTTAGAGTCCTTTGGTGAAGTGACCAAGAAGGTTGACGAGGGAAGAGCGGTAAACGTAGTCTGTAATGATTTCAGTAAGTCCTTTGATAAGGTTTCACATGGCAGGCTGCTCTGGAAGGTTCCATCACGTGGAATGTTGGGGGATTTGGCTAATTAGATACACAGTTGGCTTGATGGTAGGATGCAGCGGGTTTAGTGGAAGGATGCTTGTCAGACTGGAGGCTGGGCCCATAGCTGTTTGTTATCTATGATTGGGTTGAGAATGTATAAGGCATGATTAGTAAGTTCGCAGATGACACTAAAATAAGTGGGATTGTGATTCGTGAGGAAGATTATCACAAATTGCAGCAGACCCTTAATCAAGTGGGCAAGTGGGCCGAGAAATGGCAAATGGAATTTAAAATAGAAGTGTGAGGTCTTGCATTTTGGAATCTCAAATCAAGGTAGGAGTTCCATGGTGCATGGGAGAGCCTTATGGGGTGTAGTGGGCAGAGAGACCTTGGCGTTCAGGTGCACGGTTCTCTGAGAGTGGAGTCACAGGTCGACAGGGCAGTGAAAAGGGCATTTGCGACACTGGCCTTCATCAGGCAGGACATTGAGTATAGAATTTGGGAATTTATGTTTCAGTTACACAGGACTTTGGTAAGGCTGCACTTGGAGTATTCTGTTCAGTTTTGTCATCTTTGTTATGGGGAGGATGTTATGAAATTAGAAAGCGTGCAGAAGAAATTTACAAGGACATTGCCAGGACCCATTGGTCTGAGTTATAGGGCGAGGTTGGGCAAGTAGGTCCTTTTCTTTAGAGTGGAAGAGACTGAGGAGGGTCCTTATAGAGCTGTATAAGATCATGAGGGATATGGATAGGGTGAATACTCTCAGTCTTTTCCAAGGTTTAGAAAATCGAGGACGAGAGGGGATCAGTTTAAGGTTAAAGGGGAAGGAATAAAAGGGAACCTGAGGGGCCACTTCTTTACACAGAGGGCTGGTACGTGGATGAGCTGCCAGCAGATGTGGTTGAGGGGGGTACATTAACAACATTTCAATAGCATTTGGATAAATATGTGGATCGGAAAGGACTGGAAGGATATGGGCCAACTGCAGGGAATTGGGGTTAGCGTGGATGGACATTTACAAAGTGGTGTCAAACCCCTCTGTTAATTAAAACCAAACATCCAGAAAAGCTCGCCTCACCTTGTTAAACTGTTAAGATATGAGTGACACAGATCTCCTACATTCCACTATTTAAATAAAAATTAACAAGTTAATTTCTTAACTTTAAAAGTGAACACTAAACAACAACTATTCACAAATACAAGCCCCTCTTGTCTGAGCTAATTACTATCTGACTCAGACTCTGTAAAAATATGCTGTTCCAACAACCCAATCACAACCCAAACCCATGCAACATCACAATCTCAAGACCACACATTCTCTATCTTCCCCGCTGTGTTCACTCTTTCAGCTGCTGATCTCCTGGGTCATTTTTTTACGCAAGTAGGTTTGACATGAACATGTATCTTTGCTAGAGAGTGTTAGAAATGGCCAGTTAGCACTCCTGCTCTACAGCAGTTACTCTGCTGTAGGATGGCAGTGGCTCTCCCTCTAGTGTTCAAAATGCTGGGTTTATATATTCCTCACATACAATAATTCTCATAATTCGATTTCTTTCCAGGTGTCCAAGCAATAATATTCACATTCTGTTGGCTTCTCGTATCCTGAGCGTTATTTAAACTCTTTGGTTGTCTTTGAATTGTTGTCAAAACAGCAACCAAAACTCAGGTTTCCATTTCCCAGCTCAGTGTTACATGTGGAACATTTTGAACTTTAGCTTGCATCTCTGGCTGTACTTCCTATTCAGCAAAACCCGTTCTGTCTTAAAATGACCGGACATGCTTTCGGCTTCATAACATCTCCCCACATCAAAAAAAAACATGAATTGGCAGAATGAAAAGATGGCTTCATTTCTTTTCCTCTAATTCTTAATCCCATTATTATGAATTACAAAATTATTAATCTCAGCTATACCATACATATTAATTCTGCACACATATATATAACACTGCAATAAGTCAAATTTTATCTAAACGTATTCCATAAAATCGGGGTTAACGCATCTGCTATCATATTTTAGGACCCACAACATGTACATTTTGTAATGTTAAAGTCGGTAAGATTAGACTCAAATGAAATAGTCTCATATTCTGGTCTTTAAATATTCCAAAAAATGCGAGAGGTATGTCGTTCTCCACAACGATCTCTGACAATTCCTTTGTCATACAAACATAAAAATATTGTCAGTCCAGTGCTAAACTTAATCATTCTTTTTCAATAATGGAGATGTTGCATTTTTTTTCTGGTGGATATTGAATTTTTTCGACAAGTAGCCAATTGGTCATTCAATTCCATCATCCTCTTTCTGTATCAATACATCTTCGACCACGATACCCCGAGCATCAAACACAATTTTCAAAGGGTTTCAGAATATTTGGTGCAGCTAAAACTGGTGCGGTGATTAATCCTGCTTTAAAATCCTCAAATGCCTCCTGGCATTGTTCTGTCCACCACAAGTCTGTGTTCTTCTTAATAAATCCATCAGTGGTGCCAATACGCTGCTGAAGGTTGCAACAAACTTCCGATAGAATCCACGCAGTTCGAAAATTCGAAGCACCTCTTTCTTCGAGGATGGTTGTGGAAATTCCGCAAAGCCCTTCGTCTTTGTGTTCCATGAGGTCAACCTTCCATGTCCAATGTAATGTCCCAAGAACTTCCCCACTGCCTTGGCGAATTCTGTTTTCTTTAAGTTTATTACCAAGTTTGCTTCTTGTAATCGTTCAACATGCTCTGCCAACTGTAACATGTGAGCTTTCAATCACTTGCTAAAGGTCACTACATCATACAGATAAGCTGCATAATTTGTTCATCTGGCCACAACTCTGTTCCTGAGTCTTAAATGTATCTGGAGCATTATTCATTCACGTGACGAACTCTAACTTTTTTTGTCATCTCTGCTATCTTTACCAGATAGTTGAACTGACTCAACACTTTTTTAATTTGAAAGGGGGCACTAAACCTGGCTTTGAAGGGATTTCCTACCACTGGTGGCAATACTCATACCTCATCCCCACGGGAAATCGTCAAAGTTTCAGAGTTTCTATCTGCCACCTGCTTCATTCCATGCTGTGTCCTCTTCAGGTGCTGTTTAGCTAACTCACCTACTCCATCTAATTTCTCCCTCACGTGTGACACATAATCCAAGTGTGGATCTCCGACTTCGGTCCTGTCAATTTATATTTAATTAATTTCAAAGGACCTCTCACTTCATGTACGAATATTAACTCAAACGAAGTAAACTGAGTAGATTTATTTGGGGCATCTCTCATGGCAAACAATATAATGAGACGCCTTTATTCCAATCATTCGGGTAATTCTGACAGTACGCTGTTAATATTGCCTTTAGCATCTGATGCCAACTTTCCAAGACTTCCTGGGATTCGGGATGGGATGCACTTGATTTAAACTGCTGTATGCCGAAGTTATCCAAGATGTACTTAAATAACTGATTGGTAAAATGAGACCCTTGGTCTGACTGAATCACACTGCATAGCCCACAGCGAGTAAAGAAAGCTACCAACTCCTCCACCTCCCCTTTTGCCTTAACACCCCATAATGGAATTATCCCTGGAAATCTGGTGGACACATCCATTATGATCAGCAGATATTGGTTTCCTCTTTAATTTGAAAAGGGGAGCTCCACCACTAATCATAACTTACGTGAAAATCTCTTCGAATACAGGAATTGGCAACAAAGGTGCTGGTTTTAATATGGCCTGTGACTTTCCTACCATTTGGTATGTATGACATGTACAACAAAAAGTAACCATGTCCTTGTTCATTCCAGCCACTAGAAATGCTTTAGCCTGAATATTCCGTGCATCAACTCCTTTGGCGTTTTCTTTCGGTTTTCCTTCCTGTTGTAACTTACGACAGTAGGATCTTGTTACTACACAGTCTGGAAAAATCCCTGGGGTATTTTTCTTTTAATTCCCCTGTTCCCTGGTCTTACTTTGGCTTCTCCACCACAAGGGGCGCCTTTCCCACCTTTGATCCTGCTAACTCATTCCCAAGAACAAACTGCATTCCTGGAACTGACACCCTGTCACTCAATCTCACTGTTACTTCCCCAACCTTGATGTGGCACTCCAAACTGATTTTACACAAGGGAATGCTTAATTTCTGTCCCCATCCCACAAATTATCATGCTGTTGAGTAATATGTCAGAAAGAGTGAAAATACGATTAGAGGCTGAGGGAAAGTGAGGACGACAGGTGCTCGAGATCAAAGTTGAAAAGTGAGGGGCTGGAAAAGCACCGCAGGTAGGCAGTTCTCTGATAACGAATGTTTATTAAACTGATTTGACTGCAATGCGATTCGTGAATTGCGCACCTTTTTTCCATAAAGTTTACTCCCGTTCACTGTGACGCGACTCCTTGCCAGGCACCAGGTGAACAACAAAACCCAGCTTCAGGATCCTCTGTCTGCCAAATGCACCCTGTGAGTGTTCAGCTAAAACAGGAATGCAATCCGCTCTGCAAGCTTTGAACCTGAGCTTGAAATGGGGAATTGCTCTCTCCAATTAGAAGGAACTTTATTTGAAACCGGGGGAGAATCTTCAGGAGAACTGCAATTCCATGTTGGCATCACGTGGTCAGTCAGTCCTGCGCACTTTCTGGTGAAGAGCTTGGTGAAAGGTACAGGGATGTAGCCAGTGACTGAATTGTCATTATTAGCACTATTTCATTACAAAATATGATTTAAAGGTATAATTAGACTGTGCTAGTGTGTGTTAGACTAACTTTAATTTTGGATTTTTACTGATATTTTGCAGTTCGCCCATTATCCTCTTTTCCCTATAAACCACATCATTAATATTACATGATTTTCTGCAACACAGTGATGCACAGGAACACAGCTACCACGTTATTGGAGAACAACCTGTAATGGTAGCTGATCCTCTATCTTCATACCATACCCTGCTGTCTCCCTATCCCTTTAGTTTCCAGAAATCCATATTTATATTCAGTGCCTTGGTTTCCACAGCCTGCTCTGGGAGATAGTACCCCAGAGACACCAGTCTCTGAGTGCAAACATTTATTCTCATCTCAATTCAGAGTGGCCTGTCTGTACATAATACTGTGGCCCCTTGTTCTGATGTCCCAGCCAGGGGAATTGTCACCCCTATTTCCAACCTGTCTCGCACTGACAGAGTTTTATATATTTTGCTGAGATCTCCACTCATTTTGCTAAACCCCATGGAATACAGGCCCAGTCACCCCAAACTCTGCTCCCACAACAAACCTGTCATCCCAGAGATCAGTCTGGTTATCCTTTACTGCTCTTCCTCAATGTCAGGTTTCTCCTTTATTAGGTAAGGAGACCAAAAACTGCACACAATAATGCATAATGTGCGAGATGATACCTCAATAAGGCCCTGCTCAACTACAGTAAAACACCCTTACTCCTGGATTCAAATCCCCCTGAAATAAAGGTGAATACACTATTTATCTGCCTATCTGTTTTCTGCTCCTGCAAAATTGCTTTCTTTAACCAGTGCACAGGGATATCCAGATCCTTTTCAATGTTGCACCTCCCCACGTGTTGGGTCTGTGTATACTGGTCAGCGTGCCAATGCCATTCTCAGTATTGACTTCTCGATTCAGATCTCATTGCCCTACACTGATCTCGGAGGGTTGCACATAAGGAAACAAAAATGCAGCTTCAGTTCCTTTATAGATCAACATTTTTCTAACAATCCCATTTCAAATGATAGGCTCCCGTTCTGCTTTTACCATCAAAGGTCACAATATCACATATCCCCCATAGACCATATCCCCCCCCCCCCCCCCCCCCCACCACCTCCATTGCTCTCCATCTGCCATGTATTTACCCAGACACTCCACTTGTCGGAATCACCCTGCAGTTTTTTTGACATCCTGCGCACCCACTCACAATCCGATATTGTTTAGTGCCATCAACAAACTTGGAAATATTAAATTTGATCCACTCAACAAAATATATGTTGTGTATTGGGAATAGCTGGAGCCCAAACCCCGATTCTTGCTATATCCTCCAAGCCTTCCTTTCAAATAAACCCATTGTTTTATTCCTACTCACTGCTTCCTGCCCGCTCTCCCATTCTAAAAGCATATTAGTCCCAGTCCCAGAGGATTTGAATTTGCATAATAGGCTTGGGGCTTTATCAAAAATCTTTCTGAAAATGCAATCATATTTCATTGATTGCTTCTCCATAATTATGCTCAACGTCACTTTCTCAAATATGATTCCCATTTGATCAATCTCGGTTGACTTTACCTGTGCTCATTACTTTCAGTTCCAATACTTCCTCTAAGACTGTTTGGTTGCTAATTTCATTCTATTCCTTTTTTCTCAACAGACTAATGTTCACTAGGATTGTTGGGAAGTTTTCTTTTTTGTTTTGTTTTCTTCTGTGAAGACATAACTGTAGTATTTGCTCCATAGTTATGCCTTTTCCCTGTCCTCAATTCTCTGGTATCAGACTGTCAGAAAGCTGCACATTTTTCCACTTAATTTTGCCATTGACATATTTTCAGAAGATATTACAAGTTCAATCTTAAAACCCTTGTTAATATACTCTTCAGAGACCCATCAATTCGTATCTTAAACTACTCAATGATTGACCTTCCACAGCCATACAAACACAGAAGCACAGACTTTGTACCATCAAAAATACAGCACGGTCGAATTAGTCCCATTTTCGGACACAAGTCCCGTAGCCGTGAATCTTCTGGCATTTCAAGTGCACAGCCGTGTATTTTCTAATGGTTGTGAAGTTACCATGACAACTTCTCTCTCAGGAAGGGCTTTCCTGACCCCAACACACTCTGGATGAAAAACAAACCTCAATTCCCTTCACTTTAAAATGTGCTGCATTGTTCTTGGCCCTTTGACTAAAAGGAACAGCTGCAGTCTATCCACCATGTTAATGTCCCTTAGAATCCTTTCCTTCTGAATCACGGCCCCCTCAGCCTTCTCTGCTCCAAACTAAACAACCTGAGTTTATCCAGCCTCTCGCCATAGCTGATATGCTCCATCCATGGGAACATCCTGGTGAATCTCCTCTGAGCCCCCTCCACTACAATCACATCCTTCCCGTAGTGTGGTTCCCAGAACTACACACAGTTCTCCATCTTGGCCAAACCAAAGTTCCGCATAGCTCTTATAATCTATGCCTTGATGAATAAAGATTATGTTTCCGGTCCCTTATGCTTTCTCAAAATTGTTCATTAACGTATTTAGTCACATTCAGGGAAGTGTGGAGAAACACTTTCTGAGCTTCCTCGTCTGCTGCCATTCATTGAGTACTCCCTGTCCAGTTCCTTCATCCAAAGTGTATCACATCATATTTAGCAAGTTACATTACATCTGCCATTGCTCTGCACATCTGACCATTCCATCTGTATCTTACTGTAACATAAGACCTTCCTCCGCACTGCCAACCACCCGGCCAATCTTTGTATCAAACACAAACTTAGTTGTCACACTCCCAGCACCCCCGTCTATATTCACAGCTGCATCATTTATGAATACCGCAAATAATAAGGTTAACGATCACACAACGCCAGGATACAGTCCAACCGGTTTATTCGGAGGCACTAACTTCGAAGCGCTGCTTCTTCATTAGGTGGTTGTGAGCGTTGAAAGCTCGTGCCTCTGAATAAACCTGCTGGACTATAATTTGTTGTTATGTGATTTTTAGATTTGTTCACCCCAGTCCAACACCAGCACCTCTGAATCACAGCACTGATCCCTGTGATACACCATTGGACATCGGTCTCGAGTCACACTAACAACCTTCAACCACTACCCTCTGTCTCCTAACATTAAGTTGATTTGGATGCAACCTGGCAAAACATTGATGACTCTTACCTGTTCCCTTGTTATTCATTTCTGCTTGACACACTTGCAGAATATCTGGAGATTTTCCTTAATCTTACCCTACCAGCAGGTGGTTTCTATGACCCTGTTTTAGGCAGTTCTCACCAAGTGATGAATTTCCTGAAAATTACGGTCTTAAGTGGCCAATCCCTTATCTTGCCATTATTTGCCTTGAATTTGGATTGGGCAGCCAGGGAAGTGTCCTGTTCATTTCCAATTTGTCATATGTTTTGTGAATTTTGTAAATTTCACTGTGATCCACCTGTCATTCTTTGAAAGACTAGAGAACATAGGCCGAGTTTCCTCATCAGACAATCTCGCCATCTGTGAGATTAATCTGGAGAACGTCCATTGCACTTTTATTGTGGTCAGTATATTCTTTCTCAGATTGGGTCACCAACCCTGTTCACAATGGATGCAGGTTTGCTCGCTGAGCTGGCAGGTTCATTTCCCGACGTTTCCTTACCTAACTAGGTAACATCTTCAGTGGACCTCTGGCGAAGCGATGCGACACATTCCTGCTTTCTTTTTAATGGTTTATTTGAGTTGTTGATGTCATTTCCTGTGGCGAAGTCACTTTCTGTTCCTTTTCATAAGGGGTGGTAGATGGGGTCTAACAACTAACAGCACATCGAGTTAGACATCTGCCAGAAATGCATGTGGATTCTCTCCATTGATCCTATTAATTTCTAAATATCCAATATCACGTGCTGCATAATAGATTCCAACAGTTTCCCTGCAGATGTCAAGTTAATTAGTCGGCAGTTCTCCAAACTATGTCATCTTCCCTTTATAGATGAATGGATCCCTTCCATTAATCTATAGTGCTTGGACCACGTTTGCTAACTTCCATTTATCCGGAATGGCTTCCGGCCTCTGCAGAATACACAGGAAAATAAAACACAGTCATCGACAGTGCAATTAATACTTCTGTTGCTGATTTATGTCTGACATTTTAATAAGAAGTACGTCAGGTTTGTCAGGCTGAGCAATGCTCAATCCAGTTACACTTTCAAATACTACCTTGTTACTGATATAAATTGACTTTTTGTCTTCAGTTGCACAAGTGCTACATGATCACTTGGTATTACTGGCTGATTTTATGGATCTTCCTCCTTGAAGACAGATACAAAGCAATTGATTATTTTCTTGGCCATTTCCCTGTTCTTCACAATAAACTCTCCTCTCCCAATTACCAATTTCCATATTTGACCTTGCTTTTACTTTGTTTCCTTTGAAATACACATTGTAGATTTATGCAGTGTTTTTGTTCCTGTTTGTTAGCATTCATGTTCTATTTTTGATTTCCTTATCAGTTTCATGGCCCTTGTTTCTGGATCGTAAATTTCTGAGAATTCTCAGGTTTCAACAATGACTGAAATTCTTCTGAAGCAATTTCCTATGGTTATGACATTTTCGAATTTGTTATGTTAAACATCATTATTTCACTTTCCCTTTCTTTGATGCTTGCACCTGAAATAAAAAGACTTTGCAATATTTCTATAAATTTCCTGGTCCTGATCAGATATATTCAGGAACACTGCAGGAGGACACAGAAGGAATTTCCAGAGCCCTGGCTGATATTTTTGCACCATCGCTGGCCAACGGGCGAAGTCACGAAGGACTGGAGGACAGCGAATGCTGTGTCCTTACTCAAGAAGGGCTACAATGAAAAACGTGGGAATTATAGACCAGTAAACGTAAAATCTGTTGTAGGTAATTTACTTGAACAGGTTCTGAGCGATAAGATATACATGCATTTGGAAAGACAGGGTGTGATTAGGAGCAAGATTAGAGTGGTGCTAGAAAAGCACAGCAGGTCAAGCAGCATCCGAGGAACAGGAAAATCAATGTTTCAGGCAAAAGCCCATCATCAAACTCAGCACGGCTTTGTGCATGGGAGATCATGGCTCAGAAATTTGTTCGAATTCTTTGATTAAGTGACTAGCAACGTTGAGGAGAGCAGGATGGTATATGTAGTCTTTATGGATTCCAGTAAAGCCTTCAATAAGGTTCCAAATGGTACACTGCTTTTGAAGGTTAGATCGCATGAAATTGGGGAGGAGCTGCCAAATTAGATACAAAATTGCCTTGTTGGTGGGAAGCAGAGGGTAATAGTGGAAGGATGCTTGTCAGCCTGGAGGCCTGTGATTAATGGACGGGTTAGTGCTGGGTCCACTACATATTACATATATCGATAGTTTAGATGAGAATGAACAGACATGATTTGTAAGTTTGAAGACAGCACTAAAATAGGCAGCATCATGGTGAGTGAGGAAAGTTATCAGAAATTTCAGAAATTACAGCAGTACCTTGATCAACTGGAGAAGTGGCTAAGAAATGGCAAATGGATTTTAATATAGATCAGTGTAAATTCTTCCATTTTAGAAACTCAATTCAAGGTTGGAGTTTCATGGTTAATGGTTGGTTCCTAAGGAGTGTAGTTGAACAGAGGGTCCTTGGAATTCAGGTGCATGGTTCTCTGAAATTTGATTCAGAGGTAAATATGGCAGTGAAGAAAGCTTTTGGAACACTGGCTTTCATCAGTGTAGATCACTGAGTATCGAAATTAGTGAGTTACGTTGCATTTATACAGGATGCTGGTGAGGCCATATTGGGAGCGTTATATTCAGCTGTGTTCACTTTGCTATGGGAAGGATGGTATTAAACTGGAAAGAGTACCGAAGAAATCACAAGAATGTTGCAAAGGACTCAATGGTCTGAGTTATTGGGAGAGGTTGGACAAGCTAGGACTTTTTATTTTAGATGTATGAGGCTAAGGGGGAATCTGAGAGAAGTGTATAAGATCATGGGAATGACGGACAGAGTGAATGCACTCATTTTTTTTCCAGGGTTACGCAATCACGGACAAGGGGGCATCAGGTTAAGGTCAGAGGGGAAACAATAAAAGGGAACCTGAGGACCAACTGCTTTTCACATAGGGGAGAGACGCATATGGAATGATGTGCCAGTGGAAGAGGTTGACGAGGGAACATTCGCAACATATAAAAAGCATTTGTACAAATACATGGACAGGAAAGGATTAGAAAGATACAGGACAACAGCAGGGAAATGGTGTTCGCGTGGATGGACATTTTGGTCGGAATGGACGTGTTTGGGCCGAAGGGCCTGTCTCTGTGTTGCCTGACTCTATGACTCCAACAAACATTGTTTGCTTCCCACTGTATGTTATATTGCACTTTCCCAATTCACTGGAGTGAACTTGACCCTTTAGCCTCCAGGCTACCATAATTTTTAACCAGAACGTTCAAGCATTCTATATTCATGGAGACACCGTGTAAAATGCACCTTATTAACGTCTCTATTCCTTCAAAGTTGATTCAGAGCAAGGTTATTAACTCTTCCTTCTGATCACACAACACCAAACCCAAAATAGACTGCTCTATAGTTTGCTTCACAACATATTCTTCAACCCACCTCACATACATGTGCAGAGTTTATTTTGCACAGCATAAGCAGTCACTTAGTTCATACAGTTTAGATGGAACTTGAGAACATCTAATAAAACTGCAGTATCCATGATACTTGCATATCTAATTCCCAGAGCATATGATGCTCAGGTTTTCTGCAACCGAGATATAACACACCAATATTTGTTGCGCCTTGCTATTTGTAAGTTCCACATAAACTGATTCTGTGGAATCTGAGGGACAGGTCTGTGTCATTATTAGTAATAGACTTGGACAGGACATTCGGGAAGGCTCACCTCGACGCTGAGATGATCTGAAGATATCTCCATCATACAGGACAAGCATCAATATCCTCCCCGCTCTGTCAGGACAATGGTCACCGAATTCTCTCTGCTCCCTCACCCTGTCTGTATATCTGTTATAGCACCTACCCCCAGAAAATCCTCATGTCTATCTCCAAATAAGGCTCAGGCACTACCACTCTCACGATTGAATTCAGCAAAGTCCTTCCCAGAATTTCTCTATCACCTACGCAATACGCCCACACATTAATAATACTATATGGATTCAAAACTGTCGACTGCCTCATTCCGGACACCTCACAATTCCTCCTAGATAAACCTCCATCAGCACTAACAGCAAGGCCATCCACTCCTGTCCTCACTCTTTCCATCCCTTTCTTCTATTCCAAGAGAAACAGCCTGAAATAGGACAGAAACGGCCAAGCTGGGTGCTGGAGGGCCCAATATCCATTCCCTCACCACCCCCCCCCCTACACCCACCATGTGGGGCAGAACCTAGTACAAGATGAAGCGGACTGGGGTGCCTCGCATGACATTTGTGGGACATTCATGTCCCACTGACCGATTAAGGAGCAGTGCTCAGTGAAAGACAATTCTCACTGTAAACATACTGGCATTTCGAACGACAGTCATTTATCTCTCCCCCCACCCCACCAAATACAGTTAGCTCACTGCACAGAGATGTAGACACAGAAATACACAGAATTATTGGTATCACCACAATATACGAACAAACACAAAATATACAAGGGAATAGGCATACACACGTCGAAACACACGCAGACATATAGAGTCATACAAAAATAGACACAAACATAGATAGAAACACAGGCTGATCCACAGAAAGACAAACATAGATGCTCAAATACACAGATGACAAGCAGATGGACAAACATACGCACACATAGACACAGATACAAATTGATAAGTTTTTTGTTTTATAATGGGATCAAGGATTCTTGGGGTAAGGCAGGAGAATGAGGTTGAGGAACATATAAGAAATTATTGAATGGCATATCAGACGAGATGGGCCGAATGGCCTCATTCTGCTCCTTTTTTCATGTGGTGCTATGCTAACAGGTATTCTCTTCCTGAGACAACAGCAGAGGCTGGGTTTGATACATATTCGATTGGAAAGGTTGAAAGGGAATTTGGGACAGGTTTGGAGTCCGGAATAGTTTATGTTTATTCCTAATTATTCTGTCCTTATATCTGCAAAGAGGTGGTGATTTGATGTTCAGTTAACATAGCTTTAAAATAACAGGTCCCACAAAGAAATAAGGACGTACCTTTCACTTTAGTGTTGAGCTACCTGTGGTGTCCTCATCTTCAGGAAGCAGTGAAGACTGGTTTATAGAGTCATAGAAATGTACAGCATGGAAACAGACCTTTCAGTCCAACCCGTTCATGCCGACCAGATATCTCAACCCAATCTAGTCCCCCCTGCTGGCAACTGGCCCATATGCCTCCAAACCCTTCCAATTCGTATACCAATCCCAAATTCCTCTCAAATGTTGCAATTGTACCAGTCTCCACCACTTCCTCTGGCAGCTCATTCCATACAAGTACACCCTCTGGTTGAAAAACGTTGCCCCTTAGGTCTCTTTTGTATCTTTCCCCTCTCATCCTAAACCTATTGCCTCTAGTTCTGGATTCCTCAACACCAGGGAAAAGACTTTGCCTATTTACACTATCCATGCCCCTCATAATTTTGTAAACCTCTATAAAATCACCCCTCAGCCTCTGATGCTCCAGGTAAAACGGCCCCAGCCTGTTCAGCCTCTCCCTGTAGCTCAAATCCTTTAACCCTGGTAAAATCTTTGTAAATCTTTTCTGAAGTCGTTCAAGCTTCACAACATCTTTCCGATAGGAGCAAGACCAGAATTGCACGCAATATTCCAACAATGGCCTCACCAATGTCCTGTACAGCAGCAACATGATCTCCCAACCCCTGTACTCAATACTCTGACCAATAAAGTAAAGCATACAAAACGCCTTCTTCACTATCCTATCTACCTGCGACTCCACTTTCAAAGAGCTATGAACCTACACTCCAAGGTTTCTTTGTTCAGCTACACTCCCTAGGACCTTGCCATTAAGTGTATAAGTCTGAGCTTGACTGATCTTTGTTGGGCAGGACAGTCAATGTTTATTGGGAACAGACAGGAGACAGATGGTTAAACACAATCGGATCAGCCATGAGAATTCTGAATGGTGCAGCCAAATGACTAACTGTTGCCCCTACCCCGTGTGTTGTTCCCTCAATCCACCCTCAAGGATATTACATGGTAGGGGACCACACCATTCAATCAGACAAAATCGATACAATGACACAGGAGGAGACAATTCTGTCACTCTAATGAATTGCACAGCAACATAGAATGAAGTAATTCAGCTCGTTGAGTACATTATACAGTCCAGCAGGAGGCCATTCAACCCGCCTGAACGGCTACCCAGGAGCAGGGAACAATCACTCTCCTGTCCAGCAAAGATCAGTCGCTAACAGGAAACCGAGAGTAGAGACAAATGTTTATTTTCAGGCTACAAAGCTGTAACTGATGGAGTGCCTCAGAGATCACTGTGGGGTCATCAATGATCAACAATTTGTATCCAAGATCTGAAAGAAGGGGAGGGAATTGTTTGGAGCTCAATTAGCTCGTAATCCAAGATGGTTATTTAATGTGTCATCAAATGAAGGCAGTGAGTCTGCAATGTGTAACAGACAGGGAAGGTTAGTGAGCAAACCTTCAGCAGAAATAACATAAGGTAGGTTGTCTATTTTGGCGTGAAGAATAAAACAATGGTAAACAATGTAAATGCAGAGAGCTTGCAGAACTCTGTGATTCAGGCGGTTTCCATGTTCCTGGGACATGAATCATATGAAGTCAGTCTGCAGATGCAGCAAGTGATTTGGAAGGTAAGTGGAATGATGCTGTTTTTGGCAAAAGGTATCAGGGTTAATCGCAGGAATGTTTAACTGCATCGGTACGAGGGCATTGCTGTGACCACATTTGATGCACTGTATGCTGTTTTGATCCCCGAAACTAAAATGAAAGGATTTAGTTCTTTTCGAAGATTTTCAAAGAGGTTTCCCTTTACTCATTCCTGGAATGCCGGCCTTTTGTTATCGGGGATTATCAGTTTTGATCTTAGCTGAGAAATAGAATTCAACCATCCATGACTTTCTGAGAGTGTATCAACTGGATGCACATTATCTCTTGTCAGGAAGACTAAAGCTAGAGAATAAATTTTAAGAAAAAGATGCATTTATATTAACACACATACTATGAAGACACCTACCAATATTGACAAATTACACAGACACCTGTGAGTTGACTCACAAAATACTTTACTCTCTGTGACTGCAACATTCAATAACAGAACGTTCAGGAAAATTACAATTATTAGCTTTATAATTAGAGAATATGAGAACATAAGAAGCAAGATTAGGTGACTCGGATGATCAACCTATTGCATACCATCATGGCTGACTTACTGTTATCAATAACTGGTCTTTAATGTCCAATTCTTCACACCCTTTAGCACTCTGACAGGCCGAAAAATTCATGTACCACCTCTTTGAATACTTTCCGTGATGTAACTCCCCTCACTATCTAGCCCAGATAATTCCTGGCATTGATTACCCTCTATGAGAGGAAAACACTCCCAACACAGACACTATCATCTATTGATATGAACAAGAGGTGAAGACAGGGGCTCAGGAAAGAGTGAATGGCCTTGATGACAAGGTAGCATTTTACTGTGGATGACATCAGGACCACCTACTTATTTGAGATTAATGGGAATTAGGTATACCCACCCCACTGGTTTGGGGTCTTTCAGAGCACAAAGAAAGATGTTTATGGTCGGTGACCGACAATCCTTTCAGTCCTGGGACATCTCTGCAGGAGATCCTCAGGGTAGCTCCCTCAAAACAAACACCTTCATAAGATCAGAAATGGGGATGGTCACTGAAGACCACCCAATGTTCAGAACAATGTGCCACACCTCAGCTCCTGAAACAGTCTGTGTCCATGTGCAGTAAGACATGGACAGCATTCAGGTTTGTGCTGTTAAAGTGTCAGTAACATTCATTTAACAGCAAGGCCAGACACTCTACATTTCCACAGTTAAATGAAGAGCTCATTCAGCATCTCAGGCACATTAGAAACAGATATGTGGAAGCCATTCAGCCCATCGAAACTACTGAACAAAGAGAGGAATAGCCGATTCAATCTTCCTGCCTGTTCCACAGGAAGAGAAGGGGTCTGATTACCACATCAAGCTGTTAAACAGGAACAGGCAGGGCCAAGTCCGACCCATGAACCTGTTCCATGGGACATGGAGGAGGCCATTCAGCCCCTCGAGACACTTATACAGGAACAGGAGGGTGCCATTGATGCTCCATCCTGACAAATCATTGGAGCAGAGAATGCACTCTGAGACGGATCCACGATGTTCTTCATGGCTCCATTACCTGTGGGACACTTGAAACTTTAATATGGTTTGCTGCCAGTGAGGAAGGTAGCCAGATGCTTTGTCTGAAATCTCAGAGAGGCATCTTCCATCTCTGAGAAGACAGACCCATGTCCTCCATGGATGTCAGAAGCTGGTGGGAATAGTTAACTGTTTTAGAATGAAGATATTGTGGCTGTTGTCGGGATTGTGGATAACATGACGTTTAATGCAGGATCACACCCTAAATGCACTGTATTAATGTGGGGAGAATTAATTAAAAAACTGACCCTCTGTCTCTCTCAATCAACATATGGAGTGGGGGTGGGATGAGGGGAATGTCCTCGGAGGCTCTTAACCTATTCAGAATCACTTAACCTGAGTTAATAAAACCCATGGAATTTATCACCGTATCAGTGCCTGTTTAGAACATCATGCGTGACTGTCCATCCCCCTTCAGGTTCAATACAATCATCTCTTATTGTCTCACTGAGCTTCACTCTCTGCTCATGGTGCCATCATCCCAGGGATTAGTCTGGTGAAACTTGAGAGAAAGTCTATCCAGAGTACCCCAAATACTGCCTCAACAACACTCTCAGGGATGATCGCAATAATCATTTTCTCTCACTTAGACATCGCCGTTTCTTTCCTGTGCCACAAAAAGCCAATCTTTCTCTATGCACTATGACTGACATGGAATGTATATGTTCCTTACATCTGTAAATCAGCATCAATAAAGCCAACACCAGAGCTGCATATGGAGATGTGCATCACTCTTGGGGGAATTTCAATGAGATTGAATACACCTAAAATAGGGGATGATCACCTACCTGAATAGAAATGAGCTATAGGAATACGGGAAACAGGCAGAGGAAGGGAGCTATCTTTACTTCTGTTCTTCTCTCACAGGATGTATGCAGCCCTCGTCACGGCAGCATGCTATGCCGATCTTGAACTGAATGTTTGGTTCAGCTGTTCCACAGGACAGTAAAGAGAAAAGCACATTCCTGTGGGATTGTAGTGTTACAACACAGGATACATTCTCCTGCTTAATGTAAAACCAACAACAGGGAAATGATTCATCCACTGCAGTAATCCATGATAATTCTAGAGTCCATAACTATTTGAAGTAAAAATTAACAACTTTATTTCTTAAAGCATAACAGGGAATAATAGATGAATGAATATTTACAGTTTCTTCCTCTAAGCTATATTTTATCTCCCCCCCCCCCCCCACTATATTAGTTCGATTAGACTCCTAATTAAGATTTACAAAACAAAACTTCTTATCTCAAAACCGAGAAGCTGTCGGTTCTTCTCCATATTCCTGTCTTCTTTTCTTCTTTGAGATTCTGCTTTTCCAAGTTACTAATCAATAAAGTTACCGAGAGGAAAACTATTTTTCAGGCAGTCTTTGCATGCTGGTAACTTGGCAGATCTCCTCTCAACTGTCAATTCCCCGCGGTCGTGTACCCCCAAACCATTGGACTGTGTCATTGGCTTTTAAGATTATCAACATACTAAATTCACACTTGATTGGTGGTGGGCACTTTGGTTATAACTTAAACAGTTTGGCTGAATTTGTTTTTGTCTTGAGAAAATAAACTAATCGACCAAATGTTACATTAAATCTATTTTTCGAAGACTTGGTGCTGTCAGGTAGTTATTGCTGGCTTTTAATTCTGTTAAAGGTGCAGAACACCCACATGTTCCTCACAGAAGTCACACTGAAACCTGACTAGAGAAGAATGACACATTGACTTCGCTTAAGGACTTGGGGCAAGCAGATGGGCTTTTATAGCAAATGAAAATTGTTGCTTTTAATTTCCCTCATGAGATTTCAACAGACTATGATTCTGTGGCTCTAGAGTATGAGTCTTGAACACCATAAACTGTCGTCCCGTATGTACAGAGAACAAGTTAAACATCCTCAGAGCAATTTTTTAGTGATGGACATATGGTTAGAAGGAACTTGAAACTGTTAAACAAAGGCACAAATTCTGATTTATTCAGAAGTTGCAATGAGACTGAGACGGGACTGGAGTATCATGACGGTGATATTGGACAGGATTCGTGCGTGGGGAGGAGATGGAGATGTAAATTTGTGAAGGACAAAATGGGTTATGGAGTTTGAGAACAGTCTGGTTCCTTCTTGCATATCAGTGAGTAATTTAGAAATAGTAGTTTGACACTGATTAATATAAGGAAAGGGGGTTTTGTTTGTAACTGAAGACATTGTCTTGCAATTTTCAAATTTTATATATCATGAGCAGAAATTCAGTTCAACCCAGTTTAGTAGACAAATATAATGACTTACCAGGTACACCAACTATAGCGAGGATGGGATAGTAACCACCTTGAATAATCCAAAGGATATCCTGCATCCGTGATGCTAATGATATCCAAGGCTGAGAAAGGTAGTAAAGACCCAAGGATAAACTCCTGACTGTTATTGTAATATTCAGTCTAATATTCTCAGATTCTGATAGATTGTTGAACCATTCCAGTCTAATGATCTCAGATTCTGATCCATTGTTGTACCATTCCAGTTTACTAATCTTAGATTCTGATCCACTATTAGAACATTTCAATCCAAGGTCCTCACATTCTGAACCATTATTCTAACGTTCCAGTCTAATGTTCTCAGATTCTGATTTCTACTCCCCCTCTCTCTCGAGCTGATGATCCCTGTTAGTGCTGTCAGTGATGCTCCTACTCATACTATCGGATAACACACTGAAAAGAGCCCACTTATCATTCAACGATGGAAACTCTCCACTGGGATAATTAGGATCCACGGAGATTGACATTAATCACAGTCACTGAACAAATAGCTCCAGTTAACCCCTTTCAATTTAACATTGATTTTATTAAAATTCTAAAGAATATATAAAATTTATACATTTGGCATGAGATATGTGGGAGTGACTGAGGGACGGAATATTGGAGATGGTAGATTGATTGCGTGCAATCATTCAATCTGCCTTGGATATGGTAATAATGACAAAGGATTGTCAGAACATAAACAAGTTTCTACGTTTATAAATGGAAACATACAAATCTGCAACTACTGATCAGTGATTATAATGTCAGTAAAATATGGAGAGAACTTTTCTAGTCCAGAATCTGACAGGAAAATGTGCCTACGATAACATGAGTGAGAAAGGACAACTGACATGAATATTTCAACAGAGAATATGACGTAACACACAATTCAGATGAGTATTCGAGAATCAGAGAGGGCAGGTGAGGGTCATGCTGTTAATGTTATCGATGTCAATCAACTGTGATTATTTTCCATTGGATTTCAATTGAAGTGTGATAATGATATTGGGGACATGGCTGCTGAGACTGGAGTGAGGAAACATGATATTTCCCACTCATCACTAGTGAAACGTTACTCTTTGTAAATCATTTGAAGATCAAATTTCAGGATACAGCTCCAATGAGGAATGAGGAGAGCCAATATTAACCATACAACCAGAAGATATTGGAGCAGACATTTGGACATTAGGTCCCATGAGCCTGATTCACCATTCAATGATGGCTGTTTAGCTTCTCAACCTCATTCTCCCGCTTTCTACCTGTAATCCTTGATCCGCTTTACCGTCAAGAACCTATCTGTCTCACTCCTAAATGTACTCAATGATCTGGACTCGACAGCCCTCGGTGGCCTCTGTGGCAGTGAATTCCATAGATTCATCACTGTCTGGCTGGAGATGTTTCTCTTTATCTCTGTTTGAAAAGATCTTCTCTTTACTCTGTCCCTTTGGGTACTCGTCTCTCCTACCATTGGATATCTCTTCCCAAAATCCACTCTGTCCCACGGCATGCAGTATTCTGTAAGTTTCAATTAGACCTCCTAACATCTTTCTGAACTCTATCAAATACAGACCCAGAGCTCTCAAATATTCTTCATATATTAAGCTTTTCATTCCTGGCACCATTCTTGTGAATCTCGTCTGAAAACGCTCCAGGACCAGTACATCCTTCCTGAGATATGGGACCCAAAGCTGCGCACAATAATCCAAATGTAGCCTGACCAAAGCCTTGTAGAGCCTTAGAAGTACATCACTGGTTTTATATTGAAGCCTTCTTGAAATAAATGCCATCATTGTATTTGCCTGCCTAACTACTGACAAACTGCAAGTTTACCTTTCAAGACTCCTGGACTAGAACGCCCTAGTCTTTTTGCACTTCAGATTTCTGAATTTGCTTGCTATTTATAAAATAGTCTACGCCTCTATTCATCCTGGTAAAATGCTTTTCCACACTTTTCCACATTGTACTACCTCTGCCACTTCTTTGTTCACTCTCCGAACCTGTGAAAATCCTTCAGCAGGTGAAAGTGAGGACCGCAGATGCTGGAGATCAGAGTCAAAAAGTGTGGTCATAGAAAAGTGCAGCCTGGCAGGAAGCATCCGAGGAGCAGGAGATTTGACGTTTCAGGCATAAAGCCTTCATCAGGAATGTGGGGTGGGCGGAAGGTGCCAGAGAGATAAATGGGAGGGGCTGGTGCTGGGAGGAAGTTCGCTTGGAAGGTGATAGCTAGATGAAGGTGGGTGGTGATAGTGATAGTTCAGAGTGGAAGGTGGAATGGCTCGATGGGAAGGAAGATGGACAGGTAGGACAGTTCAAGAGGGCGGTACTGAGTTGGAGGGTTTGATCTGGGATAAGGTGGGGGGGAGATGAGGAAACTGGTAAGATTGTCCTTGATACCGTGTGTTGGAAGGGTCCCAAGGCAGAAGATGATGCGTTCTTCCTTCAGACGTCAGGTGGCTAGAATTTGACAGTGGATGAGGCCACAAACCTGCAAAGCCTTGGCGGAGTCAGAGGGGGAGTTGAAGTATTCAGCCACAGGGCAGTGGGGTTGTTGTGTATGTGTGTCTGAGAGTGTTCCCTGAACTGTTCTGCAAGTTGACGTCTTCTCTCGCCAATGTAGTGGAGACCAGGAGCAATGGACACACTAGAAGAGGTATTTGGATGCACAGGATGTTATCTGACTGATGTGGAAGGATCCTTTGGGGCCTTGGGTGGAGGTGAGGAGGGAGGTGTTGGCACAGGTTTCATACCTGTTGTAGTGGCAAGGGAAAGTGCCGGGAGTGGAAGGTGGCTTGTTGGAGTTGCGTGGACCTGATGAGGGAGCTGTGAGGGAATGGTCTCAGCAGTATGATGATAGGGGTAGGGAGGGAAGTATATCTCTGTTGGTGAGGTCTGACTGTTGGTGGCAGAAATGGCGGAGGATGATGCGTTGTATCCTGAGGTTGGTGGGATGGAAGGCATGCACCAGAGAGGTTCTAACTTGTTGTAGTTGGAAGGGTGAAGCTCAAGGCCGGAGTTTTGGGCAGTTGAGGAGATGCGCCAGAGCACCCTCCTGCAGCCAAACCACCTCTTCAATGCTACCTGTCCCTATATCTATCTTTGCACAGTTTGAAAGCTTAACCTAAATGCCCTCAGTTCCGTCATATAGATAATGAATGCACAAAGTGAAAACTTGTGGTCCCAAAACTGAGTCTTGTGGAACACCACTTGTCACTGGCTGCCATCCTGAGAAGGACACTTTAATCCACACTCTCTGCTTTCTGTCAGACAGCCAAACTTCAACTTCCACCTTGCCTCGAACACCATGGACGCATATCTTTCTCAATAGCCTCATGCATGACACCTTGTCAAAGGATTCTTGAGGTGCAGATGGATAACATCTATTGGTTCTCCTTCATCAAATCTGCACATTACTCCCTCAATGTATTCTAGCAGGTTTGTCAGGCATGACCTCCCCTTGATGAAACCATGCTGACTCTGTCCTATTTTACCAAAGACCTCCAAGAATTCAAAAATCCCATTCTTCACGATGAATTCCATGATGTTACCCACAACCAAGTCTGCAAATCAGTCTGCAGTTTTCCATCTTCTGCCTAACTCCCTTATTAAACCGGGTGTCATGTTAGCAATTATACAGCCACTTGGCCCTTTCCTGATTTTAGTCATTCCTGAAAGATTACCACTTTCGCTTGCACTAACTCTTCAGCGATCTCCCTTACAAGGCTGGGGTGTAATCCATCTGGTCCAGGTGAGTTATCCACATTCAGGCCATTCCGTTTTCTAACATGTTCTTCTTGGTGAAGGCCACTGTATTTAGGACTGCCCTCTCACTCTCTTCAATTCTTGGGAAATTACTCGTGTATTCCACCGTGAAGACTGATGCAAAATTCCTCAGCCATTTCTTTGCTTCCCACTACTGTCTTTCCAGCATCATTTCCCAGTGGTCCATATTCACATTTATGTCTCTTTTGCATTTTATATATCTAAAGAATCTCTTACAGTTTCCTTTATATTGCTGGTTAGCTTAGCCCCATACTTAATGTTCTCCCTCCTTATTTATTTTTTCTTGCCTTCTGTTGGCCTCAATTCTCCAGTTCCCCACTGCCCTTCACTCTGCTTGCTCTTTTGCTTATATGCAATCCCTGACTTCCCTTGTCAGCCCTGGTTGCCTCATCCTCCCTGTACCATACCTCTATTACTCAGCACGCATCACTGCAGTGTCTTTTAAATTATCATGGAATCTCCAGCCATTGCTGTTACCCTGTCTTTCCGGCTCGACGCCTGTCCAGGTCAATTCTACCCAGCTTCTCCCTTATGCCTCTCCAGTTGCCTTTATTCAGCTGAAATACTGTTATCTCTGATTCTATCTTCTCTCTCAAATTTCAGAATAAATTCAACCATGTTCTGATCAATGCTTCTGAATTTTTCCTTCACATTAAGCTCCCTTGTCTAGCCTGCGTCATTAAATCCAGTGTCATCTGTTCCCGAGTGGGCTCCACCACATGATGCTCCAAAAAGCCATCCCGTAGATATTCCTCAAATTCCTTTTCTTGCGATTCACTACCAACCTGGTTTCCCATTCCACTTGCATATTGAAATCCCGCATGATCACTGGAACGATGTCTTTCCTACAGATCTTTTCTATATCCTGGTGTATCTTGTGACCCAGCTCCTGACTACTCTTTGGAGGCCTGTGCAAGTCTCCAACTGTGGTTGTCTTACCTTTGTGGTTCCTCAATTCTACAATGCAGATTCCACACTATCTGACCTTACTCCCTTTCTTATTGTTGATTAAATTTCATTTCTTATTAATAATGTAAATCCACTGTCTCGATCTTTTCGATACGATATATGTCCTTGAATATCCTGATCCCCTTGCAGCCACTTCTCTGTAATGCCCATTACGTCATACCTACCAATTTCAATCTATGCCACAAGCTCGTATGCCCTATTCCTTATACTGCTCGCATTCAGATATAACCCTTCAATCTTGTGTTAACGTTCCCTCTTCTATTGACATTTGTTTGTTCAGTGTGATTGAAGTTTGATTGCTTACACTTTCCATACACTCTGTTCTATTTGCGTCTATGCTGAAGATTTTAATAACCTCTCTTGAGCTCTGTGCTCTTAACTCCTCTTTTCTTATTAAACCCTATAAGGAAACCCCTAACCCGCGCGCGCATACACACACACTCCTAATCAGTTTAAAGCTCTGTCTACATCCTTGGTTAGGATTCACTTGGACTCTGGTCCCAGCACGGTTCAGACGAAGACTGTCCCATCAGAACAGGTTATTTCTTCCTCAGTAATAAAATGTGTTTAAAGTTTGTGAGAAGATTTGTAGCTCGGGTGCTCATTGTTGTATTTCTGTTCGCCGAGCTGGGAATTTGTGTTGCAGACGTTTCATCGCCTCTCTAGGTGACATTCTCAGTGCTTTGGAGCCTCCTGTGAAGCGCTTCTGTGATGTTTCCTTCGGCATTTATAGTGGTTTGAATCTGTCGCTTCCGGTTGTCAGTTCCAGCTGTCCATTGCAGTGGTCGGTATATTGGGTCCAGGTCGATGTGCTTATTGATTGAATCTGTGGATGAGTGCCATGCCTCTTGGAATTCCCTGGCTGCTCTCTGTTTGGTTTGTCCTATAATAGTAGTGTTGTCCCAGTCGAATTCATGTTGCTTGTCATCTGTGTGTGTGGCTACTCAGGATAGCTGGTCGTGTCGTTACATCGCTAGTTGGTGTTCATGGATGCGGATCGTTAGCTGTCTTCGTCTTTGTCCTATGTAGTGTTTTGTGCAGTCTTTGCATGGGGTTTTGTACACTACATTGGTTTTGCTCATGCGGGGTATCGGGTCCTTCGTTCTGGTGAGTTGTTGTCTGAGAGTGGCTGTTGGTTTGTGTGCTGTTATGAGTCCTAGTGTTCGCAGTAGTCTGGCTGTCAATTCGGAAATGCTCTTGATGTATGGTAGTATGGCTAGTCCTTTGGGTCGTGACATGTCGTCGTTCCATTGTCTTTCCCTTAGACATCTGTTGATGAAATTGCGGGGGCATCCGTTTTTGGCGAATACCTTGTATAAGTGTTCCTCTTCCTCTTTTTGCAGTTCTGGTGTACTGCAGTGTGTTCTGGCCCTTTTGAATAGTGTCTTGATGCAACTTATTTTGTGTGTGTTGGGGTGGTTGCTTTCGTAGTTCAGGATTTGGTCTGTGTGTGTGGCTTCCCTGTATCCCTTTGTGGTGAATTCTCCGTTTGGTGTTCTCTGTACCATTACGTCGAGGAATAGGAGTTGGTTGCCCTTTTCTTCCTCTCCAGTGGATCGGATTCCTGTGAGTGTGGCGTTGATGATCCAGTGCAATTTCAACAACAGATGCCTAGGGGAAAGACAACGGAATGAGGACATTCCGCAACCCAAAGGACTAGCCACACTACCATACATCAAAAACATTTCTGAACTGACAGCCAGACCACTGCGACCACTAGGACTCATAACAGCACACAAAACAACAGCCACTCTCAGACAACAACTCACCAGAACGAAGGACCCGATACCCTGCATGAGCAAAACCAATGTAGTGTACAAAACCCCATGGAAAGACTGAACAAAACACTACATAGGACAAACAGGAAGACAGCTAACGATCCGTATACACAAACACCAACTATCCACGAAACGACACGACCAGCTATCCTTAGTGGCCACACACGCAGATAACAAGCAACATGAATTCGACTGGGAGAACACTACTATTATAGGTCAAGACAAACAGAGAACAGCCAGGGAATTCCTAGAGGAATGGCACTCATCCACAGATTCAAACAATAAGCACATCGACCTGGACCCAATATACCGACCACTGCAATGGACAGCTGGAACTGACAACCGGAAGCGGCAGATTCAAACTACCATAAATGCCGGAGGAAAGATCACAGACGCGCTTCACAGGATGCTCCCAAGCACTGAGGATATCACTTAGACAGGGGACAAAACGTCTGCAACATAAATTCCCAGCTCGGCGATCAGAACCACAACAATAAAATGTGTTTATTCAACACAAAATACTGGGACAAAAAACAAGCGTTTCAGCACATACCAAAACATGAAAAATACAAAGAGACAAGTCTGTTAAAATTCACTTACGATGTGGAGCTATATGAATTGAAATGTGAATTACAAAACCACGGACGAGGTATTCAAGCTTTATTGGTCATTATTTGACCCACAGCTGAGGTACTGATTTCCCCCCAGTCAGTGATCCACCTCACTGAGACTCTCTCGCCCTGTCTCACACATTGTCTAGAGTGACTACAAGTTCCTGTTGGCCCAGAATTTTTAAATTAATTCACCTTCTCCCTGGAACCAATCTACTTTTATTTTGGACCTTGTTCAGCAGTCAGCAACACGGTTCTGTGAAATTATTGGCGACAAATGATCTGGGATGGCAGCATAGTGCTCACAGGGTACGGCACCAGACAAAGGGCTTGCAGTCTGTGGGAATTTCTAAATAAAATTTCTGTATGTTTGTCCTCATGCTGTCTTCTGATCTAACTTCATACTCGTCTGACACCCCTTGCTCTCACTCACTCTGTCGCTCCATTTTCCCTCCATTCCTTTTATCTCTCTTCACTTCCTTTTTCTCTGTTAATTTTTCTCTCTCTCACGCACACACAGTTCACTCCGTTTTCAAATTGTGATGTTGGAGAGCTCATCGTTGTACAATTGGCTAAACGGCTTCGTTCAGTGCTCTATTAATTCTGAAGCTCTCTGAACCACAATGAAGACTTCAGCACAATAAAGACATCAGGTGCCTGGAGAGACAAGCTGGTCCTGCGAAGGACACAGTGCAGAATCATCCTTTATCTCTTCTTGTTGCCTGTTGTGCAGTGGCCTTGAAATATCTGTTCAAACAAAATAGATTGAAATTCGTGCAGGCGGGAGGACGATCACCAGATGATTAAGCTGTCAGGATTTAACAAGCAGATCCCACATACAAAATGTGGATTTCCCCATAAAAAAAACAAAATGTGGATTTGCCTGATAGCAGCTCCTCCCAATTGAGACGGCCTAGCTCTGCCTGATGCTCACGTAATTTGCCTTCCGCCAATTCAGTAGCTTCACACAATGTCCTGACTTATCCATGTTCGTAACTATCTTAAATCTGAAGGAGCTGTGACCACTGTTTCTAAAATTATGTCCCACTGAAAGGTCAGTCACCTGGCCAGGCTCATTAGCCGATACAAGGTCCAGTATGGCGCTTCCTCTGGTTGGACAATCCACAAACTGTTGCAGTTAATAAATTCTGCCCCGTCGAAGCCTCTTGCTCCAAGGGGCTCCCAGTCATTATTGGAGATATTAAAGTCACTTACTATGACCACTCTGTTTTTAATACACCTTTCCTTAATCGACGTACATTTCTGTTCCTCAATCCCTCCGTGGCTGTTGGAGGGATTATAGTAACGCAGTGCTTGCAGCCATCTTATCTTTGAGCTTTAACCATATTGCTGCAGTGGATAGTCCCTCCTGTATGTCCTCTTCAAGTACAGATGTAGCATTCTCCCGATTATTAAAACACCTCATCCACCTCTTTTACCTTTCTCTCCATCTCGCATAAAACAATGAAACCCTGGAATGTTAAATGGCCAGTCCTTTCCCTATCTCAACCAAGTCTCTGCAAAGCTGCAACATTATAGTCCAATGCACGGATTCAGGCTGTCAGTTCATCGGTCTTAACCATAATAATTCTTCCATTGAAATAAAAACACTTGAGCCCAACTCCATCAGATCCTGACCTGATATTTGGTTTGAGTTTCCCTGATGTAAATTCTCGTTGTCTATTCTCTGGTAATAGGAGATTAGAAAAGACTGTCAGTAAAGCAGAAAATATTGCAAACAGACAATTTCTGTTTCCTCCATTGTCCCTTCTCTATGAACATTTCATCACACACTGTCCAATTCCAATAAACTACTGGATAATTATTATGCTTCAAACAACAGTCTCCAGCCTCTCAATGCACATTCTTCAACTCTCTCTGGACCCATTGGATTGACAGTTTTCTGTTCCCTCTCTCAACCAAATCTCTGTAATAGTTATATCATAGTTATATATACTCATTCAAACTCCAAACTCCAAGCTCATCTGTCTTGCCTGTCATACTGCTCATATTAAAATCAGCATACTTCCGACTGCCAGTCCCATTGCGTTCACTCCACACTGCCAGTTTGTTGCTGGTCTTAGCTGTACTGGGATTAGTCGCCACCTACTCTTCAGTCATGTGCTTGTGGACGTACTCCCCCCCTACCACCCCCCCCGCCCCACCACACGAGTTTAAACCCTCCTGAGTGACAATAACAAACCTGCCTGCCAGGAGATTGCTGCCAGTTCACGTCCATCCCGTCCTTCTTGTGTATTTCATACCGACCCGGGAATCCCAATGATCCACATTTTGCAAGTGCTGCCTACCCTACCAGCTCTTTGGCCATGTTTTTAACTATACTGCCTTCCTATTCCTAACTTCACTGGCACGTGGCATAATGTAGTCTCTCCAACATTCAAAAATCCTTTCAGCATAACTCCGGCACGATCTTTACTTTGAAATGGATAGACTTGACAATAAAAACTTAGTGTGATCTCATTAACTATGAAAGTGGAGCCCAACGAATCAGTCGCAATGACCATAGGATCTGATATCTATCACCTTCACCAAACCTGTGTGACAAGGTATACATATGGAGTATCTATTTGTAGATGGACTGGATAAACAGAAATTAGTCTAAAAGACCTGAAAATGTAATAACAGATGGCTGTCATTCAGCCTGTTTGCTTTGCTGTTCAATTGGAGTTTAGCTATTCTGTTCCTTTTTTAATGGCTGGGGCTTTACCCCAGATCCCTAGCGTGTCAGAAAGTGCCCAGTGTCTTTGTGCGCCCCTTGCGTAGGGAGCATCCAGTGCCAGGCGATGGGGTTTGGGGAACCCCGGGATGGCTCGGTGAAAGGCTGCATGCAATAACGGATGGACTCAGGGCTCGAGAGAGACGGAATAGGTAATCAGAGACATGCACTCACATCAGTAGCTGGGCAAGATTCCCATGTACTCGGGGAGCCCGAGCACCAGTGCCACTTTTACAATAAACCCGTCATATTTGCAGCAATTCTCCATCAAATACAAGTAAATATACTGCAGATGGCAGAAACCTGAAACAAATATAGAAACATACTGTGAAGAGAGAAACGAGTTAATTCTCCCAATGCAGACACGGGGAGATTGTAAAAAACTCCACAAAGACAGGGTCCAGAGATTGGAATTATTCTTATTTGAAAGAAAATAGTCTTATCAGTGATAGGCAACATGGTGTTTTGCAGAGTAGATCATGTCTTACCAAATCAATAGATTGTTTGAGGAAGTGACAAAGTTGATTGATGAAGGAGGCACTGTAGATGTCATGTACGTGGACTTCAGGAAGGCGTTTGGTATATTTCCCCATGGTCGGGGTATGTCGAAAGTGAAGTCACATGGTGCACGAGCTGGTGGATAAAGAACTGGCTGGGCAACAGGAGGCAGAGAATAGTAAGGGGAGGGAGTTTCGCAAAATTGAGAACTGTGACCAGTGGTTTATTTTAAGATGTTTCTGGAAAGATACATGAATGGGCTGGGAACAAAGGGATACAGATCCTTAGAAAATAGGCGACAGGTTTAGATAGAGGATTTGGATCGGCGCAGGCTCGGACCACCGAATGGCCTGTTTCTGTGCTGGAGTGTTCTTTGTTATAAGATTAGCAATGACCCATCAGACCCCAGTAATGGTCTCCTCCAACCTCTTCCCTCAGACTAAAAGGTACAGAAGCTTGAAAACACTGAGCAGCTGGTTCAGGAACAGCTTCTTCCTGACTGTTATTAGACTGATGAGTGGACTCCCTAATCTCAGATAATGCTGATCTTGTTCCTGCTGATCTCGCCTCGCACACGCCCTGTGCATCGTAACCTGCATGGCTCTCAAACATATTTTATAGCCATTGTTCTGTACATCATTGTTTACTATGCTTTGTCTGCATTTCTTGGTCAAGGTCAAAGTAAATCCTCACTTCCCTTCCCCCAGTTACTACAGTGCTCACTTCCACCTGTCTCTGGTCCTCAGCCCCAGAACCTCCCATTCACCACCCCCAGCACACTGTGACCCCATCCCCACTCCCTGTGTGCTTTGTATCTCACTATTTCTCTCACACTGTCTGTTTCCTAGTATTTACCTTTTATCTGTCTTCTGTTTCTTTCCCATAACTTACTATCTCCCCTTCTCCCTGTTCTTGTGAATGTTTGTTTCTTGTTTTGTTTCCTTTCTCTGTTTTACTGACTGTCCTTCTGTTTGCCTCGCTGTGTTCTCTCTCTCCTTCTACATGTCCATCTCTTTCTCTCTCGTTGTGATGGTAATGGCTTCTCTATTCTTTTGAAGCATGTGATGGCTCTTTGGTTGGATGTTGGCTATACAATAAATTCAATTATGTTTTGGTATCTTAAACATAATTTAAATTTATTGGTTAAATTTCAATTGTTGTCAAAACAGCAACCAGAATGTAGATATCCATTTAACAACCAATTGTTACATCTAAATATTTTGGAACTTCCTTCTCCCAGTGCTCTGCATACTGGCAACTGAAAGCATTCTATTCACGTGCATAGTAGTGTGACGGTAACTGCTCTTCCCAGGACCATAAGAAACTACAGACGGTTTTGTGCACAGCCCATACTATCATGGAGGACAACCTTCCATCCATTTATACTTCTCATTGTCAGCGAAACTCTGGCAACACCAAATATCTCTCCCAAACTGGTAATGATCTCCCACAACCTCTTCCAAAAGGGAGGAGATACAGAGACTTGAAAACATGGACCAGTGTGCTCAGGAACACCTTCTTCCCCACCCTAATTACACTGACGAATTGACATCTCTAACTTTTCAAATAATATTAATCTTGCTAAATTCGATCATGAATCGCACTGCTCCTGTGTTGCTGTCACCTTGTGTGCCTCACTCTGTGTAAGTGCCCTGTGAGGCTCAAGGTCTTCTCAAGGGCAATCAAAACAGTGAACTAATGCTGGCCCAGCCAGTGATACCTATATCCCATTTATAAATATAAGAAGATGACGACACTCAGGGAACACAGACAGGTGGGATCAAATCGCTTTAAACATGATCTTAGATAGATAGAGATTTCCCTCGGTATCTGAAAGTACAGTGTTCCGACAAAGCCTTTCATAAGCTGATATGGCCTAAAGTGAGGTATCATTATTTTATGTGGGGAAAATTTACTTTTCTTGTTAAAAGTGAAAATCCTCTTCGGATTTCTTTTGATTAGTGAAAACAGGACGTAATGGAGTTTTTTCGGAAAGGGAAATGGCAAAATGCGAATTTTTAAAAAGCGGGGGATACGTGTAGCAGCATGGGCGTGATATTCAGGAAGATTTGAAAAGTTAAAAATAAATGAGGTGATTCTCACATTTTATTTCTACCCCAGCTGATCTTCATTCCCTTTGTTTGCTCTTTGTCTTCTATCTCTCTCTTTCTCTATCGATTCAACTCACTCCTCCTGCCCTTCAAAGCAGACTTCCCTGTCACCAGCATTGTTCACACTATTTTCCAGCTGCTTTCAGTTCAGAAAAGCTTCCCAGCAATTTCTGATCTTTTCCTTGCATTATTTATGCAATTTCAGATCTCCAGCATCTTTCAAATTTGTTTAACCTTCAAATTTGTTATTCCATGGGAAGTCGGCATCTCTGCCCAGGGCAACATTTGTTAAGCATCACTAATTGTCCTGACTCTGACGACATTCCACAAGCCAATAGAAAGTCAAGCACATTGATATGGGTCTGAAGTCACACTTAGCCCAGACTGGGTCGTAACATTAGATTTCTTTACCGAAGGTCATCAGTGAAACAGGAAAATGTTCAGACAAAATGTGGTTTTATAGTTGTTTTTCGTGAAATTCACTTTTATTCCAATTCTTATCATTTTTATTTAGTTCTGCCATCAGCTGTGGTAGGACTTGAAACAAATCGCTTGAAACAATGTCTTTCGTTTAATAAGCTTTGCTCCTGAATTACATCCAGCGACATTCCTACTCTGATACATTCTCCTAATCATGAAGGAACGTCTGAGACAAGAACAATTTTGTGATTGAAATACTTGTAACTGGAAAAGTGGCCAGAAGAGAGCTTGAAACATAAAGTCTGAATTTTACCAACGAGCAGACAATGGTTTGTTCAGCCACAGCACTGACGCAGAGATGGAGACTGGGGATATTATGACCTGGTAGTGGACAGGGTTCGTGACAGAGAGAACAAGATACATAAGTCAGTTCAGGGCAATAAGAGATCTCGAGGTTGTGCACAGTTTTGTTCTCAGATGTTTGTAAGGGAGTGGTCTGCAATTCAGATGAATGGAAACTGCAATTGAAATTGAAGATAAAAGTTTTTTTCATTGGCAAATATAGATAATAGAAATTGCAATGAAGTTCAAAATTGTTTATGGGCTTAATGAATGGACAGAGTTAGAGAACAACAACAATAGCGAGAATAGGTTATGATTTGGAGATGCCGCTGTTAGACCGGGGTGTACAAAGTTAAAAATCACACAACACCAGGTTATAGTCCAACAGGTTTAATTGGAAGCACACTAGCTTTCGGAGCGTCGCTCCTCCACCATAGTTTAGTCACACACTCTCCACTCCGCCCAATCAGCACCATTAATATCCGATAAGGTAGACATTTTCGATAGAGGGAAATGTTGAAAAGACCCAAGGAAAGCCTCCTCTCCATTTGTGTAATTATCCAGTCCATTATTCGCAGATTCAGATCTGTCCTCTCCACGTTTCTCCAGCTGCTGATCTCTGTTACTGTTGAAGCTGATGCATCTGCTCCTACACTGGGACAGCTCACTGAGTGAAGCACCTCACCAATAGGGCACAGTTACAATGCATGGAGACTGACATCAATCGCGGTCACTGAGCAAACAGGTCTAGCTTTCAATACAGCACATTCAGTTCACAATATAACTGGACTGGACTGTACTTGATGCTGACATTGCTCGCTATTGGTCACATCTCCCATCGCCAATTCCTCGAGTGAAGTCAGTTGTGAGGGAGAATGATGGAAGTTTTCTGATCGCAGGCTGGAATACTCTGCCTTGATGTACGCTTGCAATGCTGTCACCATCTTACCCGGAATCTCTGCCCCTCCACAAAATAAAGAAACACAGTCAGGATGTTGTTACTGTGCTGATCTCTCCTTCACGGGAACAAACCCCAGCCAACAGACTGTCACTGGGCACAATTGCCCTGAACAGAGACAGGAAGGGTGGACTTCTCTGAATGGTCCTCTCACTGCTCTCATACAGAAACGTTGGACCTTCCATTTGGAATATGCTTCAGTTAATAATTTATACAAATTGACAAACATCTTAATGCAGTTTTATTTGCTGTAAAGCAATAATTTTTCACCTTTTTTCCCCTCAGCCCAAAACCAAAAGTGAACTTATTCATTAAGACTTATGAATTAATAAGTCAGATTTACCTAGTAGATCGGGCGGAATGGGGCCAGTGGCTGCGGAGACTGCATGGGGAGTACAATGATATTCCCCACTCATCATCACTCTTAACGTCAGATAGAATTAAATATAGTTCACAACAAGGAATGAGCCAACGCTTGGGATATGTAATGCTCAATGACAATGTGAACTAAAACGGATAATTTTAAATGTGATAAAGTGAACTATATTTTATATACACACCATTTCATCATTGGGAATACAGATTGAGTAGTGTCACCGCATCTGAAGAATTAACTTTGATGTCTCTTCACAGATACGGCTAGACCTGCTGAGCTTTCCCTCCAACGTCTGTTTTAGTTTGAGATTGATCATGTTGTTCATATCTGGCAGGATGCTTACAATTAAAAGCAGATGCTAATAACAAAATGTACAGGGGTGTGGTGACAATACAAGAGAATGACAGTAGAAATATCGCTCATTCCAAACTGGAAAAGACAATGGGCTGAGTTTTCACCACCTTTGCTGTAATAATTCTATGTTATGCATTGAAAGCTTTTGGAGATTGGGGAGACAAGCTTGTTCAATGAAGGACACAAGTGTTCCATCATCAAAAATCTATTGCTATTATTTCATGAAGTTCAGCTGCCTCTAAAATGTATTGTCAAAGAAAATAGATTACCTGAGATTTACAAGATGTTGAGATTTTCTTTTTACTTTCGATCTTAAAGAAGAGACAGATTTCGGCTGTAATTCAGGTATCACAGACACACGAACAGTAATAGAAACATGAAAGTACCACATTGTCCAAACATTACCAAGGTCAACATGTAGACCTGTCAAGAAACATGCAATAAAGTGATAATGGAAACATGAAATGCAAACAGAAAATGCTGGATAAACAAAAAACGTGAGGATGTGTCTGCAGAGAGCAGCAGAATTATCATATGTAATATGATGTGACACTGTTCTGAAAAGTCCAATTAGAATCAAAGGTTAATTTTTTGCATCTCTGTTCAGATGTTGCCAGATTTACTGAGTTTCGCTCCAGCTCTTTTGATTTCTTTCTTCTTTCTGAACTCTGACAAAGTGTCTGATCTGAATGATCGCAGCAAAGCTGTTATCTTAGTTGAATCTCGAGTAATTTGTTATTGATTTTAAATGAGAAATTACAAAGTTCCTATGTTTGACAGGGCTCTAAATATCGATGACGTATTGCATTGTGAGACCATGCGATGAAAATGTTGAAACAAAACAGAAGTTGCTGTAAATGCTCAGCAGGTCTGGCATCATCTGTGCAAAGAAATCAGAGTTAACTTTCAGGTCCACTGCCCCTTCCTCAGAACTGATAGGAACACGGAAAATGTTGGTTTATATGCAGAAGAGACTGGATAGCTCTTAATGGAGACTGTTAGTAGCTAACAATAGGGTGTGAGTAATGGAAGGCTATGTGACAACTCGGCCTGGTGTATGGATAGGGGGGCTAGGACTTTGGGAATTTCAGGCCCAAAAATTATTGAACTTGATTTTGAGTCTAAAGGACTGCAGAGTCCGCACATGGAAAATGAGGTGTCGTTCTTTTAGCTTGCGTTGAATTTGCCTGGAACACTGCAGCAAGCCTGACACAGCGATATTGGTCAGCGAACAGGATGGGCTGTCCAACTGGCAGGCAACTGAAAGCTCAGAGTCATCTGCAGCGGTCCAACTTGGATGTTTTGTGAAGCGGTCACCCAGTCTACCCTTCATTTCCCCAATGTAGAGGAGACCACATTGTGAGCAGCGCATGAGGTAGACTGGATTGTGGGAAATGTTGGTAAGGTGCTGCTTCACCTCGAAGGTATAGTTGGGCCCTTTGATACTGATGAGGAGGGAGGTAAATGGGCGGCACGGTGGCACAGTGGTTAGCACTGCTGCCTCACAGCACCAGAGACCCGGGTTCAATTCCCGCCTCAGGCGACTGACTGTGTGGAGTTTGCACGTTCTCCCCGTGTCTGCGTGGGTTTCCTCCGGGTGCTCCGGTTTCCTCCCACCATCCAAAGTTGTGCCGGTCAGGTGAATTGGCCATGCTAAATTGCCCGTAGTGTTAGGTTAGGGGTAGATGTAGATGTAGGGGTATGGGTGGGTTACGCTTCGGCGGGGTGGTGTGGACTTGTTGGGCCGAACGGCCTGTTTCCACACTGTAAGTAATCTCATCTAATCTAATCTAAATGGGAATGTGTCATACCTCCGGCAGGGGAAAGTGAAGTGGACCTGTGGTGGGAGTGAATAAAGAGTAGACCAGTGTGTCCTGGAGGGAATAATCCCTCTAGAAGGTGGACAAGGGAGGAGAGGTGAATATGTGCAGGTGGGGCATCTCGCTGAAGGTAGGGGAAATGTGGGCTGATGATCCTCTGCATGTGAATGCGGCTGGGATGGTAGGCAAGTGCAAGGTAAACTCCGTTGCGAGAGGGAAGGGGAGGGGCAGGCTAGAAGTGCAGGAGATGGATCAGACTCAGTTGAGGACCCTGTTGACAACAGTAATGGGGAATCTCTTGATTGAGGTACAAAGTGGACATTTCAAAGGCTTCCTTGTTGAATTTAGTATCATCAGAAGCAATGCGGTGGAGACGGAGGAACTGGGGGAATGGAATTGACTCTATGCAGGAAACCAGGTGTGAGGATGTATACTCCAGGAACCTGTGGGAGTCAGTGGGTTAATACTGGATATCAGTTGCCTGGCTATCCCCAGAAATGGAAGCAAAAATGTTGAGGAAAGGAAGTAAGGAGCCAGAGATCGACCAGGTGAAAGTGATGGAGAGTTTCAAATTCCAAGTGAAATCGGTGAACTTTTCCAATTCCGGACAAGAGAGAGATGCAGCAGCGATGATATCATCTGTGTATCGGACAAAGATTTGTGGATGGGTGCTGGAGTAGAACTGGAACAGGGAATGGTCGATGTCCCCCAAGAAGAAACAGGCATAACTGGGGCCCAAGTGTGTATCCGTGCACTTCCTCCGTGTGGCAGGAGCAGGCTGAAGCAATGGGTCTGCCTGGGCTGTTCTGTTTGTGAACTTTTGAGAGGAGATAGAAGCGAGCTCTGCTATCAGAGGATCATCAGCTCTGGGGCAGTTAGGGGCGTGGGGCGAGTGGGGCAGAAATCTCCAGATGAAATGTGGTCAGTTATCATAGTTGATACAATTGCCTGATGTGCCATGGTAGGGTCATGGTCTAGGGGGAGATTAGAGGCAGTACCTGAGAGTGGGCGTTCAACCTTTGCAATGTCGAGGTCAGTCCACCAGACTATAGCAGCACCACCCTTGTCAGCAAAGGCTGAATAACACAGTCAGAGTTGGACCTAAGCACATGGAGTATAGGCTGTTCGCACATTGATAGTATGGATTTGGTGAGGCAAGTGCAGAGAAATTATGACAACCAATGTCAAGTTGAGATTTCTCAACGAACCGATTTAGTTCAGGAAAAGGCCAGAAGGAGGAGTCCAGGTGGAGGGAGAGTGTTGGAGCTGGGTCACGGCGTATTTAGAACAGGGAGAGGAATATTGCTGAAAGAAATGGGCACTGAGGCGAACGCAGCGGAAGAGCTCAACTAAATGTCATGCCTAAAATTCCTTAAAGTGGGGGCACAGAGAGGTAATGTTCAGATATTTGCTGAGTACAGAACATTCAGCATCAGAGAGTGGAAGTTAAGGAGGGACGGTGAATAAACGATAGGAGGTGGAGTTGGGGGAGGGCATGGAGTCAGTGGGCAGGTATGAGAGGGGAGGAAGGTTCCAGAGGGTCAAGGGCATCTCTACCTTGTTGCAAATTGTGTGCCCAGTGCATCTGTTTAGCATGACGAATGAGCCGGTGAATAAATTAGAATTGTAGAGTGGTGCAGGCTTTAGACAATATAATGCGATTCTCCTGGACAGAGAAAACGTTGATCTCAGTGGTACTGATATCGCACGATCAGACCTCAGAAAGTAAATGATTGACTATAATTGGGAAGGTATACTTATTGTAACATCCTTATTTCAATGGAGTGACACTCAAGCAGCAAGGTCTTATTTTTTTCGGAGACTTTAGACCAAACTTTAAAATATAATATGTCTTGATGTTATTAACAAGAAAAAATTATCAATGGTTTTGGAAGGCACTAGCAAGGGCAGAGTTTATTTGGCATTCCCAATAGCTCTGGGGAAGGTGTTATTGTTCAGTGAGGAAATTACCAGCGCAAAATTTCCTGCGATTCCCAGTGACCACAGTTTACTCAGGATCTCTGATGTCACAGGAGTCAAATACTACTTTAATGCAATGCAAGTTACTCTGATCTCACCTCAACTGACTTTGGAAGATCAGTTAAATGAATAAAGAATAAAAGGCCAGTACACAGCCTGTTAGAACAATGTGCTCACTCTACTCACAATGTTTAAGGTAAAACTGATGCATGGATTTCTGACTGTGAGGAGAGGTTTGTCCTATTTGTGATGAGGCTGTTTGGTTAAGCGCTGTGACAGAGAGACAGAAAGACACTCCACTCTGTACCATGGGGAACAAAACCACCCTGTTTACGGTGCATCAGACAGTGACAGAAACAACTATTACAGTATATATTTGCTTCCAATTCAAGGTGGATGTGAGAATATGATTTGATCTTCTGCAGTTTGCCCATAATATAGAATTTATTTGAATATTTATCCTCATCACACTCGCTGATTAAAACAAACAATGAATGAGTGCATGTCCATCCTGCAGATGAAAAATTTCTTCAGCTCTGGCTATTGCAGGGAATGTTACAAAGAACAGTGCCACACAAAATGCTAATGTTCTACCGCAAAATGCCAAATCCTAGTTTATCCTAAATTATTTACAATGTTTATAAACAAAACATGCAGAGGGGCGGAGTGTAAAAGGAGAATTTAACTCTGTGTCGAAAATGTTAATTGTGGATCCCTCATAAAATGCGTTAACTACATCACTCATAAATTCACCAAAATAGGAAAAGCAAGAGACTGTAATTGTCCAATCATCATCTAAATAACATCTGGCGAACAGGATGGAAATCACTGGTTGTTTGTGATATTCAGAAATGACGATTGTGAGAATGTGGAGGTGGCGAGCAGTGAAATGATGATCAATGTTGTGGATGACACAAAGATGGGCTGGGGGTGGATCACAGTCAGGAGGAAAGTGCTAGGCTACAGAAGGATAGAAACAGATTATTCCGATAGCCAGATCAATGGCCTGATGAAATTTAACACCGATAATTTGGGAAGATGCAAGTCAGAAGTAACAAGACAAGTGAGTACTCAAAAGTGAGTATGAAAGAGGAGGGCTAAATTTGCTCCTTTTTTCTTTGCAGCAGGGAAAGTTAAGGAGGGAATATGGTACAGGTGTACAAGAGCAAATGGGGTATGGAGGGGATGAACAGACAGCAGCTGTTTTCCTTCGTCAAAGGATCAAAAACAAAGAGACACACTTTTAAAGTGAATGTCAGGGGATTGAGAGAGGATTTGTGGAATGTGTTTCGAACTGAGAGGATGGTATGAATCTGGAATGCTTTGTCTCGATGGGTGGTTGAGGCAGGTAATCTCACAAACGGTTAAAATGTCTTTGGATATGCACTTGCTGGCACAGACGTGATAGGCCTGTTTTTCATTGCATGATTCTTTGCAGTGGCAGCCATGAACACTCTGGTATTCTGAAACAATTAACAATGGCAGTTGCTGCTTTGTTCCTTTGACTGTACTCAGTAAGTGGTTATATTACAAACCAGCATCATCTCATGCATCTTCAGCAGTCACTCAACCAAAGGCAGCCCAGCCATCTCTGGGACCATCCAGTGGAATTCATATTCTCAGTGGATGCTGTCCAACAACAACACTGACACTATTCTAGCTGTATGCAACCATTAGTAAAGCTACAGCCATAATATGAAGACAGCTTTTCCTCCATGATAATACAGACCTCTAGCAATAAGGGTGTTCTTTATCTGAAACATAATAAATTCTTTCCCAGGTATTCACTTTTACAAGCAGCAAGTTTTCCTGTGTTTTGCTGCCAGTTGTTTATCATGGAATTCCCCAGCCCAACCTCTTTCCCATTTAACATTTTCTTGTGCACTGTCTCCCTGATCCCACACACCTCACTCCCTCACATCCCCCACACTCTCCATCCTTACTTGTTAATCTCTGAAAAACCTGCGCGTCCTCTCTATAATTTATTCCAACTCCCAACTCACTGTTTTGATTCCTTCTTCCGGCATGGTCATTTGACTGGCCGTGCCTGATGTCCTATTCACCTAACCTTCTGCTCAGTTCCTGATATTCTGCTTTGGTTCTCACTCTCCTGGTTTATTCAAATCCATCTGACTTGTACTAGAAAACATCCCCACAAGGATGATGGTGCTTGTACAGTTAAGATACAATCTGTCTTTTTTGTACAGGTCCCCACCTGTCCTGGAAGAGATCCCAATGACACAACAATCTGGAACTCTCACCCCTGAACTAGATTTTTAACAACATGTTAAGCTTTAGTGTCTTCCTCATCCTTCTCTCTTTTCCACATGGCACGGGGAGTAATCCAGGGATTACAGAGGATTATTCTTTCTCTTTCTCGCTCGCTGACTCTCTCTCTCTATCATATACACACACATTCAAACACACACAGAAAGACACTATATTACTTTGCAAAAGAATGCAAATAACCTTAAAATAATCGGAATGACAAGTGGAATGAAGTATTTAGTTAAAGGGAGGATGAGAGAAATTGTGCTTCTTCTGGATGTCAGTTTGCTCACTGAGTTGGAGGGTTCATTTTCAGATGGTTCATCACTGTACTAGGGAACATTATCAGTGAGCCTTCGGTGAAGTGCTGGTATTATGTCCCATTTGCTATTTATGTATTTAGGTTTCCTTGAGTCAGTGATGTAATTTCCAGTATTGGTGATTTTATGTCCAGTTCTTTTTGTCAGAGAGTGTTCGATGGAATCAAAATCGGTATGTTTGTTGATAGAGTTCAGGTTGGAATGCTATTTTTCTCGGAATTCTCGTGCGTGTCTCTGTTTGGCTTGTCCTAGATGGATATGCAGACCCAGTCTAAATCGTGTACTTCCTCATCTATAAGTAAGGAGACCAGTGATAGTGGGTCATGTCTTTTTCTTCTGGCCAGTTGTTGTTCATGTATCCAGGTGGCTAGTTTTCTGACTGTTTTTCCGATGTAGTGCTTGTAACAGTTCTTGCAAGGATTATTTTTGCTTGAGCAGAACAGACAAATATGTGAACTTCATTTAGTGCTCAAAAGTATGAAAAAACGTTGTAGAGTAAAACAGGAATACTCTGTTTCCGTTAGTTGGCATTACAGCATCAAGGAGTTCTAATTTCAAGCTTGTCAGCAAAAGAGCCAGGAATGAGATAAGGAAACACTTCTTTATTGAGAGAGTTATTAGGATTTGGAATGGAACTGCCTGGGAGAGTTGTGGATGAACATTAAAAAATAGAATTGGATATGCATTTGGAAATATGTATTTAACAGGCTGCAGAGATAGGGCTGGCAAATGGGAGGGACTTGGGAGACATTCCTGGAACTGATGCACACACAGTGGCCAATGGCCTCCTCCTGTACTTTAAGGTTTTGCACTCTATCATGTGTCTGATGCGAATAAAAGTCAGGATCCGATTATTTCCCATTGTAAATACTCACGAATATCTGATTATTTGGTGCAGCATAAGCATTTAAAATGGAACTACTGAAAGGTCAGCTTCATTAAATAATCTAATTATTACTCAGAATATGAATATTTGAAATGTTGAATTCCAATTACGAAAACAAATCTGTCATTGCTTTGGCACAAATCTCTTTGAAAAGGTTTGACTTTTCACTTACACGATAATATGCTCATCGTTTTTGTTCACTGTCTGCATTTCAAATTAAATGACATTCTTTCTAAACGTTAAACGTTTTCAAATTGTCGTTCACTAAAATTTGATAGCACAAATCATTTAGTTAGTTTAATATTCACAGAGCATTTTAAACTATAGCCATTTCTAATTCGCTGACAAATAGCTGAAGCTTGTACACTTTAGTGAGAAATTGAACTGATTGATTATATTTCAACATATAAGAATGCTAATTCTATTTGATTATTCAATCGTTTGCTCACCCTGAACATGTAATCATTCAGAAGCCAACCGCTTTCAAAATGTTGGAGTGACAATGCATTGTTTTGAATCCTGACATTGTGTGTGTAATTCTGATCACCAAAAGAGTTACATCCATGTTGTTTGTTTGATACAAAATAAAATGTACATTCTTTATTTCTGTGTTAGAAAATCTTGACAGGAGTTTATAGTTTTGTTCCATAAATATAGAATCAGCCTAATTCTTTTCAGAGATGAGAGTTCAGTCGAATAATCATAGTTGACGTCTTATTTTTGCGCAATTCACGAAACATAGCAAACATCTGATTAATACATGGGTCACCCAACAGATTGTATCTGAAGAAAACAGCAGCAAATGACAAGTCAAGAATTACGTTAATAACTGAACTTGGCGGAGCCTGTCTGGTGTAGGACACGTCACATATTGCACTGGCATTCAGGTGAATGGAACAATGAACAACATAACTGGAAGTTTTGGGCTAACTCCCCTCCCCAGCTTCCTAATCTCACTCAGATCACTCCCTCACACACTCAACAATTGAAAAGAATCCAGAGGCTGGGTGAAACATAAAACACAGAACAGTACAGCTTGGTGCAAACCCTTCAAGCCTTGACGTCCTGCCGAACTTTTATCCTACTCGAAGTTCAGACTAACTGACATACCCTTCATTGTACTATAATTCATGTGTCTATCCAATAGTCACTTAAATATCCGTAACGCAGCTGACTCCACTAACGCTGCTGGCAGTGCATTCCAAACACCCACCACTCTCTGTTTAAAGAACCTACCTCTGACATCTCCTCAAACCTTCTTCTAATCATACTAAACTTATGCCCGCTCGAGATAGCCATTTCCACCCTGTGAAAAAGTCTCTGGCTCCGAACTCTGCCTATATCTCTCATCATCTTATACACGTCTATGAAGTCAACTCCCATTCTTTATTGCTCCAAGGAGGAAAGCCCTAGCTCCCTCAACGCTTCTTTGTAAGACATGCCATCCAGTCTCGTAAGCATCCTGGTAAATCTCCCCGGCACCCTCTCCGAAGTCTCAACATCTTTGCAGTAATGAGGCGACTAGAACTGAATACAATATTCCAAGTGTAGTCCCAAGAGAGATTCTTGGCGCTGCAGCGTAAACTTGCGGCTCTTAAACGCAATCCCTGGCTAATTTAAACACCAGACATCTTAACAACCTTATCAGCTTGGGTGACAACATTGAGCATCCTATGATATGGACCACACGATCCCTATGGTCCTCCAGTCTACCAATAATCCTGCCTTTAAACCTGTATGCTGCATTCGAATTCGACCTTAAAAAATGAATCGCTTTACACTTATCCAAGTTGAACTCCATCTTCCATTTACCAGCCAATCCTGTCATTGTCCAATTACAACCTAAGACAGCCCTTAACAATATCCATAACGCTAACATCTTTATTACATTGTAAAACTTACTAAAGCACCCTTTCACTTTATCATCCAAGTCATTTGTAAAACTCACAAAGAACAGCAGTCCCAGAACCGATCCCTGAAGAACGCTACTGGTCACCAACCTCCAGGATGAATCCTTTCCATGTTCTACCACCATCAGTCTTCTACAGGTCAGACAATTTGTATCCACACACACAGGTTTCCGTTTCCTTGTACCCCATACCTCCTTACTTTCTGAATGAGCCGATCTTATGGTAACTTTATCAACCACCTTGCTAAAATCCATGTACATCACATCCACTGCTCTACCTTCATCAATGTGGTTGATCCCATCCTGAAAGAATTCAATAAGTTCCTTGAGGCATGATTGTCCCTCAAAACGCCATGCTGACGATCTCTAATCAAACTATCACTTTCCAAGTAATAATAAATTCTGTTTCTCAGAATCCTCTCCAATACTTTTCCCAATACAGAAGTAAGACTGACTGGCCAGTATTTCGCAGGATTATCCATATTGCCTTTCCTGAACAAGGGAATAACTTTTGCCACCCTCCCAATCATCAGGCGATACTTCAGTGGACAGTGGGGACGCAAGGATCATCTCCAAAGGCACAGCAATCTCTTCCCTCACTTCCTCTGGTAACCTCGGGTGCCTCCTGCCTGGTCCAGGAGACTTATCTATCCTTATGTTTGCACTTCAATCAGTCTGTACTCACCTTACTTTGTCTACCCCCTGTCCAAACAACTGATTGACTGCTTTCCATTTCAGGGCTATATACAGTGCTGCCCTCCTGAGCAAGTACAGTTCCAAATTTCCCATGGAATGGAAAAAATGTGAATGCACCAATGTCTTTCTGATGAAGGGACTGTGCTCAAAGTTTTCACTCTCCTGCTCCTCGGATGCTGCCTGACTCGCTGCGCTTTACCAGCACCATACTTTTCGACTCTGATCTCCAGCATCTGCAGTCCTCACTTTTTCCATTACTGAGGGCTGACCCCTCTGCACACTAAGCAAAGTAAGGTATTTGGAGCTGACTGTTCAGTTCTGGAACGTTGCATTTGATTAACACATTAATTAAAAAAGAAATTACAATTCAACAATTATTCATTCAGTCACAGAGTTACAGTTTTAGTTCATGGAAAGGCAGTTTGATAACAAACAGTAAATGACTGAAGAACTGCGAGGTACAGAGTGTTCCGTGTGCTATATTCCAGGCTGGATGTCCTTTACCTTAATGTTGGGAATATTATCAGACCGACAGGTGTGATAAGCGAATGAGATGACATTTTTGCAGTGTGACATTTTTGCCATCACAGAGATGTGTTTGAGGGTGGTGAGGGCTGACAACTCAATATTCTGTGGTACAAGAACTATGGGCAGCACAGGAGAAGGGTAAAAGAGAAGGTGGCATTGCCTTATTAATTATGGAGTCAATGACTGCAGTTAGCTAGCATCATATCTTGGAAGGGTATTCAAATGACGCTTTGTGGGTTGAGGTTAGGATCAAAACGATGACAAATGCACTGCTGGGGATATATTACCGACTCTCAGATAAAAGAAATTACAGCAGCAGATATATAACCAATTCACTGAGGTGTGTAAAAACAATAACAGGATTATTATATTTAGACATTTCAATTCCAAATATTCATTAGGACAGTGATTTTTTTTAAAGAGGGGAAGATGACTTGACATTTATTCCAGAGAGACTCTTATATCAACAGGGAGCAGGTACAACGATGGGCGGAGCAGTGCATAGGCCTGACTGTGGGGAGCGAAGCCAGTCAGGTGCCAGGCAGGTTTGAGAGAGCATTGCAGGACCAGTGACCGTGACTCAAGCATTTTTAGCTTGTTAAGCAAAAGACCAAAAGAAAAAGTCTTGAAAATTAAAAATAATTTGGATGATGGAGGCAGATCTTACCAAGAGAAAGACAGGATCTGGCCACAGTACAGTTACTTCTGGGTGAAACTGTAACAGAACAGCGTATATGTGGGGGCGGGGAGGGGGGGTGGGGATCACATGCTCACAATGGAATTGATGAGAATGTCACCACAACATGTCACACCAAAGATGAAATGTAGGAAAACCAGCCCGGAGAGCCTGGGATATCTACACATATTCAGAATGGAATTAACAATGAATGAGAAGCTTAAAACAGGCATAAAGGGAGCAGCTCAATGGAGGTCCCAGAAGAGGAGAGAACGTGAAGGTCTAAACTCAAGAAAGTAAATAAAAGAGCAAAAAGAGGGTGGGGGTACAGCGGTGATAAAAATATTAGTGGGCAGTATTTCCAAGACTCCAAAGACATTTTATCGGTTTATTAAGGGTAAGAGGGATAACAAGAGAAAGAATAGGGAGTATTAGGATCCGAGGAGGCAACCTGTGCATCGAGCCAGAGAATATGTCAAAGACCTATTACATATTGGTCTTCAATTTGGAGGAGCAGTTACTGTATTCAATGTCTGTTCCTGACAGTGTGACCTTGAGCAAATTGACACAGAAGCTGAGGAAGAATTGGAAGTTGGTGTATGATAAAATGTGGCCAAATCCCTTGATCCGGATGAATACTGTATCTTAGACTGATGTGGAAGGTGAGGGAGGAGATTACAGGTTCTTAACCGTTGTGTTTCTTTTTTTTTTTAGTTTTGCCTCTGGCCACAAAGTTGGTATTATCGAACATGATAACATCTAATTTAGGTTTAAGTTCCACACAGAGTGCTGGAAAAAAAGCCATGGGATTAAAGACCACCAAGTCTCACATCAGTGGGAGGGAAACAATTGCAGAAAATTGAGATAGCTGTTGTGGAATGATCACTAAATATGTTCAAGGCTGAGATGGACAGAGTTTTAAACAAGGGTTACAGGGAAAATGCTGGAAAATGGAATTGAAGGTTATCAGAATAAATGTACCCTAATTGAAAGGAAAAACAGAGTCAGCGAGCGGATGGGCATTGTATCGTTCATATGTCTAATGGTAAACCTTTTCAAATAGCCTGTATTCACTGGAACACCAGCATCTCTCCCTCCAGAATGAGACACAGTTTGGAAAGCAATCAATAGATTCAAGGAATTCACAAATGCAGTATTAATAGACAGAAAAGATCAGAGGACTGCGACAACGTGGATTGGCTGTCAGGGTGAATATTTGCATCTGTGCAGTCACCACTACGAGAAAGAAAACCTCAGCAAGACAATCTCCAAGTCCAAGTATGGGTCTGGTGTCAAGGGGTGCTTAAGTCCCAAACAATGCATCACTGCAGTGTTTCCCTCCTGCCTTAACCAAAACTAAATGTGGCGTGGTCTATGGACGTGCTGTTAGTGGCAGAATAGGTAGTAATGCTTTGGTTCCAGAGGCTTTGGTGAGCAGAGGCTCAGCAAAAGGTACAGGTAAGCTCACGTAAGGTCTTTTTAATGCTAGTTTGACAACAGTTGAGATGGCAGTTAGGGCAGTTGCACGTTCCACCTGCGGGATGTGGAGCTCAGGGAGATTTCCTTTGTCCCTGATGACTACATGTGTGGGCAGTGCAACCAGCTGCAGTTCCTGGGAGACAGTGTTCAGGATCTGGAGTTGGCTGTTCTCCGGATCATCCAGATACAGAGCACTTCAGTGGTAAGAGCTTTAGTGAGGTGGTCACGCCCAAGTCCCTCCCTTAGCCGTGTTTCTTTAAAGACTTTCATATCCCAGTCCCATGTAAAGATCTAATTCATGAGTTCGTCATCGTTACCTGTCAGCCGTGTTGCATTTAAATAAACGCAATTTAATCCAACAGGCGTTCCTTGCTTCCTGTCGTGTTCCAGGCAGAGAGTAGCTGGACGACAACCAGGAATGGGGAAGGGAGTAGGCAGAGAGTGCAGGAATCCCCTGTGGCATTCCTCTCGAAAACAAGTATACCATTTTTGATACTGACTTTGTGGTGTTGGGAAATGGGTGTTAGGAAATGACCGTTTAGGGGAAAGCAGCAGTAGCCAGCATAGTTGCATTACGACTGGGTCTGGGGAGCAATGGGAAAGGATAAATGTAAACAGGGTCTTAGAAATGAGAGATTCTGTGGCCTCAAACGGCAAACCAGGATGGTGTGTTGCTTCTCAGTTGTCAGTGTCCAGGGTGTCTCTGAGTGTCTGCTGGAGTTGGGGGGCGTGGGGGGTGGTGTGAACTGTTAGAAGTCATTGTGCACGTTGGCACAAATGACACAGGTAGACATAGGAATGTGGTCCTTCAGAGTGATTACTGAGAGCTCGAAGAAAACTTAAAAAACAGGACCTTGACAGTCACCTGATGACTTCCATTGTCATGAGCTAGTGTGGGTAAGAACAGGAAGATATGGCGGATACGTATGTGACTAAAGAATTGGTGCAGGATTCATATTTTTTGATCATTAGGAGCTTTTCTGTGACAGAGTTGACCTGTTCAAGAGGGACTGGTGGCACATGCACTGGACGGGGGACCAATATCTTGGCAGCCAGTTTTGCTCGTGCTACAAGGGAGTGTTTAAACGAGATTGGCAGGAGGTGGGACCCTCGAGAGCCGGGAGGCAAGTGTGAGGCTGGAAGGAAATACAGTATTCAGAAATAGTACGTTGAGGAGACAGACCAGGCTGGAACACGATAGGGAGCAAGGAATTTCCTGTTGATTAAATTGCATTTATTTCAATGTGAAAGAGCTGACAGGTAAGGCCAATGAATTCAGGGTGTGGATAGATACTCGGCACTGGATAGTCTAGCTATTACAGAAACATGGCTGGGGGATGGGTAGGACTGACCTTGAATGTAAAAGGATAAATGCATTAGGAAGGTCAGAGATGGTGGAAAGTGGGAGGGGAGTAGCATTTCTAATCAAGGGGAGTAGAAAGCACTGATCAGAGATAAAATAACTGATGAATCATCCAGTCAGGCTTTGTGGGTGGAACTAAGAAATAAGAAGCGGATGGTTACATTATTGGGGTGGTACTATAGACCCCCTAACAGTCAACAGGAATTACAGTAACAAAAATATCTAGAGAGTTTGGGGAGACTTGCAGGGAACATTCGGGTTGTCATTATAGGGGTTTTAATTTTTATAACACAGACTGGAACTGCCAGAGCATTAAGGGATTTGATGGGATGTGTCAGGAAAGTTTCCTCCAGCAGTATATAGAGGGTCCTAATCGGGAAGGGGCAATATTTGACCTACTCTTACGAAATATATCAGGATAGGTGAGTGAGGTGTCAGTAGATGTGCATTTTGGGACCAGTGACCATAGTTCTGTTAATTTGCAAAAAGTTATGGAGAGGGAAGAAATTGGTCCATAGATTCAAGTTCTAAATTGGGGCAAGGTTAATTTTGATAGACTTAGACAGGCGTTTGCAGGAGTTGATCTGAGTAGTCTGTTTGCAAGCAAAGGGACCTCCAGCAAGCGGGAGCTTAAGATCTATATGTTCCTGTGAGGATGAAAGGAACGTTGACAGGAATGAGGAACACTGGATAACAAGAAATGTTTAGGCTTTGACCAAACAAATTGTGGAGGCGTGGCTCAGGTAGAGGCAGCTTGGATCACGGAAATCCCTGGAGGTGTACAGGGGATATCGGAGTTTACTGAAGAAGGAAATCAGGAGGGCAAAAAGGGGGTATGAGATAAACTTGACTGAGAAGATCAGGGTGAATCAAAAGAGGCACTTTAAGTATATTAAAGGAAAATCATTAACTAAAGAGACAATAAGACCCCTCAAAGACCAAAGTGGACATGCATGTGTAGTACCATAAGAGATAGGCGATGTCCTCAACAAATATCTCTCCTCTATATTTACAGTGGTGAAAGATATGAATATATGGGAATTTGGGGAAATTAGTGGTGATATCTTAAGGACAGTCTGTATCACAATAGAGGAGGTGATTGATGTACTAGAATCTTTGAAGTTGGAGAAATCTCATGGTCCTTACCAGATATATCCAAGAACACTGAAAGGGGCTAGAGAAGAATTTGCGGGGGCCTTGGCTGATAATTTTGATCATCAGTTATCACAGATGAGATCCCAGAAGACTGAAGGATAGCAAATGTGCACTTAATCAAGAAGGACTGAAAAAATAAAGCATGGGAAATACAGACCAGTCAGCTTAACATCTGTGGTAGGTAAATTACTTGAGAAGATTCTGAAGGATAAGATGTACATGCATTCGGAAAACGGTTTGATGAGGAATAGTAAGCATGGCTTTTTGAGTGGAGGTTCATGCCTGAAGAATTTGTTAATTTTCTTTGATGACATGACCAGGAAGGTTGACTAGGGCGGGCCAGTAGACGTCCAAATGTGAGGTGCTGGACAAGAACAGCAGATCAGGCAGCATTGGAGGGGAAGGAAAATCGATGTTTTGGCATATGCCTATCATAAGGAATGTCCAAGATTTCGATAATCCTGCTTCTTGAATGCTGCCTGACCAGCTAGGCACTTCCAGTGCCACACTTTGCAACTCTGATCTCCAGCATCTGCAGTGTTCACTTTCTCCAAGGGTGGTAGATCTGGACTATATGGATTTCAGTTACACCAGAACAGGATGAGGCTTTTCAGCCCCTGGAGTATGATATACAGTTACAGGAGGAGGCCAATCAGCCCTCAAGGCAATAGAAGTAGACCCATTCTGGATCATGCAGCAACATGATCAGGCTATTCAGCTACTTGAAGTCAATAACACAGGAAATGGAAGAGGCAACAAAATGACTGGCCTATGGGGTACACTGGAATAACACCAGGCTATATAGCCTGTAAAGCCTTCAATAAGGTCGGGGATGATCTCTCCCGGCATTAATTTCTCTTCCCTGCCCAATTCTTTGTAGCCCTCAACTCCCTGATGTGTCAAGATCCATTAACACCATTCTGCTCCCCAAACATTTCAGAGATGTAGCTGTCTGATATAGAGAGGCCAGAATAGTCACTACCCTCTGAGAGAAGGAAACAGTCCCCACGGATCTACCTTGACCTTTGACATGAACAAAATATATGAGCAAAGTATCAGAGTGACTGACTCTGACATCACGGCAGGGCGTGACTGAGGAATGTGTCAAGGAAACTGAATAACATTGAACCTCATGGGAATCAGTTGTAAACTACCAAGTGGTTGGGCCATTCAGAACACCATGTGGCTGGTGCAGATCAATCCTCTCAGTCCCTAGATATCTGTGTTGGCGATCTTCAAGGTAGCTTCCTCGGCACAAACATCTTCAGCTGGTTCATCAACGTCTTACGCTCCGTCATTAGATCAGAAGTAAGGATGCTCAGAAAATATCCCATAAAGCATCAAAACCTGGTCAACATTCAAGCTCATGCTGTTAACGTCTAGGTAACATTAATGTAACAGTACTACTGGACCCTGAACATTTCCAAAGAACTAAAAAAGAGCAGCTCATTCTGTATCTCAAGCTGGTGTCACAGAAATGTGAGAACACCATTCAGCCCATTGAAGCTATTGGATAAGAAGAGGCACAGCCCATTTACTATCTCTTACCTATTGCACAAGAAGAGTTTTTAAAAAACTACAAATGTTGGAATGCAGGAGACTGGAAGAACGCGATAGGCCAGGTCGCATCAGGAGAAGAAGTCCACTCCTTGGGCCTAAGCTTTCTTCATGACTGGGGTGGGGGTAACGGTGTGTACAGATAAAGAGTCGAGGTGCAAGAGTAGGAGGAGGGGGTGTGGTTAGGTGGGAAACACAGGTAGAGGGTAACACCGGGTTGGTCAATGGGAGGAATGAATCCAGTTGACAGCTGGAAGATGGGTTGATCAGAGGAAAGGAAGGAGGAGAGGCTGGGAAGGGAGTCGGGGTATTGGAAGGGAGGTTATTAGAAATTGGAAAACTCAATGTTGAGTCTCCCGCGCTTTAGGCTGCACCGGTGGAATATTCAATGTTCCTCTAGATGTGCTTTGGTTCGTTGTGGCAATGGAGGAGGTCAAGGATGACCATGTCGGAAATGGAGTGGGAGGGGGAATTGAAATCGGAGGTGATTGGGATGTCAAATCTGCCCTTACAGGCCCAGCTGAGATGCTCAGCAAAGCATTCCATTTAGTATACATTTGGTCTCCCTGATATAGAGAAGACCACATCAGTAGCACCAGATACAGTTAACGAGGTTGGATCCCAAATCCTGACACATCTTCCACAAGGACCAATCACTTCTCTAATTTTGGTTCGTCCCACACTCCCCACCAAACCCGCCAAGCCCCACTGGCAACTGACCCTGCAGGTGAAAATAATGCATCACCTGCTGGAACACCATCTCCTTCATCTCATCCAAGGCCCCAAACAGTCCTTCCATGTTAATCATAGGTCACATGCCTCTCCTTCAACCTAGATTACTGCATCAGGTGCACCTGATGTGGTCTTCTCTACATCGGGGAGAGCAACGGAAACTAAGGGCTCATTTCGCTGAGCATCAAGACAGGGCCCACAGCGTCCGACCTGAACTCCCAGGCACCACCCATTTAAATTCCCCTTCTCAATTCCTTTCCAACATGACCTCCTTGGCCTCCTCTGTTGCCACAGTGAGTCAGACCGCAAATTGGACGAACAACATCTTACCTTCTGCCTGGTTAGCCTACAACCTGGAGGACTCAACATTGGGTTCTCTAATTTGGAATAACCTTCCCAAACATGGCCCTACTCCCTTTCCAGTCCCGCCTTCTCCCTTCCATTGCACCAAATGACCCCACCTTCTAGCTGCCAACCGGATTCATCCCTTCCATCGACCAACCAGGTTGCACCCACCACTTGTGTCTACTTATCTGCTACCTCACCATCCTGCTCCTCTCCCCACCCCAACCACTCCCTTCCCTCTTTATCTGCAGTTCCCCCTACCCCCACTCGCAGTCCTGAAGAACGGGTATACTTGAAATGTTGACTTCTCCACCTCCTGATGCTGCCTGACTTGCTGTTTCTTCCAGCCTCTTGTTTGTTTAATGTTACACAGGAAGATAAGGAATCTAGTCAGCATAACACGCAGGTAAGCAGCTGCCACCGGTCACCCAATAATGGACCTCTTCCCTGGAACGAGGAAGAGGACATTCAGCCACCCGAGACATTGACAAGTGAACAGAAGAAGCCATTCAGCCCGTCCAAACTGTTACACTGAAACAGGAGGATGTAATTGATGCTGCAACACTACAAACTAATGAAGCAGAGGCTGCATAGACAGATTGCTCCATGTTGTGCCTCCTGGCTCCTTTGCTAATGTTTCACATGTGTTACATTAACATGGTTTGCTGATGGTAAGGAGGCACAGCGGATGGTTTGTGGCACATCTCAATGAGGCATCTTCCATCTCCGAGAAGACAGATCTAGTCTTCTGTATGGATGTCAGAAGCTTTTGAGAGTGACCAACCCTGTCAGAATGTGGCTGCTGACAAGTTTGTGAACAACATGATGCTCAGTGCAGGGTCTCACTCCAACCGTGCATTGAGACGGAGAGCGTTTGGTCAGAGCCTGGAGCTGTCTCTCAACCAACATGGGGGCTCCACAGGGACATGTAAACTATCACAGAGTCATAGAGTTCAAGGTGCCCTTTAGCCCAAACTGGTCCATTCAGACTAAAATGTCCATCCATGCTAACTCCATTTTCCTGCACTTGGCCCACGTACTTCTGAACATTCCCTATCATATATTTGTCCAAATGAGAAAACATAAATTGCGGGAAACACGTAATATTTAATGGTATCAATGCTTAGTTTTGAAAATAATGAATATTGCTCCATAACGCTCAAGTTTTATTGCAATCACTTTTTATTCTTTTTTCGCATTACAGATTAAGCACTCATTTCCTCCACACTCTCCTCGTGGTACCTTCAACGCAGGGATTACTCTGGCGCATTGCTTGTATTCTGTCTCATTGTGGCAAGGAGATCATTCCTCATAAAGGAGAGAAAATCTGTTCACAGCGTCCCAAGTACTGTTTCAATATCACTTTACAAATTCAGTCAGGAGTCTTCACACTTACACTTCCATCATTTTACAATGAAGGACACTATATATTACTGTGCTGATTACCTACTGCTCCGTATGAATTCTATCAGTGGCTCATGACCAAGGACACCCACCTCCTTTTCACCAAGAACACTTCCCATCATCTCACCTTCGCATAAATACAAACTGAGAAGGATGGTATGTTTTGCCAAATCATTTTGTTGCCTTGAAAAACGCCATGCTTTAAGCACAGCCACGCCAACAACAACACCACTATTGCCATTGGAGATGGTTGCAGATGCTGCGGAGGTGTTGGCCTAGCTGTATTTTCTCTGGAATAATAACCCAGAGACTCAGGTGATAACTGAGACCCTGGTTTCGAATCCCACCACGGCAAATGTTGGAATTTGCATTCAATAAAATATCAGGAATTGAGAATCTAATGAAACCATTGTGTTTGTCCTGCCTGGAACACTAATGCACTTCAGAGAAGGAAATCTACTGTCTTCACCCGGTCGGACTTACATACAACTCCAGACCACAGCACTGTGGTTAACACACAGTTGTAGTTTGAAATGGCCAAGCCAGCCGCTCCGTTATATCACACACTAAAATTTTCAAAGAAATGAAACCGGGCGGACCTCAACACTGACTACTTACAGCCCACAGGCTGCAGTGGGTCAGTGAGGCGGCTCACCAACACCTTCTCAAGGACAATCAGGAAAGGAATTAATTACTGGCCCAACATCCCATTACTGACTAAAAGAAGATGATGACACTCAAGGAAGAGAGACAAAGGGACATTGCTCACTTCAAACTGCGACTTTGATGTACACCTCACATGGGCATGCATTTCAGTAATATGGGAACAGGAGAAAAATAAATAAGATTAGTCTGGACTATTATTTCGACTCCAGCGAATCATCAACGATCCCTCTGTTTGTTTCTTTCTCTCTACCTGTCTCTTTCTCTATCTATTCAACTCACTCCTTCTCCCTTTCACAACAGCCATCCCTGTCATCAACATCAACACACTATTTCCCAGCTGCATTCAGTTCTGATGTATGGTGATTGGACGCAAAACTTCACTTCTATTTTTCTCTCGACCTGAGGCTACCAAATCTGTTCAGTTTCTCTGGCATTTACTCGTTCCTTTTGTTCCTGATCTCTAGAGGCATTTTTTAACCTCTACCTTTCATGGGATGTCTGCATCATTGACAGGGCAGCATTTGTGGACCTAACTAAATGCCTTTTACTGTGAGGCCATTCCTCAAGGTATTGGGTCTGACGTCAGTCTTAATTCAGACCAGGCAATAATGTGAGATTTAATCACCAAAGGACAACAGTGAAATAGATAAACTTATTGACAAAGTGCTGGTGGGATTATACTAGTAAAATTCACTTTTATTTCCAGTTCCTGTCATTTGCATTTAAGTTCTGGCATCATCTGTGATAGGATTTGAAACAGTGTGCATAGTGTAGTTACCTGGATCACTGAATTACGTGGCCAGCGACATTACTACTCTGACACCGTGTCCCTGTCATGAATTTACTTTACAGACAAGAACAAGATTTTGATGGAAACATTTGTAACGGAAAGAGTGATTAGAAGAGAACAGGAACCATAAAGTCTGACTTTTACCAAGGTATAGATAATGGTTTCTTTAGCAGTCGCACTGACGTCAAGATGGGGTCTGGCGATACCATGGAGCTGGTTTTGGGTAGCTTTGGTGATGGAGAGAATACCAAGACATAAATCAATTCGGGAAAAATAGGTACTTTGTGATTGTGAACAGTCTTGTTTTCAGATGTTTGTGTGTGCGGGGGTGTGGGTGGTTCTGAAATTTGTGGGTAATGAATGCATTTGCATTTAAAACTGTAGACAATAGTTTCAGTATTTACTAAATATAGATAACAGAAATAGCACAGAAGTTCACCATGGCATTAATAAATCGATAGTGTTGGGGAGACTTACCAGGAACACCAACAATAGCGAGCATGGGATAGTAACCAGCCTGAATAATCAGCAGTACACCTAATATCCGATCTGGTAATACGTGCCCATACCAGGAAAGATACAAAAGACCCCAAGATAAACTCCTGTCCATTGTTGCAGCATTCCAGTCTATTTTTCTTAGATTCTGAACCATTGATGCGTCATTCCAGTCGACTGTTCTCAGATTCTGATCCATTGTTGGCATATTCCAGTCTAATGCTCTCAGATTCTGATCCACTGTTGAAACATTCCATCCACTGTTCTCAGATTCTGGCCCATTGTTGGAACTTTCCAGTCTATGGTTCTCAGATTCTGATCTCTCCCTTCCCTGTCGCTGCAACTGCTGATCCTTGTCAGTGTTGCTGGTGATACATCTGCATCAATAATGGGATAAAGCATTGGAAGAAACCCCGTACAAATAGAAGAGGAAAACCATCCAGTGACATAATTAGGATCCATGGAGACTGACATCAATCACAGTCATTGAACAAACAGATCCAGATAACTCCTTTTGGAATACGACCTTCAGTTCAAAATAACAACTGGATTGAATTGAATGTTGACATCGCTGGCTAATGGTCACATCTCCCATTTCCATTTGCTCTCGTGAAGTTAATTGTGAGGGAGAATTATTGACGTTTTCTTATCGCGGGTTAGATGATTCTGCTGTGTTATTCATTTGCAATGCTGAAACCACCTGAACGCTCCACCATGACCATCCACAAAAAAAAACTCACAATCTAGATGTGGTTTCCATGCTGGTCTCTCCTTGACTAGAGCAGGCGCCAAGTAACAGATTCTCAGTGGATATATTTGCCCTGACCATACACAGAAAGTGTGGATCTGTCTGGACATTCCACTCATGACAATGCTGAAACTTTAACACACTACATGATTGAGCACTGTTGTATGTAAACTAACAAACACCTTAATACATTATATTGGCTTCAAAGCGGTAAGACTTACATTTTTGGAATTCAGTCCAAAGCCAAATGTGGCATGTTCTCAGAAAGCCAGTCCTTTTACAGGGTTATGTTATCAATGATTGTTGAAACAGGGTCCAAAGGACCCAAGATTCCAATATGTCAGAATTTTGAAAGTTTCGTTGGGGTCCTTTTGTTTATACCTAACAGATAATGCCTCATCCAAGAAGCCTTTCAAGTCTCTAAAAAGTACCCTGTATAATCAAGAGGACCTGTCCAGCTCCCTAGCATCAGTTCGGGGGTTAGTTGAGTCAGAGTCACTGGACGCTCTCTGCCTCCTTCTGACCTTCCGACATTATAACCTGTAAGCAGTTGTGTCAGTTTTATTCTTGGTGCTAAGGGGTTTTGTTTATTGGGATTGTTGCAAGTATATTGGAACAGTATCCTTAAATCGGGATAGCCTGTCAGGTTCGGATACGATACCTTATTCAGGTATTCTATTTTCGGTTCCTTATGTTTAATTTGGTAATTTGGCAAATAAATGTCATTTGTTTAAAACTCGGCAGTCTGACCAGCTAATTCACTCTGGGAATATCAGCTATACACTAACCTTCAACAAGTAGCAAATTTATCGTCCGGCTACCTGCTTAAAATGTTTTGAGGGTTCGTGTCTGGTCCATAACAGATTAGGGGCCTTCGCGGAATTAAGACAGCGATTGGCAGGTGATATTGTCTCTTATTTCGTGTGTTGATTTGGTGAGTAAACAGACCTTCAGATAGCAATGGTTCCTGCAGGAACAAAGCTTGTTTTGGAGGTGGAGGAAGTGACCTTGGGGGTTTTACACAATGCACATAGGTCCAAGCCGCGGGAATTAGTAGACAAAGGGATTTAAAGCTACCCTCTGATGTGAGGAAGGATGAGATGAATGCAGCAGTAGCTCAGCATTCCAATTTGCTGGAAACTCCATCAGGATCTGTGGAGATGACTAAACTTCAATCGCAAAAGAGGCAGCTTGAGTTGGAAGCAGAGGTGAAGCAGTTTGAGCTACGACTAAAATCAGAAGAGGAAGAAAGATAACGAATAGGTTTAACAGAGGAAAGTGAAGAAAATAGCTTCAGCAGGAGAGAAAGAAAAAGAGGGAGCATTTGAGCTTCCGAGGTGGACACTTAGAATGGAAAGTCAGCTGAAAAGGATGAGGATGAAGGCTGAAGGTCAGCTTAGCGAGGTACAGACTGAAGATGGGTAAACCCATGGTCGTCCAAAGCCTGGTGAGAAATGTGTTTCAGTATATTCACAGCTTGCCTAAATTAATGAGTAGGAAAGTGGCTAAAGAATTTCAGTGGCCGTGACCATGTAGGTTTTGTTGACCCAAACAAAACTTGTAGGTAGAGCTAGTGAGGTATGCGCAACACTATCAGACGAGGGATCTGGGGAGTATGAGGAGGGGAAAATGTACATATGAGAATGTGCCAAAAGCCTACAGACAACGTGAGGAATTTAAGGAAGGATCCTGGTCGAAACCATATTGAGTTTGAAAGAATCAAACAAAGTAATTTTGATAGATGGTTAAGAGCTTTAAAAAGAGAGCAAACCTACAATGCTCTGAGAGAGACAATTACTTTGGAGGAGTTTAAGCATTCACATAGTGCAAACTCATTTGGAAGATACTAGAGTAATAAAGGCAAGACTGGCAGCTGAAGTGGCTGATGATTATGACTGGTGATTATTGTTATAAAACTTGTTTTGGCTTCCAGAGTCAATTTCAGACCATGATGGATAGAAATTGGGGCAAAGAGAAATCCCCACGTAGAAAGGGAGACGTCGATCGCAGTGAAGGCAATACTTGAAGGAGGCAGAGAAGATTTTTTAAAAAGCCTCAGGTGTTTTCATTGCAACAAATTAGGTCACATGAAATCACTGTTTTGGTGGATTCAGAAAAAAAACACAGACGTAGGAAAAAGGAATAAATCTGGGAGTTTTGATGGAGCGGTTACAGAATGCACAGTGGAAACTAGAAAGCTGCATCAGAGACTATAATCTGATTGGAGGTTTGTTACGGAGGGAGTACCAGATCTGCTTATAAAATATACCTGCAAAGGGAAAGTTTATTCACATAGGGCAGTTAAAGAGAATGCAATATTAAGAGACACAGGATCCTCTGTGAATAGAAAAGGAGATATGTACTCCTGAAGGAATATTTCCAGAAAAGGTATAGCGAAAGGCAATTTACCATGAGACAAAAGGTGCAAAATCATGCAAAGTGAGCATAGCGTGTCCAGAAAAGTGTGGGGAAATTGTAGTAGAGGTATTGGACAAACTCAGCTCCAGGAATACAATTTGTCCTTGCGGAAAATATAGCTGATTCAGTGGTAGGATTACTGCTACTCTCGTTGAAAAGCCAGTGGATATGCAGGCAACTGAATGAATGTAGGAGTCTTATCCTTGAAATTTTCCTGATTGTGGGTAACAAAGTCCCAATGTCAGGAGTTGAAACAGAAAATACCAAAAGTGTAAAGATAAGGAAGCTTAAGTGGCATGAACAGATAATTTGTTCCATCAGAAAGTTGAGACAAAACTGGAGCAAATAGGTGATCATGTATTTTTTTTTTGCTCAGCTAAACGAATTGAATCACAGCAGAAAGATAAAAGTTTAAAGCAGTTGTATCAAAAAGCACATACGTTAGGAATTTTGAATGTATCCCTGAGCTTTATTACCTTAAAAATGATGTCCGAATGAGGAAATGGAGACTATCATATATTCAAGAAGATGAGAAATGAGAAGAGATTCATCAAATCATATTGCCAATGGGTTACAGAAACGAGGTGATGCGAATGGTGCAGGAGTTACCACCGAGAAGTTAGTTCGGAGTGAGGAAAAAAAAAACAGACTGAATACAGAGACAATTTACTGGCCTGGACTGCAACGGGATGCAGTTGAATTTTGCCAGATGCGTCATACATGTCAGGTAATTGGAAAAACACAAGCGATAATAAAACCTGCACCTTTCTTAACTACTCCGGCATTTGAGGAACCTTTTAAAGGAGTCTTAATTGATTGGCTATGTCCCAGACCACAATCAAAAGAGTGGGCATCAGTATTTTTTTAACAATAATGGATGCATCGACTAGATTTCCAGAGGCCATCCCAAGGTGCAGTATCACAGCTAAAAGAATTGCAAAGAATTAAAATATAGATTCGGACTACCAATGAAGATACAGTGAGATCAAGGTTCAAAGTTCACATCTAATTAATCAGGATAATGTCTTCGGAATGAAGCAATTCAAATCTACCGCAAACCATCCACAGATGCAGGGAGCCCTAGAAAGGTGACATTAAACATTAAAGACCATGTTGAGGGCTTATAATCAGGATTATCCAGATGATTAGGGTTAAGGAATTCCATTTGTACATTTTGTGATCAGGGATGCCCCCAATTAACAGAGCAAATTCGTTCCATTGGAATTATTTAGGGGGATTAAATGAGAGGACCATTAAAATTGATTAAGGAGAAAATAGTAAATTAGAGTTCAAAAGCCACACATTGGGACTCGGTCTCAAAATTTAAGGAACGATTAATAGCGATGGGGAGTTGGCTAGACAGCATTTAAAAGAAATGCAACATGCAATAAAACAGGAAGCAGACAGGAAATTTTAAAAAATCCAATTTTGTTATCGGGGATAAGATATTACTGTTACTTCCAGTTATAGGTGAACCTTGAAAAGCAAGGTTTAGTAGACCTTATCAAACACAACGGATATTGAGTGAGAGTAACTACATCATAGGGACTCCAGAAAGAAAGAAATCTCACAGCGTATGTCATGTGAATATGCTCAAAATGTACTTTGACAGGTAAGGACAGCCAGAGAACTAGGTGTTAATGATTACGGCACAGAAGGAAAAAACAACTTCAGAGGATTCTGATTCGGACATTCCTCAAATTAAAGTGGACAATGAGGTAGTTGTTGAAAAACGTGTTGCTGGAAAAGCGCAGCAGGTCAGGCAGCATCAAAGGAGAAGAAGAATCAACGTTCCGGGCATAATCCCTTGTTCAGGAATGAGGAGGGTGTGCCAAGCAGGCTAAGATAAAAGGTAGGGAGGAGGGACTTGGGAGAGGGGCATTGGGAATGCGATAGGTGGAAGGAGATTCAGGTGAGGGTGATAGGCCGGAGAGGGGGTGGGGGCGGAGAGGTCGAGAAGAAGATTGCAAGTCAAGAAAGCGGTGCTGAGTCTGAGGGTTTGGAATGAGAATGGTTGGTGGAGGGGAAATGAGGAAGCTGGAGAAATCTGCATTCATCCCTTGTGGTTGGAGGGTTCCTAGGCAGAAGGTGAGTCGCTCTTCCTCCAGGCGTCGTGTCGCTATGGTCTGGCGATGGAGGAGGCCTAGGACCTGCATGTCCTTGGCGGAGTGGGAGGGGGAGTTAAAGTGTTCAGCCACGGGACAGTTCGGTTGGTTGGTGCTGGTGTCCCAGAGGTGTTGTCTGAAACGTTCTGCAAGTAGGCGGCCTGTCTCCCCAATGTATAGGAGGCCACATCGGGTGCAGCGGATGCAGTAAATGATGTGTGTGGAGGTGCAGGTGAATTTCTGATGGATATTGAAGGATCCCTTGGGGTCTTGGAGGGAAGTGAGGGGGGAGGTGTGGGCGCAAGTTTTTCATTTTTTGCTGTTGCAGGGGAAGGTGCCGGGAGCGGAGGTTGCGTAGGTGGAGTGTGTGGATCTGACAAGGGAGTCACGGAAGGAGTGGTCTTTCCGAAACGCTGATAGGGGTGGGGAGGGAAATACATCCTTGGTGGTGGGGTCCGTTTGGAGGTGGCAGAAATGGCGAAGGATGATCCGATGTTACTGGAGGTTGGTGGGGTGGCAGGTAAGTGGGGTTCTGTCCTGGTGGCGATTGGAGGGGCGGGGTTCAAGGGCGGAGGAGCGGGAAGTGGAGGAGATGCGGTGGAGAGCATCATCAATCACGTCTGAGGGGAAATTGCGGTCTTTGAAGGAGGAGGCCAGTGGATTGTTCGGTATTGGAATTGGTCCTCCTGGGAGCAGATGCGGTGAAGGCGAAGGAATTGGGAATATAATCCCACCTTTTCCTCCACTACATTGATGAATGTATCGGCGCTACCTCGTGCTCCCACGAGGAGATTGAACAGTTCATCCACTTTACGAACACCTTCCACCCAGACCTCAAATTTATCTGGAGAGTCTCAGACTCCTCCCTCCCCGTCCGAGACCTCTCCATCTCTATCTCGGATGACCGACTCAACACGGACGTATACTATAAACCGACTGACTCCCACAGCTACCTAGATTACACCTCTTCCCACCCTGCCCCCTGTAAAAACGCCATCCTACGTTTCATTCCAGCTCCAACTCTGATATGACCCTGGCGATGAGGAAAATTACTCAACTATATCCAGTCCCTGCATAGGAGAATAATTACAATCTGACCAATTACCACTCCCTCAGTCTCATCTCGACAGTCAAATTGGTGGGAATACTTTTCGATAAAGCTGTCAAGTAGCACCGAAATAATCGGGTCAGTGTGGTTTCTGATAGGTCCCCATGTGGAGATGGTGCTGCAGTGGACATATCATTGGTTTACAAATCCAGTCCAACCCAATGATCTGGCAGCTGTTGGAAGTTAAAAATAATTAATAAAATATCGATACCTAAAATCTGGTGTCAGTAATAGTGTCCAATGTTGATTGTAAACATCGGTCTCCTTCCCCAAGTGATCTCCCGTGCTTTCTTGGCCTAAAAGTGACTCCAGACACACAAACATGGTCTCTGAATCGGCCAAGTGAGACACCCAATAATATTAAACTACTCCGAGATCTTAAAGGATAAAACCTGACAGATCATCTAGCATCAACCTCGTTATCAGAAAAGGGAGTGAGAAACACAGTTCTATCGACCCTGCATAGACATCCTTCCTAACATCTGAGAGCTTATGACAACATTTACAGAGCGTTCCCACAGACTGAATAGAAACATCGGGAGAGGGGGTGGTCATGTAGCACATTGAGCTTTCCCCATGCTATTTCATGGCCGAAGATCTCCTCAAAGCAGTTTTCCCCACACAATGTTCATATCCCAAAATATGTTTAAACAATATTGAAATATAGTGCCTTCGGCCCATCAATATACAGGGAGTTCTCTGATAACACGTGCTTATTAAGTATGATTTGACTGCAATGTGATTCGTGAACCATTTTCTAGAAAATGAACTAACATCTCTGCTTCCAATCTGTCACACCCTGTCAGAGTTTTATATATCTGACTGAGATCTCCACTCATTTTCCTAAAGCCGATGGAATACAGGCCCAGACACCCCAAACTCTGCTCCCACAACTAACTGTCATCCCAGAGATCGGTCTGGTCATCCTTCACTGCACTCCCTCAATGTCAGGTTTGCCCTTTATTAGGTAAGGACACCAAAACTGCACACAACACTGCACAATGTTCGAGATGGGGTCCCACCAAGTCCCCGTACAGTTGCAGTAAATGACCCTTACTCCTGTATTCTAAATCACCCTGAAATGAAGTTAAATAAATCATTTACCTTCCTACCTGCTTTCTGCTCCTGCAATATTGCTTTCAGTGACTAGTGTACAGGGAGATCCAGATTCTTTTCAATGTTACAGCTCCCTACTTGCTGGGTCTACGTACACTGTATACAGCGTGCCAATGCCATTCCCAGTATTGACTTCCGTGTTCAGAACTCACTGCCCTACATGGACTCGGAATGCTGCGCAGAAATAAACAAAAATGCAGCTTAAATTCATTTATATATCAACGAATTTCAACCAATCCCTTTTCAAAGGATAGGCTGCCATTCAATTGATCCCATCAATGTACACAACCTCTCATCTCTGCCATTGCTCTCCATCTGCCAGGTATTTGCCCAGTCACTCCACTTGTCTCAATCAATTTGGAGCCTTTTTTACATCCTCCTCATCCACTCACAAGCTGACATCGTTTAGAGCAGTCAGCAGTCTTGGGAATATTGCAATTGAGCCCCTCAACCAAAGATATGATGTGTATTTGGAATAGTTGGATGCCAAATCTCGATCCTTGTTATATCCTCCAATCCTTCCATTCAAAAAACATGGTTTTATTCCTACTCACTGTTTCCTGCCAGTTCTCCCATTCTAAAACCATGACCATATATTAGCCCCAGTCCCATAGGATTCGAATTTGCACAATAGGCTTGGGGCTTTCTCAAAAATCTTTCTGAAAATCCAATCGTATTGCGTTGATACCTTCTCCATAATTTTGCTAAAAGCCATTTTCCCAAACATGATTCCTATTTCATAAACCTCTGTTGACTTTGTCTATGCCCATTAATTTCAGTCCAATATTTTCTCGAAAATGTTTTAGTTACTAATTTCATTCTAGTCCCTTTTTCTCACCAGACTAAAGTTCCCGAGTATTGCGAGGAAATGTTATTTTTGTTTTTTCTTCTTCTGTGAAGGCAAAACCGAAGTATTTGCTCCATTGATCTGCTTGTTCCCTGTCCTCAATTCTCTGGTATCAGACTGTAAGAAAGCTGCACCTTTTTCTCTTAATTTTGCCATTGGCGTATTTTCAGAAGATATTACAAGTTCACTCATATACACTGTGATAAGATATTCTTCAGAAAACCATCAATTCCTATCTTAAGCTGCTGAATGATTGACCTTCCACAGCCATACAATCACAGAAGCACAGACTCTGTACTATCAGAAATACAGCAAGGTCTTAATTAGCCCCACTTTCCAACACAAAACCTGTCGCCGTGAATCCTATGGCATTTCAAGTGCACAACCATGTATTTTCTAATGGTTTTGAGGTTACCATGACAATTCCCTCTCACGAAGTGCATCCCAGACCCAAACATACTTTGCTTCAAAAACAGTCCTCAAATCCTCACTGAACCTCAAACCTTTCACTTCAAAAATGTGTCCCTTTGATTAAAAGGACCAGCTGCTGTCTATCCACCCCATCCATATCCCTCGTAATCTTATCCTCCTGATTCAGGTCCCCCTTAGCCTTCTCTCCACCAAAGTAAACAATTCGAGCTTATCCAGGCTCTATCCATAGCTGAATCTCCTCTGCACCCCCTCCAGTACAATCACATCCTTCCTGTAATGTAGTTCCCAGAATTGCACACAGTATTCCATCTTGGCTAATGAAAGTTCTGCATAGCTCTTATAATCTATGCTTTGATATGTGAAGGCTATGTTTACGCTCGTGTCCGCTTTCTCAAATTGTGTGTTACCCTGTCCAGACACATTCAGAGATGTGTGGAGAAGCACCCTCCCAGCTTCCTAGTGTGTTCCCATTCATTGAGTCCTTGCCTGCCTGGTTCTTTCTTCCAAAGTGCATCACCTCATAGTTATCAGGGTTACATTCCATCTGCCATTGATCCACCCATCTGACAATTCCATGTGTATCTTCCTGCAACGTAAGGCCTTCCTCTTCACTGTCATCTACCCGGCCAATCTTTGTATCAAACACAAACTTACTTAAGACACTCCCCACCCCTCGTCCATATTCACAGCTGCATCCTTTATGATAAGGTTTAAAATCAGAAAACATCAGCTTGTAGTCCAACAGGTTTATTTGGAGGCACGAGCTTTCAAAACGCTGCTTCTTCATCAGGTGGTTGTACGCTTTGATGAAGCACTTCAAAAGCTAGTCCCACCGAATATACCTTTTGGAGTATAACCTGGTGTTGTGCAATTTTTAGCTTTGTCCACCCCAATCCAACACTAACACCTCCGAATCACAAATATTAAGAGACACAGCACTGATACCCGTGGTGCAGCATTGGACACGAGCCTCCAATCACACAAACAACCCTCTACCACCACCCTCTGTCTCCTAACACTTAGGTTCATTTGGTTGCAACTTGGCAAGTCACTAATGAGTCCTACCTGTTCCCTAGTTATTCTGTTCTGCTGGAGACACTTGTAGAATATCTGGTGATTCTCCTGAATCTTTCCTACCAGTAGGTTTCCATGCCCCTGTGTTAATTAGTGGCCTACAAGTGATGAATTTCCTCCTTATTGCAGTCTTAACTGTCCTGTCCCAGATCCTGCCATTATTTGCCTTGAATGTGGAATAGACAGCGAGGGAAACGTTCTGTTAATTTCAAACTTGTCAAATGTTTTGTGAATTGTCTAAATTTCACTGTGACCCACCTCTCATTCTTTGAAACTCTAGAGAACACAGGCCGAGTTTCCTCATCAGGCAATCTCACCATCTGAGGGATTAATCTGGAGAATGTCCAATTGCACTTCCTCTCAGGTCAGTATATTCTTTCTGTGATTCGGTCACCAAACCTGTGCACAATACTCCAGCTACAGTCCCTCCAACACGCTGTCAAACTGTTTCAACATGTCTGTTATATCAATGTTCTGACTCCCTTAAATGAAGGCAAACCAAACTTTAACTTTCCACTTACATATATTCCTCCAAATACCCTTCACATTCATTGCATTTACGAACTCACTGAGATCTTATAGTTTAAGGTCAGAGGGGAAAGAATTAAAGAGAACTTGAGGAATAACTTTTTAACACAGGGGCTGTTACGCATATGGAATGAGAAGTGATTGAGGCGGATACATTAACAATATTTCAAAGGCATTTGAACAAATACACGGATTGTAAAGGATTGGAAAAATACGGGACAATAACAGGGAAATGGGTTTAGAGTGGATGGGCATTTTGGTTGCAATGGACCAGTTTGGGCTGAAGGGCCTGTCTCCGTGCTGTCTGCCTCTATGACTCTAACAACCATTGCTTGTCTCCCACTGAATTTTATATTGTACTTTCCAAATTTATTGAAGATATCTTGACATTCTAGCCTCCAGTATTACGCGATGTTTGACTAGAATATTCAAGCATTCTATATTGTATGCAGACACCTTGTAAACTGTACCTTATAAATGGCATTATTCCTTAAATGATGCTTCAGACCAAGATTAATAATTCGTCCTTCTGACCACACCACATCAAATCCGAAATAACCTGCTCTCCAGTTTGCTTCACAACATACTCTTCAACCGACCTCATATACACTACGGAACTTATTTTTCACAGATTCAGCAGTCACTTAGTTAACGCTGTTAACCATTCAATAAGACTGCGGTATCCACAAAACTTGCCTATCTAATTTTCAGAGCATATGATGCTCCGATTTTCTGCTACCGTTTTGATTTCGATATATAACACACTAATATTTGCTTCTCCTTGCTATCTGTAAACTCTACCTAAACTGATTCTTTGGAAGCTGAGGGACAGGTCTGTGTCGTTATTAGTGATAGACCTGGACAAGACATTTAGGGAAGCTCACCACGACGCTGAGATGATGTGAAGAAATGTCCCACAGTATTGGACAAGCAACAATATCCTCCTCGCTCTGTTACCATATACTCTCTGCTCCCTCACACTCACTGTATATCTGTTATAGCACCTAGCCCCGAACAAGGTTCACGCTCTGTCTTCAAATAAGGCTCAGGCATTACCACTCTCACTATTGAATTCAGCAACTAATAATACTATATGGATTCAAAACTGTCGACTGACTCATTCCAGACACCTCACAACTTTCCCCACCTACACCAGCAGAAACAGCAGGGTCACCCATTCACACTCTCCCTCCACCCCTTTCTCCCATTCCAGGAGAAACCGCCTGGAATAGGATAGAAATTTCCAAGCCGGGTAGTGGAGTGCCCGATATCCGTTCCCTCACTCCCCTCACCCCGCCATGTGGGGAGGACTCTTAAGGAGCTGGAGTGGATCAGGACGCCTCGTGTGGATAATCTGAAACATCCACGTCCTACTGACCAGTTAAGAAGCAATGTTCAGTGAAAGACATTTCTCAGTTTAAACCCACTGGCAGCTCCCACAACACTCACAACAGTCCTTTCATTTCCAAAAAGAAACAGCCACAGATACCTCACTTCAGAGAGACGCAGACACAGAAATACACAGACGAACACACACAATACTTACAAGGAGATAGGCATACACACACGTATAAACAGACTGAGACATATACAGTCACATACAAATAGACATAAATACAGACAGCAACACAGGCTGAAACACAGACAGACAGATGTAGACACGGAAACACACAGATAACAAGCACACAGACACACACACAGAGGCACAGACACACACACATACAGACACACAAAAACACAGGCATAGGTACACACACACATACAGATAAACGCACAAACACTTACTCACATACAGACACACAGGGGCACAGACAATAGTGTCATTAAGACACAAATCGATATGTTTTTGATTTGTAAGGGGATCAAGGATTCCAGGGAAAAGGCAGAAGAATGAGGTCGAGGTACTAATAAGAAATTATTGAACGGAATTTCAGACTCGGTAGGCTGAATGGCTTCAATCTGCTCATTTCCTTAATGCTCCTGCGGTATGATATGATCAGGCATTCTGTTCCTCAGACAGCAGCAGAGACTGGGTACAATACATATTTGATTGGAAAGGATCAGTGGGAATGTGGGATAGGTTTGGAGTCCATAGTGGTTCATCTTTACTCCTAATTATTCTGTACTTATGTCTGAAAAGAGGTGGTGATTTGATGTTCAGTCAACACAGTTTTAAAATAACAGTTGTCCCACAATGAAATAAGGACGTCCCTTTCACTTTAGTCTTGTGCTACCTGTGGTGTCCTCATCCTCAGGGAGCAGTGAAGACTCGGTTATAGAAGATATTCCAGACTGAGACCTTTACTGGACAGAAGGGTCAGTGTTTATTGGGAACAGACAGGAAATGGATGGTCAGGCACACTCGGACCAGCCATGAGCTTTCTGAATGGTGCAGCCGAATGGGCAACTTCTGCCCCTACCCCATGTGTTCCCTCATTCCACCACTCGAGGCTGTTACAGAGATATACTGCTGTCCCTACCCCATGTGTTGTTCCCTCAATCCACCCCTCGATGCTGTAACAGGGTACGGGACCACTTCATTAAGTCAGACAGGATCGTTACAATGAGACAGGAGGAGGCCATTATGCGCCTGTAAGGAATTACACAGGAATATAGAATGAAGTAATTCAGCTCGTTCAGTACATTACACAGTCTAGGAGGAGGCCTTTCAACCCACCTGAGCTACTACACAGGAACAGGGAAGCTGTTGCCAACAGGAAATAGAGAGTAAAGACAAATGTTTATTTTCAGGCTGCAAAGCTGTAACTGATGGAGTGCCTCAGAGATCACTGTGGGGTCATCAATGATCAATAATCTTTATCAAAGATCTGGAGGAAGGGGAGGGATTGGCTTGGAGCTCAATAAACTCGTACACCAAGATGGCCATTCAATGTGTCTTCAAATGGAGGTATGAGAGCTGCAAAGTGATACAGGCAGGGAAGGTTAGTGAGCAAACCTTCAGCAGAAATAATATAAGGTAAGTTATTTATTTTGGCATGAAAGATGAAACAATGGTAAACAATTTAAATGGAGAGAGATTGCAGAACTCTGTGATACAGGAGGTTTCCATGTTCTTGCGAAATGAATCATATGAAGTCAGATGTAGCAAGTGATTTGGAAGGTAAGTGGAATAATGCTGTTTTTGGCAAAAAAAACCATCGGGTTTAATTGCAGGAATGTTTTACTGCATCTGTACAGGGCATTACTGAGACCACACCTAATACACTGTGTGCAGGTTTGATCCACTAAACTAAAATAAAAAGATATAATTCTTTTCGAAGATATACTCATTCCTGGAAAGCAGGTCTTTTGTTATGGGGGATTATCAGTTTTGATCTTAGCTGAGAAATAGTATTGAACCATCCATGACTTTATGAAAACTGTATAAACTGGATGCATATTATCTTCTGTCAGGGAGACTAAAGCTAGAGAATAAATTTTAAGGAAAAGATACATTGATATTAACACACATACTATTAAGACACCTACCAATATTTACAAATTACACAGACACATATAAGCATGTCATTAAATTATAAAGTTGGAAATTTTTGGGACTGGAAGGATTTGTGCACAACAAGAGCAATGACGCACTTGCATATAATCCATAATCAGGTTTTCCAGAGAATGTTCCAGGAGATCGCACATGGTCCAGTTTGGTGGTCAGTTGACATAATTATTTGTTCCAACACAGAAAGGGAGAAAAATGTTCCCTGCCTGAGAAGCAGCAGCCGATTGATCCCACTCTCTTACTTTGTTGCGCCCGATAGCAAAGTGTGAGATCAGAAAATCCCTGAGTTATCTTTACCACATGTGAAGGATTCCTGGTGAGGATTCATTGGAATCTCTTCGCTGCCTGAAACGAAGGGAATTCAGCCAAATCCAACTGTTCCAGAAAGAAATTCCGATAGCAGTAGCTTGTGTGAGCAGAGTAACTTCAAAGGCAGAATAACATTTGGGGCACTCTGTTATTTTACCATTTGTTATGAGTTCAACTTTCTGTTTCTCACATTTTTCTCGAAAATAACCTCCTCTGAGATCTATATCATTGGCCACATCACTAAACTGGTTGCATTTAAGATGGGTGTAACCAGTGGAGGAATGGGACTGGAAAAGGACATAATGACCTTCCAACATTGGTTGGAACACAAATAAGAAATTCTCAAAGGGCTGCTCAAGTGGAAATTCCCTTCCCCAGAGGATTGTGGTTTCTGGATGTTTGCATTTATTCAAAGTTGTTTTTGGTATGTAGTAAAATGGCATACAGACAGAAACGTGCTGCTGAGACCAAAAGCACATGGAGCGGTGATAAAGTATCTAATGGCCCACTCCTGCTGCTCAGTCCTATGTTTCTGTGTTCTATTCAACCCCTCACAGCTCCTGCAAGGAGCAGATGGAGGCCACTTGTCCCAGATACCTGGTCCACAGTAACACAGTATCTCATCCAGTCCCTCAAGACTGTCACACATGATTTGGTGTAGGTTGGAAAATGTTATTTGGTTCAAAAGACGCCTCTGGTCTCATTACAGAGTGTTTCCTCTCTGCAACTTGTGATTTATTTGTTGGTCATATTATAGACCCAGATTCACTGTGAATACAGTCCCCATACCTCAGCCAGAGATGACTCACAAAATACTTCACTCTCTCTGATTGCAAAGTTCAATAAAAGAACATTCAGGAAAATTACAAACATTAACTTTGCAATTACTGAATAGGAGAACAAAAGGAATAGGATCAGGTAATTCGGATGATCAAGCCATTGTATACCATCATGGCTGATCTACTGTTGACATTAACACCCCTTTAATGCCCAATTCTTCACCCCTTAGCTCTCTGACACGTCATAAATCCATCTACCTCCTACTGAAATGCTTTCAGTAATGTAGCTCCCCTAGCTCTCTAGCCCAGATAATTTCTAACAGTGATTACATTCTGTGAGAGGAAAACACTCCCTACACATACATTATCACCTATTGATATGAACAAGAGGCGAACACAGGGGCTCAGGAAAGAGTGAATGGCTAAGATACCTATGCAGTATTTGACTGAGGATGGCATTGGGACCACCTATGTATTTGAGCTGAATGGGAATCAGGTGCAACTTTCCCACTGGACGCGGTCTTTCAGAACACAATTAGGTTTGAGGTCAGTCGCCAACAATCCTCTCAGTCCCGGGACATCTCTGCAGGAGATCCTCACGTTAGCCTCCTCAGCACAAACATCTTCAGTTGCTCCATCAATGTATTTTCCCATCATAAGATCGGAAGTGGGTATGATGACTGAAGATCACAGAATGTTCAGAACATTTTGTCCCCCATCAGCTCCTGAACCATTCTGCGTCCATGTGCATCAAGACCCGGACAGCATTCCGGTTTGTGCTGTTAAAGTATCGGTAACATTTTTGTAACAGCACGGCCAGACACTGCCCATTTCCGCAGTTAAAAGAAGAGCTCATTCAGCATCTCAAGCTGGTTGCACACGGGTATGAGCTAACATTCAGGAACAGGAAAAGTGACAGCACATTCAATACTCCTGCCTGTTACACAGGAAGAAGAGTGGTCTGTTCAGTGCATCGAGCTGTTAAACACGAACAGGCAGAGCTCAGTCAGACCCTTAAACCTGTTCCATGAGACCAGGAGGAGGCTATTCATGCCCACGAGACAGTTATACAGGAACAAGAGGGGGTCATTTATATTCCAACACGACAAACTAATGAAACCAAGACTGCACTGATAGAGGAGTCCATGATGTTAATCATGGTTCCATTGTTTTTAGAACGGGTGCTACTTTAACAAGGTTTGCTGGCAGTGAGGAGGGAAGCCAAATGATTTGTGTCAAGTCTCAAGGAGGCAACTTGCATCTCCGAGAAGACACACCCATTTTCTCCATGGGGGTCAGAATCTGGTGGGAAAAGTTAACTGTTTTAGCATGAGGGTATTGTGGCTGCTGTAGGGATTGCGAATAACGAGCATTTCAGTGTAGGACCACACACGGAATGCACTGTATTACTGTGGGGAGGGTTTATTCAAAGACTGGTCCGCTGTCTCTCTCATGCGAAATGGGGATTGGGTGTGGAGTGAGGGGAATATTCTCAGAGGGTCATAAACTATTGACAGTCATGTAACCCGAGTATAAAAGAAGCCATGGAATTTTTCACGGTATCAGTATCTATTTAGAACATCGTGAGTGACTGTCCTTCACCCCAAAGTTCAATGCAATCGCCTCTCATTCTCTCACAACGCCGGAGATTACTCATCATTCTCTCCTCATGGCACCACCATCCGAGGGATGAGTCATGGTGAAACCCCATTGCACTCTCTCTGTGGCAAGGCGATCATTCCTTATAAAGGAGAGAAAGTCTGTCCCCAATATCCCAAATGCTGCCTCAACAACACTCTCTGCAATGATCACAATAACTCTTTTTCCTCTTAGACATCTCCGTTTCTTTCCTATAGCGTAAAAAGACTTTCCTTCTCTCTACACTGCTGGAAAGAGTTAACACTTTTATAATGATGGCATTGTTGTTGCTGTCGAGATTATGGATAACATGAGGTTCATTGCAGGATCACGCAATTGAACTGTACTAATGTTGAGACAGTTTATTCAAAAACCTGGCACCCCCTCTCTCTCTCCCCACCCCCCCCCCCCCCCCCCACTCTCTCTCCTCCCTTTCTCCTCTCTTTCTCAGTCGAAATAGGGAGAGGGAGTGGTTATGTGGAAAGTTCTCAGAGGCTCTTAAACTATCGAGAATCATGTAATCTGCGTGAAAAAAAGCCATGGAACTTATCACCGTATCAGTGTCTGTTTAGAACATCATGAGTGATTGTCCATCCCCCTTAAGGTTCAATGCAATCACCTCGTATTCTCTCACTGAGCTTCACTCACTGCTCATGGTGCCATCATCCCAGGGATTTGTCTGGTGAAACTTGGAGAAAGTCGATCCACAGTAACCCAAATACTGCCTCAACAACCCTCCCCTGGATGATCACAAAGCACCTTTTCTCTCACTTAGACATCGCCATTTCTTTCCTGTGCCAGAAAAAGCCATTCCTTCTCTATGAACTACGACTGACATGGAATTTATAAGTCCCTTACATCTGTACGTCAGCATCAAGAAAGCGAGCACCAGAGTTGCCTATGGAGCTCTGCATCACCCTCAGGGAGAATTTCAATGAGATTGAATACACCTAAAATAGGGGATGATCACGTTCCTGAATGCAAATGAGATGTAGCAATACAGAAAACAGGCAGAGAAAGGGAGCTATCTTTACTTGTGTTCTTCTCTCACAGGATGTATGAAGCCCTGGTCAGGGCAGCATGTTATGCAGATCTTGAACTGAGTGGCTGATTCAGCTGTTCCACAGTACCGTAAAGGGTAAATCGCATAGCTGTGGGTTTGTAGTGTTACAACACAGGATAAATCTTCCTGCTTAATTAAAACCAGCAACAGAGAAAAGATTTATCCCATGCAGTAATCTGTTATAATTCTCGAGTCCAAAAGTATTTAAAGTTAAAATTAACAACTTTATTTCTTAAAGTATAACAGAGAATAATGAACGAATGACTATTTACAACTTCTTCCTCTAACCTGTCTTTTACCTTCCCCCTCCACAGTACTAGGCCGATAAGACTCCTAATTAAGATTTACAAAACAAAACTTCTTATCTCAAAATCAGGAAGCTTTCAGTTCTTCTCCATATTCCTGTCTTCTTTTCTTCTTGGGGATTCTGCTTCACCAGTTACTAATTAGTAAAGGTGCCAATAGGAGAGCTATTTTTCAGCCAGTCTTTGCATGCTGGTAGGTTGGCAGTTCTCCTCTCAACTGTTCAATTTTCCATGGTCTGGTACCGCTAAACTATTGGGGATGGTATCATTGGCTTTTAAGATATGTCAATATAACAAATTCATACTTGGTTGGAGGTTCGTATTTTGGGGTATAATTTAAAATGTTTTGCTGAATTTGTTTTTGTTTTTCAGACAATGAGCTAATCAGGTTGTTCAACCAAATGTAACATCATATCTATTTTTCAGAACACTTGGTGCTGTCAGATAGTTATTGCTGCCTTTTAATTCTCTCAATTGTACAGTACACCCACGTGTTCATCGCAGAAGTCACACCGAAACCTGACGAAGGAAGCATGACACATTGACTTCCCTAAAGTTCTTGAGGCAAGCAGATTGGTTTTTATAGCAAATAATAATGGTTGCTTTTAAACACCCCAATTTCCTTCATGAGATATCAACAGACCATTATTCTATGGCTCTAAATTATCAGTCAATGGCTTGACCACCATAAGCTGTCTTCCCGCATGTACACAGAACAAGTTAAACATCTTCAGGAGCAATTATTTAGTGATGGACATGTGGTTAGAAGTGACATGAAACTATTGCATTCGGATTGAACAAAGGCACAAATGGTTTATTCAGAGGTTGCACTGAGACTGAGGACGAGACTGGGATATCATGATGGTGATATTGGACAGGATTGGTGAGTGGGGAGGACATGGGGATGTAAATCTGTGAAGGACAAAATGGATTATGGAGTTTGACATCAGTCTGGTTCCTTCTCGCATGTCAGTGAGTAACTTATAAATAGTAGTTTAATAGTTATAATATATCAAGAAAGAAATTTTTGTTTGGAACTGAAGGCATTGACTTGCACTTTCCAAAATTTATATATATAATGAGCAGAAATTCAGGTCAATCCGGTTTAGTAGACAAATATAATGACTTCAAAGCTGAAAATTGTGTTGCTGGAAAAGTGCAGCAGGTCAGGCAGCATCCAAGGAGCAGGAGAATCGACTTTTCGGGCATAAGCCCATCTTCAGGAACCTATGCCCGAAACGTCGATTGTCCTGCTCCTTGGATGCTGCCTGACCTGCTGCGCTTTTCCAGCAACAGATTTTTCAGCTCTGAACTCCAGCATCTGCAGTCCTCACTTTCTCCTATTAAATATAATGACTTACTACGAGCACCAACTATAGCGAGGATGGGATAGTAACCACCTTGAATAATCCAAAGGATATCCTGGATCCGCCATGCTAATGATATCCAAGGCCGAGAAAGCCATTAAAGATCCGAGGATAAACTACAGTCCATTGTTGGAGCATTCCAGTCTAATGTTCTCAGATTCTGATCTCTCCTTCCCGTCTCTCTCTCTTTCGATCTGTTGATCCCTGTTAGTGCTGTCAGTGATGCTCCTCCTCATACTATGGGATAGCACATTGAACAGAGCCCATTTATCTTTCAACAATGAAAACTCTCCATTGTGATAATTAGGATCCATGGAGATTGACATTAATCATAGTCACTGAACAAATAGCTTCAGTTAACCCCTTTGAATTCAATATTGATTTTATTAAAATTCATAAAAACTTTAAAGCTACACATTTGGCATGGGATATGTGTGGGGGGGGGGGAATGAACAGAGGGAAGAAATACTTGAGATGGTAGATTGATTGTATGTAATCATTCAATCTGCCTTAGATATGCGAGTAATGTCAAAGGATTGTCAGAACTTTAAAAAGTTTCTCCGTTTATAAATCGAAACATATAGTCTGTAACTACTGATCAGTGATTATAATGTCAGTAAAATATGGAGAGAACTTTTCTAGTCCATTTTCTGACAGGAACACGTGCATACAACAACATGAGGATAACAGACAAATGGCATGGATATGTAAACAGAGAATACGATGTGACACAGAATTCAGATAGTTATTCGAGGATCAGAGAGGGCAGGTGAGGGTCAGCTGTTCATGTTATCGATGTCAATCAACTATGATGAAGTAAATTTTACTGGATTTCGATTGCAGTGTGATTATGATATTGGGGACATGGCTCCTGAGACCAGAGGGAGGGAATATGATATTTCCCAGCCATCAGTATTGGAATTTTATTCTTCATAAATCATATGAAGATCAAATTCCATGATACAACTCCAATGAGGAATGAGGAGAGCCAATATTTAAACCATACAACCGGAAGACATTGGAGCAGAAATTTGGCCATTAGGCCCATTGAGCCTGCTCCGCCATTCAATGATGGCTGTTAAGTTTTTTAACCGCATTCTGCCGCTTTCTACCTGTAACCCTTGATCCCCTTTACAATCAAGAACCTATCTGTCTCACTCTTAAATATACTCCGTGACCTGGCTTCGACAGCCTTCTGTGGCGGTGAATTCCATAGATTCACCACTCTATGGCTGAAGAGGTTCGTCCGTATCTATGTTCTGAAAGGTCTTCTCTTTACTCTTTCCCATCGGGGCCTAGTCTCTCCTACCATTGGAAATATCGTCCCAAAATCCACTCTTTCCAGTCCATTCAGTATCCTCTAAGTTTTGAGTCGACCTCCTAACATGTTCTGACCTCTATCATATGTAGACCCAGAGCCCTCAAATGTTCTTCATATGTTAAGCTTTTCATTCCTGGGACCATTCTCGTGGATCTCCTTGGAAAACGCTCCAGGGCCAGTACATCCTTCCTGAGATATGGAACCCAAAACTGTGCACAATAATCCAAATGTGGCCTGACCAAAGTCTTATACAGCCTCAGAAGTACATTCCTGCATTTATATTCAAGCCCTCTTGAAATAAATGCCATCATTGTATTTGCCTTCCTAACTGTTGACAACCTGCAAGATTACCTTTGGAGACTCCTGGACTAGAACTCCCTCGGCTTTTTGCGCTTTTCACTTCTGAACCTGCTCGCTATTTAGAAAATAGTCCATGCCAGTATTCTTCCTGGCAAAGTGCATGATGTAACACTTGCCCAAGTTATACTCCATCTGCCATATCTTTGCTCACTCCCCTAACCTGAACAAATCCTTCAATAGGAGAAAGTGAAGACAGCAGATGCTGGAGATCAGAGTCAAAAAGTGTGGTGCTAGAAAAGCACAGCCAGTCAGGCGGCATCCGAGGAGCCGGAGAATCGATGTTTCAGGCATTAAGTCTTCATCAGGAACGAGGGGGTTAGGCGGAACGGGGCTGAGAGACAAATGGGAGAGGCTGGGTCTGGGAGGAAGCTAGCTTGGACAGCGATAGCTCGATGAAGGTGAGTGGTGACAGTGAAAGGTCAGAGTGGAAGGTGGAGTGGATACATGCAAAGGAAGATGGACAGGTTGGACAGTTCAAGAGGGCGGTACTGAACTAGAGGCTTAGATCTGGGATAAGGTGGTGAGAGGGGAGATGAGGAAATTGGCGAAATTGCCTTTGATACCGTGTGATTGGAGGGTCCCTCGGTGGAAGATGATGCGTTTTTTCTCCAGACGACTACTGGCTAGAAATTGGCCATGGAGGAGGCCAAAAATTTGCATATCCTTGTTGTAGTGGGAGGGAGAGTTGAAGTATTCAAAGATAGGGAAGTGGGGTTGTTGGGTGTGTGAGTCCGAGTGTGTTACCTGAACCGTTCTGCAAATTGATGTCCTGCCTCCCCAATGGGGAGGAAATCCGGTGCAATGGCCAGAGTAGATGTGGTGTTTGGATGCACAGGATGTTCTTTGCCTGATGTGGAAGGATCCTTTGGGGCCTTGGATGGAGGTGAAGAGGGAGTGTTGACATAGGTTTCATACCTCTTGCAGTGGCAAGGAAGGTGTAAGGAGTGGAAGGTGGCTGGGTGGGGTTGGGGGGGCGTGAACCTTACGTGGGAGTTGTGAAGGGAATGGTCTCTGCTGATATGGGTAGGGAAGGAATTATTCCTCTGGTGGTGGGGTCTGACTGTTGGTGACGGAAATGGCGGAGGATGATGCGTTGTATCCTGTGGTTGGTGGGATGGAAGGCGAACACCAGAGGGGTTCTCTCCTTGTTGTAGTTGGAAGGGTGGAGATCAGGGGCGGAGGGGCGGGAAGTTGAAGAGATGCTCTAGAGCACCTTCCTGCAGCCGAACCACCTCTTCAATGTCCCTCTATCTATCTTTGCACTGTTAGAAAACTTAGCCAGAATCCCCTCAGTTCCTTCATGCAAATCATAAATGCATGAAGGGAAAAGTTGTGGTCCCAACATTGAGTCTTATGGAACACCTCTTGTCCCTGGCTGCCATCCTGAGAAGGACTCTTTAATCCCAACTCTGTGCTTTCTGTCAGACAGCCATGCTACTATCCATGTTCGTACATTGCTTCTCACATAATGGGTCCTTATCTTTCTCAATAGCCTCCTGTGTGGCACCTTGTCAAAGGATTCTTGCGGAGCAAGCGGATAACATCTATTGTTCTTCTTGGTCTAATCTGCTTGTTACTCTCTCAATGAATTCTAACAGGTTTGTCAAGCCTGACCTCCTTTTGATGAAACCATATTGACTCTGTTCTAGTTTACCAAAGACCTCCAAGTATTCAGAAATCCCAACCTTCACGATGGATTCCCGGTTGTTACCCACAACTAAGGTAAGGCTAATCAGTCTGTAATTTTCCATTTTTTCCCTTATTAAACGGGGTGTGACATTAGCAATTACCAGCCTCTTGGCCCTTTCCTGATTTTAGTCATTCCTGAAAGATTACTACTTATACTTGCACTACCTCTTCAGCTCTCTCCCTTACAAGACTGGGGTGTAGTCCACCTGGTCCAGGTGATTTATCCAAATTCAGGTCATTCAGTTTTCTAACATGTTATTCTTGATGATGGGCACCATACTCAGCTCTGCCTCTCACTCTCTTCAACTTCTGTGAAATTATTCATGTCTTCCACCATGAAGACTGATGCCAAGTTCCTCATTCATTTCTTTGTTTCCCACGACTGTCTATCCAGCATCATTTTCCAGTGTCCAATATTGCTTTTACCTCTCTTTTGCACTTTATATATCTAAAGAACCTCTTACAGTCTCCTCTATATTGCTGGTTCGCTTACCCTTATATTTAATCTTCTCCCTCCTTATTTTTTTGTCCTCTGTTGGTCTTTATAAGTTTTGCAATTCTCTCGTTTCCCACTGCCCTTCACCACATTGTATGCTAACACTTTTGCTTGTATGCAATCCCTGACTTCCCTCGTCAGCCCTGGTTGCCTTATCCTCCCTGTATCATCCCTCTATTCCTCAGCATGAATCTCTGCAGTGTCTCCTGAATTAATCTTGGGATCTCCTGCCATTGCTGTTCCACTGTCTTTCCTGCTATACCCCTCTCCACATATCAGAGATTGCTGCAAGTTCAGGTCCATCCTGTCCTTCTTGTTTAGGTCCTACGGACTCTGGAATCCCAATGATCCACATATCAGAAGTGCTGCCTCCCCTGCCAGCTGTTTGGCCATGTATTTAACTGTGCTACCTTCCTATTCCTAACCTCACTCGCACGTGTCATATTCTGGTGTCTCCAAAATTCAAATATCCTTTCAACAGAACTCTCACAAGGCCATTTCTTTAAAGTGTATAGACTTGATAATAAAAACTTAAGTGTGACCTCAGGAAAGTGGAGTCCACTGAATCAGTCCAATGCCCAGAGGATCTGATGTCTATCCCCGCCACTAAACCTGTTTGACAAGGTATACATATGGATTAGTGGTGCTGGAAGAGCACCACTGAACTACTGTACTCTTTCAGCACCACTAATCCAGAATATGGTTTCCAGCATGTGCAGTCATTGTTTTTACCAAGGTATACATATGAACCATATAATTGCAGATGGAGGAGGATAAACAGAAAAATAGAAAATGTCAGAGCAGATGGATGTCATGCAGCTTGTTTACTCTGCTTTGCTATTCAATTGGACTTTAGTTATTCTGTTCCTTTCAATGGCAGGATCTTTATGCAGCATCCCCAGCGGGTAAGAAAGTGCCCGGTGTCGTTGTGTGCACAGTCCTGCGAAGTGAGTGTCCAGTGCCAGGCAATGGGGTGTGGGGAGTCCCAGTGGTGGCACAAGAAAAGACTGCATGTAGTGACGATGGACTGAGGGACTGAAAGGGATGGAATGGGTATCCAGCGACACTGCACACACGGAAGTGGCCGGGCAAGATTCCTAAACAACCAGGGAACCCGCTGTGCACGGCTGCTTTTACAAAAACCTGTCACGTTTGCTAGATTTCTCTGTCGAACCAAAGCAAAAATACTGTAGATGGTAGAAACCCGAACCAAATACAGAGACATACTGTGGAGAGACGAAAGAGTTAATGTTCCCAATGCAGACATGGGAAGAATTTACAAAGCCTTCACACACAGGGTCCAGAGATTGGAATTGAACCCGAGTCCCTAGTACGTTGATGCTGCAGTGTTGTGTCACCGTGCCGCCCAATGTTGGATAATCAGAGTTAGAGACATAGCGACCGCTCTCTGTGATTGGGATTGAGAGTCTTGAATGATGTGTTGCCTCCCTGGTACTTGGGTTTGGGATATATCGTCTGGGCTGCAGAAGAACTTGGATTGGGCGGGGAATGATCCAGTGGTCAGGGTGCATGTAGGTACCAATGGCTGGAGAAACAAATGACAGTGAAAAGAGCGTCGGGTAATACAGGACTAAACTATCATATCGAAATGCATGCAGCATAAGGAATAAGGTAAACACGCTTGTGACTCATTCACAAATTGGCAGGTACGACATGGGCATTACAGTGATATCACTGCAATATATATTCAATGATATTCATCCTGTCATAAAGATCGGCAGGTGGGCAGAACGATGGGGTAGTTTCATTATTAAGAATGGAATTGAATCATTAATCAATAACAAGAAATGAAGTAAGGTCAGATCGTGTAGAATCTGTATCGGTAGAATTGAGGAATCAAAAAGGTGAAAATAATGCAGTTAGAGTTATGTACAGGGAGCTGGGGTGCAAGATACACCAGGAGCTAGAAAGTTCTCTAGGAAAGACAAAGTTACAGTGATCCTGTGGGATTTCATTATGCAGGTGAACTGGGAATTCAGGTTGGTAGTGGTTCGCAAGGAAAGGAATTTGTGGAATGTCTGTGAGATGGCTTTTTGGAGCAGCTTGTACAGGCAAAATAGATGAAGGAGCTTAAGGTGAAGGAATTGTTATCAGGCAGTGATCATAATATGATTGAACTTATACTGCAGATTCAGATGGAGAAGGTAGAATCAGTAGTAACGGTATTACAGCTGAATAAAGGCAATTACAGGGACATGAGGGAGGAGCTGGGTAGAATTGACTGGGAGACGGGCCCAGCAGGAAAGACAGTACAACAGCAATGGCAGGAGATTTTTGGAGTAATTCAGGGCACGGCAGAGATTTATCCTGAGGAAAAAAGAGGCTTATTTCGGGAGAATGGGGCAACCATAGCTGACTAGGGAACTCAGATATACTATAAATGCAAAACAGAAAGGATATAATGTGGCAAAGTGCAATGGGAAACCTGAGGATTGGGAAGCTTTCAAAGACAAAACAGAGGGCAAATAAAATAAAATAAGGAGGGAGATTATTAAATATGAGGGTAAGCGAGCCAGGAAGATAAAGGAAGACTGTAACAGTTTGTTTCGATATATAAAGTTCAAAAGAGCGGCAAAAGTGAACTTTGGATTGCCGGAAAATGATACTGGAGAGATAGTAGTAGGGAACGAGAAATGGCCAAGGAACTGAATAATTACTTTGCATCAGCCTTGACTGTGGGAGGCACGGGTAATACATTAAACATTCAAGAGATTGAGGGGCCAGAGCTGAGTATGATGGCCACTACCATGGAGAACACGCTAGAAACAAATGCAATGGTCTGAAGGTGGTTAGATAACCTTGACCAGATGGACTACATCCCAATATTATAAGGGAGATAGCTGAAGAGGGAGTGGAGGCGATCGTGGAGATCTTTCAGGAATCACTAGAGTAAGGAACGATCCCTAGCACTGGGAACCCACTAGTGTGACACCCCATTTTAAAAAGAGAATAAAGAAAAAGACAACAAAAACCCACCATGAATAGTTTAACCTCGGTCGTGGGTAAGATCCCGAAATTCTTTGCGAAGGATAAGATTTCTGAATACTTGAAAGTGATTGTTAAAATAGGGCAAGGTCGGCATGATTTCGTCAAGGGAAGTTCATGCCTGACAAATCTATTGGAATGCTTTGAAGACGAATGAGCAGGCTCGACCAAGCACAGCCAATGGATGTTATCCACCTGGACTTGAAGAAGGCCTTCGACAAGGTATCACACAGGAGATTACTGGTTTTGATAACGGTCCGTGGAGTTAGAGCAAGGGTAGTGGTATGAATAGAAGCTTGTCTGTCTGGCAGAAAGCAGAGAGTGGGGATAAAAGAGTACTTCTCAGGATGGCAGCCGGTGACAAGTGGTGATTCACAATGCTCAGTGTTGGAATCATATCTTTTTACTTGTTACATTAACCATCTAGATGGGGGAATTGAGTGCACTCTGGCTAGGTTTGCAAACGATACAAAGATAGGCAGATGGCCAGGGCGTATTGATTAGGCAGAGAGGCTGAACAAGGATTTGGACAGGTAAAGAGATCGGCAGATGCATTCCGACGTTGGAAAGTGTGAGGTCATGCACTTTGCAACGAAGAATAGAGGCATGGTCTATTTTCTAAATGGCGAGGAAATTCAGAAATCTGAAGTGCAAAGTGACTGGGGAGTTCTAGTGCAGTGTTCTCTCAAGGTAAGCTTACAGGTTGAGGCAGTAGTTAGGAGGGCAATTGTAATTAGGATTGGGAGCATTTACTCCGAGAAGAATTGAATATAAGAACAGGATGTATATGGCTCTTATCAGACCACAGTTGGAGTATTGTGCTCACTTTTGAGCTCCATATGTCAGGAAGGATGTACTGGTCCTGGAGCGTATTCAGAAGACTTTCACGAGAATGGTCATAGGAATGAAAAGCTTATTGTATTGAGAAATGTTTGAGGACTCTGTGTCTACAGTCGATTAAGTTTAAAAGGATGAGAGTGAATAAAATTGAAATATACAGAATACTGAATGACCTGGAGAGAGTGGATGTTGATAAGATGCTTCCATTGGACGAGGATCCGACGGCACAAAGGAACACGTATTAGAACTAGTGCATAAAATGGTGCATCTTTGACATTTATTGCCACAGAAGGCCGTGGGGTCAGGTCATTGAGTATATTTGAGAGGGAGGTAGATAGATTTTGATTATCCAGGGGATCGAGAGTTACGGGGGAAGGTCGGAGAATGGGTTTGAGAAACCTATCAGCGATGATTGAATGACGGAGCAGACTCGATGGGCTAACTGCCCTAATGTATGCTCCAATGTCTTATAGTCTTCTGGTCGAAAACTTAAGGAAGTACCTTGCAACTCTCAGAAGATAGATTCATGTTCTTCATGAATGTCAGAAGCTGTTGGGAATAGTCAACTGTTTTAGAATGAATGTACTATGGCTGCTGTCGGGTGGTGGATAATATGACATTCAGTGCTGGATCACACACCAACTGCACTGTATTAATGTGGGGAGAGTTTATTCAAAACTTGGACCTCTCTGTCTCTCTCAATGGGGAGTAGGGTTTGGGGTGGGTTGGCGTAACATGCTCCCAGGCATTTCAACTATCCTGAATCATGCATCCTGAGTAAAACAGCAGTCATGAATTTATCACCTTCTCATTGTCTGTTTCGAATATAAGGAGTGATTGTCCATTCCTCTCAGGGTTCAATGCAATCACCTTTTATTCCCTCAGAGCGCTACAGATCAACCTTCACTCACTCCTCATGGTGCCATCATCCCAGGGATTAATCCGGTGGACCTCCTCTTCACTCTCTCTGTGGTAAGGAGATCACTCCATGTAAAGGAAACAAAATCTGACCGCAATACCCCAAATACTGCCTCAACAACACTCTCAGGTTTGCTCACAATAATTCTTTTCCCTCACTTTGCTGGTTACATTTATTTCGTGTGACACAGGAAACCATTCGTTTACAATGCACTGCCACTGATGGGGAATTTAAAACGTCCTTATATCTGTAGGTCAGCATCAATACAGTCAGCACCACAGGTGCCCATGGAGGTGGACATCACTCTTCGGTGAGACTCAATCACAAAGAATCCATCTAAAACAGTGAATGGCTACCTCCCTGAATGGAAATGTGCCGTTGGAATATGGGATGCAGGCAGAGGAAGGGAGCTACCTTTCCTTTAATTCTGCCCTCACGGGATGTGTGCAGCTCTGGTCAGGCCAGCATGTTATACCGATCTTGAACTGAGTGGCTGTTTCAGCTGTTCCACAGGACAATAAATAGTAAAACAAATTGCCGTGGGTTTGCAGTTAAATAGAGACTTGACCAGGGAAGGATGACCCACTGCCTTCTCTAATAGACATAAGGCAAGCCGATATCAACAGATTATCATTCTGTGGCTCTAGAATACGAGCCAATGACGTGACCCACCGTACACTGTCTGCCCATCTTTCAGATTTCGTGGAGACAACAAGTTAAACATCTCAAGTGCAATTACTTTGCAATGGACACGTGGTTAGAAGGGAGTTGAAACAGATGTATCTGGAATTAACAAAGGCACAAACGACGGTTTATTCAGGAATTGAACTGAGGCTGAGGAGGAGATGGGACGTCTTAATGGTGGTACTGGACAGGATTGGTATGTGGGGAGGATATGGAGATGTACACTTTGCAGGAGAAAATGAATCAAAGAGGTTGAGACCAGTGTGTTTTATCCTCGCGTATTGGTGAGTAATTTGTAAAGAATAATTTGCTAGTTATATTTTCTAAGGAATGGTATATTTGATTGGAACTGAAAACGTTGGTTACACCTTTCCAAAATCTACATATCGTGACCATCGATGCAGTTCAAACCATTTCACGAGACAGACAGAATGACTTACCAGGAACACCAAATATAGCAAGGATAGGATAGTAACCTTGAATAACCATCAGTACATCTTCAATCCGTGACGCTAATGATATCCAAGGCTGGGAAAGCCAGAAAGACCATAGGATAAACTCCTATCCATTGTTGGAACATTCCAGTCTAATATTCTCAGATTCTGATCCATTGTTGGAACATTCCAGTCTAGTGTCCCCTGATTCACGTCTCTCCTTCCCTTCTCTCTGATGCTGCAAATCCCTGTTACTACTGTTGGACATGCTCCCGCATTCCCTTATTAATTGAAGAGAGAACCTTGCTAGAGGCACATAGGATTCATGGAGACTGACATATTTACAATAGCTGAACAAATAGCTCCAGTTAACCCCTTTGAATTCAATGCTAATTTATTAAAATTCAAAATACCTTTGAACATTTATGCATTCTGGGTGTGATATGTGAGTGTGACTGAAGGAAGGAATGTTGAAGATGGCAGCTTGATTGTGTGTATTCATTAGTCTGCCTTGGATATGGATGTAATTCCGGAGGTTTAACAGAACATAAACATGCTTCTCTGTTCTTGAATACACAAATAAATCCCGTAAATACTGATCACTCATTGTAAAATCAGTAAAACATTGAGAGAACATCGATCATCCATGATCTGATAGCAAAATGAACCAAAGAAAACGAGGGTTACAACAAACAAATTGTGTCGATATGTCAACAGATAATTGCACATGGCAAACACAGTGCAGATTGCTATCCCAGGATCAGAGAGGGCAGGTTTGCGTCATGCTGTTGATGTTGTCGACGTTAAGGAACTGTCATGAATCTGTTGAATTTATTAAAATTCAAAATACCTTTGAACATTTATGTCCTCAGGAGCCGACCAGCATGATCAGTAGTACTGCTGCCAAAACCACTCTTGACAATCGACTTTGATATCCCCCAGCCAGAATACACTTTGTGCCCTTGCCACAATCAATGCTTTCTCCAAGTGTTGTTTAACATGGAGGAGGACTGATTCTGCTGATCAACGACGTTACGTGGTAATCAGTAAGAGACTCCTTTGTCCATGTTTAATTTCTGTTATTTCTCTAAATTATGATTCCGTGAGTATGACGATGTCAGGCTGTTCCTTAAATAGTCTGTAAGGCAGTTGTTCCAATGTTGGCACCAGACTTCGGATGTTAGTAAGGAAGACTTTGCAGGTTCTACACTGAGATTTCTAATGTTGACTTTTCTGATGCCCATTTTGGTGTCAAGTGGTCCATCCGGTTTCATTTGTTTGAAACGTTGTAGCGATTGGTACAACTGAATAACTCACTAGACCATTTCAGAGGACGATTAGGAGTTAATGACATTGCTTTGGGTCTGGAGTTACATGTCAGCCACACCAGGTGAGGATGGAAGATTCCTTCATTGCAGGATATTGGTGAACCAGGTGGATTTTTCTGACAATCGGCAATGATTTCATTCTCATCAGTCGATTCTTAATTCCAGAGATATTTTTACATTATTGAATTGAATTTCCACCATCTGCAGTGGCGGGATTCAACCTGGGTGCACAGAACAAGAGCTGATTTTCTGGATTGGTAATCTATTGGGAATACCATGTGACCTACTTGGAACCACATGTTGAACTCAGCTGCCATTTCTTGTGTTGCCCTGTTTTTCAATCATTTCTTATGTTATTCTGGAATCTCATCCTTCATTAAATCCTGATTGAAATATACAGCCTTCTCGACTGCTCGAATTTCATTCAGTCTATTTTGTTTGAACAGACATTTCAAGGCAGCTGTACATCAGAGAAGAGCAGGAAAAGATAATGGGTGATTGTGCACTTTACCTGTCAACGGACCAGCAGGTCTGCCCACGAGGTATTTATTGTGGGTCAGAGAACCTCAGACTTATTTTGGTATGCAGGGAGGCCATTCAGCCCATCGTGGAGTCACAAGCTCTCCAACTGCACAATTGGAGATCGAGATAGTGTGTAAAGATAGATTGTGTTGCAAAGAAATAAACTGAGATAAAGCAAGTGAAGTGAGATAAACTGAGAGAGGCTAGAAATGGGAGCGACAGTCTGAGTGCAAGAGGAAGAGGTGTTAGATGAGGGTGAAGTTAGTTCAATCAGAAGACCACAGACAGAAGTTAGAAGCTTTATTTAGAAATTCCTCTGGACGGCAAGTCCTTTGTCTGTGCGCCATACACTGTGAGCACTGTGCTGATACTGGCTGTCATCAAAGATTATTTATTTCTAATAATATCACAGAGCTGGGTTACTGACAGCCAAACAGAACCCATTAGGCCAATAGATTGGTTCCATGGAGAAAGCAGAGTTTAGAAGTAGACTGTGCCAAGAGCAGCAGGCAATGATAACCAACACGCCACCTCCACGACCACCCCCCCCCCCCCCCACCTTCCCCGATACTCTATGAGAGACTAGTGCAGAGAATCTTAGTGAGGGGACTCACTGACAGAGAGGAAATCACGATATCAGCTGTGAGTCAAATAATGATTGATAAAGTTTGCACACCACTTGTTTAGTTATGTAATTCACATTTCAATTACAGTGCTCAATATCAGGAGTGTATTTTAACAACCTTATCTCTTTGTACTTTGCATATATTGGTGTTGCAGAAAATCATTTTGTTCCTGTATTTTATATTGTATAAACGCAGTTCATTAATATTGTCTCTGCTAATTCCTCATTGTAGATGTATTCTTGAATCTGTTCTTCATATGGGTTATGAAGAGTAACGTTCCAGTTCTGGTAAGGGGGGGGGACATCACTGTCCCTCCACACAGTCTAAACAGCCATGTCCCCCAGACCTCTCCGTCTTCTGTCTTTTCCTCAATATCACAATCACAATGTAATTGAAGTCCATTAAATTACACTTCATGACAGTTCCTTAACGTCGATAACATCAACAGCATGACGCAAACCGGCCCTCTCTGATCCTGGGATAGCAATCTGCACTGTGTTTGCCATGTGCAATTATCTGTTGACATATCGACACAATTTGTTTGTTGTAACCCTCGTTTTCGTTGGTTCATTTTGCTATCAGATCATGGATGATAGATGTTCTCTCAATGTTTTACTGATTTTACAATGAGTGATCAGTATTTACGGGATTTATTTGTGTATTCAAGAACAGAGAAGCATGTTTATGTTCTGTTAAACCTCCGGAATTACTTCCATATACAAGGCAGACTAATGAATACACACAATCAAGCTGCCATCTTCAACATTCCTTCCTTCAGTCACACTCACATATCACACCCAGAATGCATAAATGTTCAAAGGTATTTTGAATTTTAATAAATTAGCATTGAATTCAAAGGGGTTAACTGGAGCTATTTGTTCAGCTATTGTAAATATGTCAGTCTCCATGAATCCTATGTGCCTCTAGCAAGGTTCTCTCTTCAATTAATAAGGGAATGCGGGAGCATGTCCAACAGTAGTAACAGGGATTTGCAGCATCAGAGAGAAGGGAAGGAGAGACGTGAATCAGGGGACACTAGACTGGAATGTTCCAACAATAGATCAGAATCTGAGAATATTAGACTGGAATGTTCCAACAATGGATAGGAGTTTATCCTATGGTCTTTCTGGCTTTCCCAGCCTTGGATATCATTAGCGTCACGGATTGAAGATGTACTGATGGTTATTCAAGGTTACTATCCTATCCTTGCTGTATTTGGTGTTCCTGGTAAGTCATTCTGTCTGTCTCGTGAAATGGTTTGAACTGAATCGATGGTCACGATATGTAGATTTTGGAAAGGTGTAACCAACGTTTTCAGTTCCAATCAAATATACCATTCCTTAGAAAATATAACTAGCAAATTACTCTTTACAAATTACTCACCAATACGCGAGGATAAAACACACTGGTCTCAACCTCTTTGATTCATTTTCTCCTGCAAAGTGTACATCTCCATATCCTCCCCACATACCAATCCTGTCCAGTACCACCATTAAGACGTCCCATCTCCTCCTCAGCGTCAGTTCAATTCCTGAATAAACTGTCGTTTGTGCCTTTGTTAATTCCAGATACATCTGTTTCAACTCCCTTCTAACCACGTGTCCATTGCAAAGTAATTGCACTTGAGATGTTTAACTTGTTGTCTCCACGAAATCTGAAAGATGGGCAGACAGTGTACGGTGGGTCACGTCATTGGCTCGTATTCTAGAGCCACAGAATGATAATCTGTTGATATCGGCTTGCCTTATGTCTATTAGAGAAGGCAGTGGGTCATCCTTCCCTGGTCAAGTCTCTATTTAACTGCAAACCCACGGCAATTTGTTTTTATTATTTATTGTCCTGTGGAACAGCTGAAACAGCCACTCAGTTCAAGATCGGTATAACATGCTGGCCTGACCAGAGCTGCACACATCCCGTGAGGGCAGAATTAAAGGAAAGGTAGCTCCCTTCCTCTGCCTGCATCCCATATTCCAACGGCACATTTCCATTCAGGGAGGTAGCCATTCACTGTTTTAGATGGATTCTTTGTGATTGAGTCTCACCGAAGAGTGATGTCCATCTCCATGGGCACCTGTGGTGCTGACTGTATTGATGCTGACCTACAGATGTAAGGACGTTTTAAATTCCCCATCAGTGGCAGTGCATTGTAAACGAATGGTTTCCTGTGTCACACGAAAGAAATGTAACCAGCAAAGTGAGGGAAAAGAATTATTGTGAGCAAACCTGAGAGTGTTGTTGAGGCAGTATTTGGGGTATTGCGGTCAGATTTTGTTTCCTTTACATGGAGTGATCTCCTTACCACAGAGAGAGTGAAGAGGACTTCCACCAGATTAATCCCTGGGATGATGGCACCATGAGGATTGAGTGAAGGTTGATCTGCAGCGCTCTGAGGGAATAGAAGGTGATTGCATTGAACCCTGAGAGGCATGGACAATCACTCCTTATATTCGAAACAGACAATGGGAAGGTGATAAATTCGTGACTGGTGTTTTACTCAGGATGCATGATTCAGGATAGTTGAAATGCCTGAGAGGATGTTACGCCAACCCACCCCAAACCCTACTCCCCATTGAGAGAGACAGAGAGGTCCAAGTTTTGAATGAACTCTCCCCACATTAATACAGTGCAGTTGGTGTGTGATCCTGCACTGAATGTCATATTATCCACCACCCCGACAGCAGCCACAATACCTTCATTCTAAAACAGTTAACTATTCCCAACAGCTTCTGACCTTCATGAAGAACATGAATCTATCTTCTCAGAGTTGCAAGGTACTTCCTTAAGTTTTCGTCCTGAAGACTATAAGACATTGGAGCATACATTAGGGCAGTTAGCCCATCGAGTCTGCTCCGTCATTCATTAATCGCTAATAGGTTTCTCAAACCCATTCTCCGACCTTCTCCCCGTAACCCTCGATCCCCTAATCAAAATATATCTACCTCCCTCTCAAATATACTCAATGACCTGACCCCACGGCCTTCTGTGGCAATAAATGTCAAAGATGCACCATTTTATGGTTCAATAACTTTCTCCATATCACTTTTCTAAAACATGTTCCTTTGTGCCCTCGGATCCTAGTCCAATGGAAACATCTTATCGACATCCACTCTCTCCAGGTCATTCAGTATTCTGTATATTTCAATTTTATTCCCTCTCATCCTTTTAAACTTTATCGACTATACACACAGAGTCCTCAAACATTTCTAAATACAATAAGCTTTTCATTCCTATGACCATTCTCGTGAAAGTCTTCTGAATACGCTCCAGGACCAGTACATTCTTCCTGACATATGGAGCTCAAAAGTGAGCACAATACTCCAAATGTGGTCTGAGAAGAGCCATATACATCCTGTTCTTATATTCAATTCTTCTCGGAGTAAATGCTTCCAATCCTAATTACAATTGCCCTCCTAACTACTGCCTCAACCTGCAAGCTTACCTTGAGAGAACACTGCACTAGAACTCCCCAGTGACTTTGCACTTCAGATTTCTGAATTTCCTCGCCATTTAGAAAATAGACCATGCCTGTATTCTTCCTTGCAAAGTGCATGACCTCACACTTTCCAACGTCGGAATGCATCTGCCGATCTCTTTCCCTTTCCAAATCCTTGTTCAGCCTCTCTGCCGACTCAATACGACCTGGCCATCTGCCTATCTTTTTATCCTCTGCAAACCTAGCCAGAGTGCACTCAATTCCCTCATCTAGATTGTTAATGTAACAAGTAAATGATATGATTCCAACACTGAGCATTCTGGATCACCACTTGTCACCGGCTGCCATTCTGAGAAGTACTCTTTTATCCCCACTCTCTGCTTTCTGCCAGACATTCAAGCTTCTATTCATACCACTACCCTTGCTCTAACACCACGGACCGTTATCAAAACCAGTAATCTCCTGTGTGATACCTTGTCAAAGGCCTTCTTCAAGTCCAGGTGGATAACATCCATTGGCTGTGCTTGGTCGAGCCTGCTCATTCGTCTTCAAAGCATTCCAATAGATTTGTCAGGCATGAACTTCCCTTGACGAAATCATGCCGACTTTGCCCTATTTTAACAATCACTTTCAAGTATTCAGAAATCTTATCCTTCACAATGAATTCCTGGATCTTACCCACGACCAAGGTTAAACTTTTCATGGTGGGTTTTTGTTGTCTTTTTCTTTATTCTCTTTTTAAAATGGGGTGTCACACTAGTGGGTTCCCAGTGCTCGGGATCGTTCCTTACTCTCGTGATTCCTGAAAGATCACCACGATCGCCTCCACTCCTTTTTCAGCTTTTCCCCTTATAATATTGGGATGTAGTCCATCTGGTCAAGGTTATTTAACCACCTTCAGACCATTACATTTTTTTCTAGCATGTTCTCCATGGTAGTGGCCATCATTCTCAGCTCTGGCCCCTCAATCTCTTGAATGTTTAATGTATTACTCGTGCCTTCCACAATCAATTTGATGCAAAGTAATTATTCAGTTCCTTGGCCATTTCTCGTTCCGTACTACTAACTCCCCAGTATCATTTTTCAGCAATCCAATGTTCACTTTTGCCGCTCTTTTGAACTTTAGAAATCGAAACAAACTGTTATAGTCTTCTTTTATCTTACTAGCTCGCTTACCCCCCTTATTTAATAATCTCCCTCTTTATTTTATTTTATTTGCCCTCTGTTTTGTCTTTGTAAGCTTCCCAATCCTCAGGTTTCCCACTGCACTTTGCCACATTATATCCTTTCTCTTTTGCTTTTATGCTATACCTGAGTTCTCTGGTCAACTATGGTTGCCCCATCCTCCCCATATAAGCCTCTTTTTTCCTCAGGATAAATCTCTGCTGTGCCCTGAATTACTCCAAAAATCTCCTGCCATTGCTGTTGTACTGTCTTTCCTGCTGGGCCCGTCTCCCAGTCAATTCTACCCAGCTCCTCCCTCATGTCCCTGTAATTGCCTTTATTCAGCTGTAATACCGTTACTACTGATTCTACCTTCTCCATCTGAATCTGCAGTATAAGTTCAATCATATTATGATCACTGCCTGATAACAATTCCTTCACCTTAAGCTCCTTCATCTATTTTGCCTGTACAAGCTGCTCCAAAAAGCCATCTCATAGACATTCCACAAATTCCTTTCCTTGCGAACCACGACCAACCTGAATTGCCAGTTCACCTGCATAATGAAATCCCACAGGATCACTGTAACTTTGTCTTTCCTACAGAACTTTCTAGCTCCTGGTGTATCTTGCACCTCAGCTTCCTATACCTAACTCTAACTGCATTTTTTTCACCTTTTTGATTCCTCAATTCTATCAACACAGATTCTACATGATCTGACTTTACTTCATTTCTTATGATTGATTAACGATTCAATTCCATTCTTAATAATGAAACAACTCTATTACTCTGCCCACCTGCCTATCTTTTCGACAGGATGAATATTCTTGAATATTCCGCTCCTAATCCTGATCCTCTTGCAGAGATATCACTGTAATGCTCATGTCGTACCTGCTAATTTGTGAATGAGTCACAAGTGTATTTACCGTATTCCTGCTGCTGCATGCATTTCGATATGATAGTTTAGTCCTGTATTACCCGTCGCTCATTTCACTGTCATTTATTTGTCCAGCCGTTGGTACCTACATGGATCCTGACCACTGGATCATTCCCCGCCCAATCCAAGTTCTTCTGCAGCCCAGATGATGTATCCCAAACCCAAGTACCAGGTAGGCAACACATCATTCTGGACTCTCAATCCCAATCACAGAGAACAGTAGCTATGTCTCTAACTCTGATTATCCATCATTGGGCGGCACGGTGACACAACACTGCTGCTTCAAAGTGCGAGGGACTCGGGTTCAATTCCAATCTCTGGACCCTGTCTATGTGGACTTTGTAAATTCTTCCCATGTCTGCATTGTGAACATTAACTCGTTCGTCTCTCCACAGTATGTGTCTGTGTTTGGTTCGGGTTTCTACCATCTACATATTTTTGCTTTGGTTCGACAGAGAAATCTAGCAAACGTGACAGGTTTTTGTAAAAGCAGCCGTGCATCGCGGGTTCCCTGGTTGTTTAGGAATCTCCCCTGGCCCCTTCCGTGTGTGCAGTGTCCCTGGATACCCATTCCATCCCTGTCAGTCCCTCAGTCCATCGTCACTACATGCAGCCTTTTCTTGTGCCACCCCTGGGACTCCCCACACCCCATTGCCTGGCACTGTACACTCCCTTCGCAGGACTGTGCACACAACGACACTGGGCACTTTCTTACCCACTGGGGATGCTGGATAAAGATCCTGCCATTGAAAGGAACAGAATAACTAAAGTCCAATTGAATAGCAAAGCAGAGTAAACAAGCTGCATGACATCCATCTGCTCTGACATTTTCTAGTTTTCTGTTTATCCTCGTCCATCTGCAAATATATGGTTCATATTGTATACCTTGGTAAATACAATGACTGCACATGCTGGAAACCATATTCTGGATTAGTGGTGCTGGAAGAGTACAGTAGTTCAGTGGTGCTCTTCCAACATCACTAATCCATGTGCATACCTTGTCAAACAGGTTTAGTGGCGGGCATAGATATCAGATCCTCTGGGCATTGGACTGATTCAGTGGACTCCGCTTTCCTGAGGTCACACAAAAGTTTTTATTATCAAGTCTATCCACTTTAAATAAAAGGTCTTGCGAGAGTTCTGTTGAAAGGATATTTGAATTTTGGAGACACTAGAATATGTCATGTGCGAGTGAGGTTAGGAATAGGAAGGTAGCACAGTTAAATACGTGGCTAAACATCTGGCAGGTGAGGCAGCACTTCTGATATGTGGATCATTGGGATTCCGGAGTCGGTAGGACCTAAACAAGAAGGACAGGATGGACCAGAACTTGCAGCAATCTCTGATATGTGGAGAGGGGTATAGCAGGAAAGACAGTGGAATAGCAATGGCAGGTGATTCCAAGATTAATTCAGGAGACACTGCAGAGATTCATGCTGAGGAAGAGAGGCATGATAAAGGGAGGATAAGGCAACCAGTGCTGACGAGGGAAGTCAGGGATTGCATACAAGCAAAAGATCAAGCATACAATGTGGTGAAGGGCAGTGGGAAATAGAGAATTGGAAAACTTATAAAGACCAACAGAGGGCAAAAAAATAAGGAGGGAGAAGATTAAATATAGGGGTAAGCGAACCAGCAATATAGAGGAGACTGTAAGAGGTTCTTTAGATATATAAAGTGCAAAAGAGAGGTAAAAGTAAAATTGGACACTGGAAAATAATGCTGGATAGACAGTCGTAGGAAACAAAGAAATGAATGTGGCACTTCGCATCATTCTTCGTGGTGGAAGACATGAATAATTTCACAAAAGTTGAAGAGAGTTAGAGGGCAGAGCTGAGTGTGGTGGCCATCAGCAAGAACAACATGTTGGAAAACTGAATGGCCTGAATGTGGATAAATCACCTGGACCAGGTGGACTACACCCCAGTCTTGTAAGGGAGAGAGCTGAAGAGGTAGTGCAAGTATAAGTAGTAATCGTTCAGGAATGACTAAAATCAGGAAAGGGCCAAGAGGCTGGAAATTGCTAATGTCACTCCCCGTTTAATAAGGGAGTTAAACAGAAAATGGAAAATTACAGACTGATTAGCCTTACCTTAGTAATGGGTAACAACCTGGAATCCATCGTGAAGGAAGGGATTTCTGAATACTTGGATGTCTTTGGTAAAATAGAACAGAGTCAACATGGTTTCATCAAGAGGAGGTCAGGCTTGACAAACCTGTTAGAATTCATTGAAAGAGTAACAAGAAGATTAGACAAAGAAGAACAATAGATGTTATCCACTGGCTCCGCAAGAATCCTTTGACAAGGTGCCACACAGGAGGCTATTCAGAAAGATAAGGGCCCATGGTGTTAAAAGCAATGTACGAATATGGATAGTAGCATGGCTATCTGACAGAAAGCAGAGAGTTGGGATTAAAGAGTCCTTCTCAGGATGGCAGCCAGCGAGAAGTGGTGTTCCATAAGATTCAATGATGGGACCACAACTTTTCCCTTTATACATTAATGATTTGCATGAAGGATCTGAGGGGACTCTGGCTATGTTTTCAAACAGTGCAAAGATAGATGGAGGGACATTGAAGAGGTGGTTCGGCTGCAGGAGGGTGCTCTAACTCATCTCCTCAATTTCCCGCACCTCCGCCCCTGATCTCCACCTTTCCAACTACAACAAGGATAGAACCCCTCTGGTGTTCGCCTTCCATCCCACCAACCACAGGATACAACGCATCATCCTCCGCCATTTCCGCCACCAACAGTCAGACCCCACCACCAGAGGAATAATTCCTTCCCTACCCATATCAACAGAGACCATTCCCTTCACAACTCCCTCGTGAGGTTCACGCCCCCCCAACCCCACCCAGCCACCTTCCACTCCTGACACCTTCTTTGCCACTGCAAGAGGTATGAAACCTATGTCAACACTCCCTCCTCACCTCCATCCAAGGCTTCAAAGGATCCTTCCACATCAGGCAAAGAACATCCTGTGCATCCAAACACCACATCTACTCTGTTCATTGCAACGGATCTCCTCCCCATTGGGGAGACAGGGCATCAATTTGCAGAACGGTTCAGGTAACACACTCGGACACACATACCCAACAACCCCACTTCCCTATCCTTGAATACCTAAACTCTCCCTCCCACTCCAACAAGGACATGCATGTTTTTGGCCTCCTCCATGGCCAATTCCTTTCCAGCAGTCGTCTGGGAGAAAGAATGCATCATCTTCCACCGAGGGACCCTCCAACCACACGATATCAAAGGCAATTTCGCCTATTTCCTCATCTTCCCTCCCACCACCTTATCCCAGATCTAACCCTCTAGTTCAGTACTGGCATCTTGAACTGTCCAACCTGTCCATCTTCCTTCCCATGTATCCACTCCACCTTCCACTCTGACCTTTCACTATCACCACTCAACTTCATCTAGCTATCGCTGTCCAAGCGAGCTTCCTCCCAGCCCCAGCCCCTCCCATTTGTCTCTCAGCCCCCTTCCGCCCAACCGCCTCATTCCTGATGAAGACTGTATGCCTGAAACACCGAATCTCCGGCTCCTCGGATGCCGCCTGACTGGCTGTGCTTTTCTAGCATCACACTTTTTGACTCTGATCTCCAGCATCTGCTGTCTTCACTTTCTTCTACTGAAGGATTTGTACAGGTTAGGGGAGTGAGCAAAGATGTGGCAAATGGAGTATAACGTGGGCAGAAGAATACTGGCATGGACTATTTTCTAAATAAAGAGCAGGTTCAGAATTCAAAAGTGCAAACAGCCGAGGGAGTTCCAGTCCAGGAGTCTCGAAAGATAATCTTGCAGGTTGTCAATAGTTAGGAAGGCAAATACAATCATGGCATTTATTTTAAGAGGGCTTGAATATAAAAGCAGGGATGCACTTCTGAGGCTGAAAAAGCTTTGGTCAGGCCACATTTGGATTATTGTGTACAGCTTTGGGTCCCATATCTCAGGAAGGATGAACTCGTCCTGGAGCGTTTTCCAAGGAGATTCACGAGAATGGTCCCAGGTATGAAAAGCTTAACATATGAAGAACATCTGAGGGCTCTGGGTCTGTATATGATAGTGTTCAGAACATGTTAGGAGGTCGACTCGAAACTTAGAGGATACGAATGGCCTGGACAGAGTGGATTTTGAGACGATATTTCCAATGGTAGGAGAGACTAGGCCCAGATGGGAAAGAGTAAAGAGAAGACCTTTCAGAACAGAGATACGGACGAACCTCTTCAGACATAGAATGGTGAATCTATGGAATTCACCGCCACAGAAGGCTGTCGAAGCCAGGTCATTGAGTATATTTAAGAGTGAGACAGATGTGTTCTTGATTGTAAAGGGGATCAAGGGTTACAGGTAGAAAGCGGAAGAATGCAGTTCAGAAGCTTAACAGCCATCATGGAATGGCAGAGCAGGCTCAAATGGCCTAATGGCCAAATTTCTGCTCCAATGTCTTCTGGTTGTATGGTTAATATTGGCTCTCCTAATTCCTCATTGGCGTTGTATCCCGGAATTTGATCTTCATATGATTTATGAAGTATAAAATTCCAATACTGATGGCTGGGAAATATCATATTCCGACCCTCTGGTCTCAGGAGCCAAGTTCCCAATATCATAATCACACTGCAGTCGAAATCCAGTGAAATTTACCTCACCAGAGTTGATTGACATCGATAACATGAACAGCATGACCCTCACCTGCCCTCTCTGATCCTCGAATAACCATCTAAATTGTGTGTCACAACTTATTCTCTGTTAACATATCCATGCCATTTGTCTGTTATCCTCATGTTGTTGTATGCACATTTTCCTGTCAGAATATGGACTAGAAAAGTTCTCTCCATATTTTACTGACATTATAATCACTGATCAGTAGTTACAGACTATATGTTTCGATTTATAAACGGAGAAACTTTTTAAAGTTCTGACAATCCTTTGACATTACTCGCATATCTAAGGCAGATTGAATGATTACATACAATCAATCTACCATCTCAAATATTTCTTCCCTCTGTTCACCCCCCTCCCACACACACGCACACATATCCTATGCCAAATGTGTAGCTTTAAACGTTTTTTTTAATTTTAATAAAATCAATATTGCATTCAAAGGGGTAAACTGAAGCTATTTGTTCAGTGACTGTGATTAATGTCAATCTCCGTGGATCCTAATTATCACAATGGAGAGTTTTCATTGTTGAAAGATAAATGGGCTCTGTTCAATGTGCTATCCCATAGTATGAGGAGTAGCATCACTGACAGCACTAACAGGGATCAGCAGATCGAAAGAGAGAGAGACGGGGAGGAGAGATCAGACTCTGAGAACATTAGACTGGAATGTTCCAACAATGGACAGGAGCTTATCCTCGGGTCTTTACTGGCTTTCTTGGCCTTGGATATCATTAGCATGGCGGATCCAGTATATCCTTTGGATTATTCAAGGTGGTTACTATCCCATCCTCGCTCTAGTTGGTGCTCCTAGTAAGTCATTATATTTAATAGGAGAAAGTGAGGACTGCAGATGCTGGAGATCAGAGCTGAAAAATCTGTTGCTGGAAAAGCGCAGCAGGTCAGGCAGCATCCAAGGAGCAGGACAATTGACGTTTCGGGCATAAGTTCCTGAAGAAGTGCTTATGCCCGATAAGACGATTCTCCTGCTCCTTGGATGCTGTCTGACCTGCTGCGCTTCTCCAGAACCACATTTTTCAGCTTTCAAGTCATTATATTTGTCTACCGGGTTGACCTGATTTCTGCTCATGATATATAAATTTTGGAAAGTGCAAGTCAATGCCTTCAGTTCCAAACAAAAATTCCTTTCCTTATATATTATAACTATCGAACTACTATTTATAAATTACTCACTAATATGCGAGAAGGAACCAGACTGTTCTCAAACTCCAGAATCCATTTTGTCCTTAACAGATTTACATCTCCATGTCCTCCCCGCTCACCAATGCAGTCCAATACCACCATCACGATATCCCAATCTCGTCCTCAGTCTCAGAGCAACTTCTGAATAAACCATTTGTGCCTTTGTTCAGTCCGAATGCAATAGTTTCACGTTCCTTCTAACCACATGTCCATCACTAAATAATTGCTCTTGAAGATGTTTAACTTGTTTTCTGCACGTACGGGAAGACAGTTTATGGTGGTCAAGCCATTGACTGATAAATTAGAGCCACTGAATAATGGTCTGTTGATATCTCATGAAGGAAATTGAGGTGTTTAAAAGCAACCATTATCATTTGTTATAAAAACCAATCTGCTTGCCTCAAGACCTTGAGGGAAGTCAATGCATCATGCTTCCTTCATCAGGTTTCGGTGTGACTTCTGTGATGAACACGTGGGTGTACTGTGCCATTGAGAGAATTAAAAGTCAGCAATAACTATCTGGCAGCACCAAGTGTTCTGAAAAATAGATATAATGTAACATTTGATCGAACAACCCGATTAGGTCATTGTCTCAAAACAAAAACAAATTCAGCAAAACATTTTAAATTATACCCCAAAATACCCACCTCCAACCAAATATGAATTTATTACATTGACAATCCGAAATGCCAAAGATACAATCCCCAATACTTTAGCGGGACAAGACCATGGAAAATTGAACAGTTGAGAGGAGAACTGCCAAGCTACCAGCATGCAAAGACTGACTGAAAAATAGCTCTCCTATTGGTACCTTTACTGATTAGTAACTGGTGAAGCAGAATCCCCAAGAAGAAAAGAAGACAGGAATATGAAGAAGAACCGAAAGCTTCCATATTTTGAGATAAGAAGTTTGGTTTTGTAAATCTTAATTAGGAGTCTTATCGGCCTAGTACTGTGGAGGGGGAAGGTAAAAGACAGGTTAGAGGAAGAAGTTGTAAATAGTCATTCGTTTATTATTCTCTGTTATACTTTAAGAAATAAAGTTATTAATTTTAACTTTAAATTGATTTGGCCTCAAGAATTATAACAGATTACTGCATGGGATAAATCTTTTCTCTGTTGCTGGTTTTAATTAAGCAGGAAGATTTATCCTGTGTTGTAACACTAGAAACTCACAGCTATGCGATTTACTCTTTACGGTACTGTGGAACAGCTGAACCAGCCACTCAGTTCAAGATGTGCATAACATGCTGCCCTGACCAGGGCTTCATACATCCTGTGAGAGAAGAACACAAGTAATGATAGCTACGTTTCTCTGCCTATTTTCTGTTTGGCTACATCTCATTTGCATTCAGGTACGTGATCATCCCCTATTTTAGGTGTATTCAATCTCAGTGAAATTCTCCCTGAGGGTGATGCAGAGCTCCATAGGCAACTCTGGTGCTCGCTTTATTGATGCTGACGTACAGATGTAAGGGACTTATAAATTCCATGTCAGTCGTAGTTCATAGAGAAGGAATGGCTTTTTGTGGCAAAGGAAAGAAATGGCAATGTCTAAGTGAGAGAAAAGGTGCTTTGTGATCATCCAGGAGAGTGCTGTTGAGGCAGTATTTGGGGTATTGTGGATAGACTTTCTCCCAAGTTTCACCAGACAAATCCCTGGGATGATGGCACCATGAGCAGTGAGGGAAGCTCAGTGAGAGAATAAGAGGTGATTACATTGAACCTTAAGGGGGATGGACAATCACTCATGATGTTCTAAACAGACACTGATATGGCGATAAGTTCCATGGCTTTTTTTCAATCAGATTACATGATTCTCGAGAGTTTAAGAGTCTCTGAGAAATTTCCACATAACCACTCCCACTCCCTATTTCGACTGATAAAGAGAGGAGAAAGAGGGGAGGGGGGAGGAGAGAGAGAGTGAGAGACAGAGAGACAGAGAGAGAGAAGTTCAGGTTTTTGAATGGACTGTCCCAACATTAGTGCAGTTCAACTGGTGCGTGATCCTGCAATGAACGTCATGTTATCCATAATCCCGACAGCAACAACAATACCGTCATTATAAAAGAGTTAACTCTTTCCAGCAGTGTAGAGAGAAGGAAAGTCTTTTTACGTTACTGGAAAGAAACGGAGATGTCTAAGAGGAAAAAGAGTTATTGTGATCATTGCTGAGAGTGTTGTTGAGGCACCATTTGGGATATTGTGGACAGAATTTCTCTCCTTTATAAGGAATGATCGCTTTGCCACAGAGAGAGTGCAATGGGGTTTCACCAGACTAATCCCTGGGATGATGGTGCCATGAGGAGAGAATGATAATTAATCTCCGGCGTTGTGAGAGAATGAGAGGCGATTGCATTGAACCTTGGGGGAGGGACAGTCACTCACGATGTTCTAAATAGACACTGATACGGTGAAAAATTCCATGGCTTCTTTTTTACTCGGGTTACATGGCAGTCAATAGTTTAAGACCATCTGAGAATATTTCCCTCACTCCACACCCAATCCCCATTTCGCATGAGAGAGACAGCGGACCAGTCTTTGAATAAACCCTCCCCACCGTAATACAGTGCATTTGGTGTGTGGTCCTACACTGAAAATCTCGTTATCCGCAATCCCTACAGCAGACACAATACGTTCATGCTAAAACAGTTAACTTTTCCCACCAGATTCTGACCCCCATGGAGAACATGGGTGTGTCTTCTCGGAGATGGAAGTTGCTTCCTTGAGACTTGGCACAAATCATTTGGCTTCCCTCCTCACTGCCAGCAAACCTTGTTAAAGTAGCACAAGTTCTACAAACAATGGAGCTATGATTCACATCATGGACTCCTCTATCAGTGCAGTCTCGATTTCATTAGTTTGTCGTGTTGGAATATCAGTGACCCCCTCTTGTTCCTGTATAACTCTCTCGTGGGGATGAATAGCCTCCTCCTGGTCTCATGGAACAGGTTTAAGGGTCTGATTGGGATCTGCCTGTTCATGTTTAACAGCTCGATGCACTGAACAGACCACTCTTCTTCCTGTGTAACAGGCAGGAGTACTGAATGTGCTGTCACTTTTCCTGTTCCTGAATGCTAGCTCATACCAGTGTGCAACCACTTGAGATGCTGAATGAGCTCCTCTTTTAACTGCGGAAATGGGCAGTGTCTGGCCGTGCTGTTACACAAATGTTACCGATATTTTAACAGCACAAACCGGAATGCTGTCCGGGTCTTGCTGCACATGGACGCAGAATGGTTCAGGAGCTGATGAGGAACAAAATGTTCTGAACATTGTGTGATTTTCAGTCATCATACCCACTTCCGATCTTATGATGGGAAAAGACATTGAAGATGTTTGTGCTGAGGAGGTTAACGTGAGGATCTCCTGTCGAGATGCCCCAGGACTGAGAGGATTGTTGGCGACTGACCCCAAACCTTATTGTGTTGTGAAATTCCGCGTCCAGTGGGAAAGTTGCACCTGATTCCCATTCAGCTCAAATACATGCCATCCTCAGTCAAATACTGCATTGGTATCATAGCCATTCACTCTTTCCTGAGCCCCTGTGTTCGCCTCTTGTTCATATCAATAGGTGACAATGTATGCATAGGGAGTGTTATCCTCTCACAGAAGGTAATAACTGTTAGAAATTATCTGGGCTAGAGAGCTAGGGGAGCTACATTATTGAAAGCATTTAAGGAGGAGGTAGATGGATTTTTGACCAGTCAGAGAGCTACAGGGTGAAGAATTGGGCATTAAATAAGAGTTAATATCAACAGTAGATCAGCCATGATGTTATGCAATGGCTTGATCATCTGAATTACCTGATCCTGTTCCTTTTGTCCGCATATTCAGTAACTGCAATGTTAATGTTTATAATTTTCCTGAACGTTCTTTTAATGAACTTTGCAATCAGAGAGAGTGAAGTATTTTGTGAGTCATCTCTGGTTGAGGTATGGGGACTGCATTCACAGTGAACCTCGGTCTATAATATGACCAACAAATGAATCACAAGTTGCAGAGAGGAAACACTCTGTAATGTGACCAGATGAGTCTTTTGAACCAAATAACATTTTCCAACCTACACCAAACCATGTGTGACAGTCTTGAGGGACTGAATGAGATCCTGTGTTACTGTTGACCAGGTATCTGGGACAAGTGGCCTCCATCTGCTCCTTTCAGCAGCTGTGAGGGGTTGAATAGAACATAGCAACACAGACTGAGCAGCAGACGTGGGCTATTAGATACTTTGTCACCGCTCCATGTGATTTTGGTCTCAGCAGCGCGTTTCTATCTTTATACCATTTTTCTACATGCCAAAAACAACTTTGAATAACTGCAAACATCCAGAAACCACAATCCTCTGGGGAAGGGAATTTCCACTTGAGCAGCCCTTTGAGAATTTCTCATTTGTGTTCCAACAAATGTTGGAAGGTCACTGTGTCCTTTTCCAGTCCCACTCCTCCACTGGTTACACCAACCTTAAATGCTACCAGTTTAGTGATGTGGCCAATGATATAGATCTCAGAGTAGGTCATTTTTGAGAAAAATGTGAGAAACAGAAAGTTGAACTCATAACAAATGGTAAAATGACAGAGTGCCGCAAATGTTATTCTGCCTTTGAAGTTACTCTGCTCACACAAGCTACTGGTAGTGGGATTTCATTCTGGAACAGTTGGATTTGGCTGAATTCCCTTCGTTTCAGGCAGTGGAGAGATTCCAATAAATCCTCACAGGAATCCTTCACAAGTGGTACAGATAACTCAGGGATTTTCTGATCTCACATTTTGCTATCGGGCGGAACAAAGTAAGATAGAGAGATCAATCGGCTGCTTCTTCTCAGGCAGGGAACATTTTTCTCCCTTTCTGTGTTGGAACAAACAATTATGTCAACAGAACGCCAAACTGGACCATGTGCGATCTCCTCGAACATTCTCTGGAAAACCTGATTATGGATTATATGCAGGTGCGTCATTGCTCTTGTTGTGCACAAATCCTTCCAGTCCCAAAAATGTCCCCACTTTATAATTTGATGACATGCTTATATGTGTCTGTGTAATTTGTAAATATTGGTTGGTGTCTGCATAGTATGTGTGTTAATATCAATGCATCTTTTCCTTAAAATGTATTCTCTAGCTTTAGTCTCCCTGACAGGAGATAATATGCGTCCAGCTGATACACTTCTCAGAAAGTCATGGATGGTTCAATACTATTTCTCAGCTAAGATCAAAACTGATAATCCCCGATAACAAAAGGCCGGCATTCCAGGAATGAGTAAAGGGAAACCTCTTTGAAAATCTTCGAAAAGAATTCTATATTTTATTTTAGTTTAGGGGATCAAACCTGCAGACAGTACATTAGGTGTGGTCTGAGAAATGCCCTGTACAGAGGAAGTAAAACATTATTGCAATTAAACCTGATGCTTTTTTTGCCAAAAACACCATTATTCCACTTACCTTCCAAATCACTTGCTACATCTGACTTCATATGATTCATGTCGCAAGAACATGGAAACCTCCTGTATCAAAGAGTTCGGCAATCTCTCTCCATTTAAATTGTTTACCATTGTTTCATCTTTCATGCCAAAATAAATAACTTACCTTATATTATTTCTGCTGAAGATTTGCTCACTCACCTTCCCTGCCTGTATCACATTGCAGACTCACTATCTCCATTTGACGACACATTGAATGACCATCTTGGTGTACGTGCTAATTGAGCTCCAAGCTCTTCCCTCCCCTTCCTCCAGATCTTTGATAAAGATTATTGATCATTGATAACCCCACAGTGATGTCTGAGGCACTCCATCAGTTACAGCTTTGCAGCCTGAAAATAAACATTTGTCTCTACTCTCTAGAACAGCTTCCCTGTTCCTGTGTAGCATCTCAGGTGGGTTGAAAGGCCTCCTCCTTGACTGTGTAGTGTACTGAACGAGCTGAATTACTTTATTCTATATTCCTGTGTAATTCCTTTGAGGGGCAGAATGGTCTACTCCTGTGTCATTGTAACGATCCTGTCTGACTTAATGGAGTGGTCCCCAACCCTGTAACAGCATCGACGGGTGGATTGAGGGAACAACACATGGGGTAGGGACAGCAGTATATCTCTGTAACAGCCTCGAGGGGTGGATTGAGGGAACACATGGGGTAGGGGCAGAAATTGCCCATTCAGCTGCACCATTCAGAATGCTCAAGGCTGATTAGACCAACCATTGTACTCGACCAACCATTTCCTGTCTGTTCCCAATAAACACTGACCCTTCTGTCCAGTAAAGGTCTCAGTCTGGAATATCTTCTATAACCGAGTCTTCACTGCTCCCTGAGGATGAGGACACCACAGGTAGCACAAGACTAAAGTGAAAGGGACGTCCTTATTTCATTGTGGGACAACTTTTATTTTAAAACTGTGTTGACTGAACATCAAATCACCACCTCTTTTCAGATATAATTCGGAATAAAGATAAACCATTCCGGAGTCCAAACCTGTTGCACATTCCCACTGACCTTTTCCAATCAAATATCTATCACAACCCAACCTCTGCTGCTGTCTCAGGAAGAGAATGCCTGATAGCATAATACCGCAGGAGCATTAAGGAAATTAGTAGATTGAGGCCATTCAGCCTATCGAGTCTGAAATTCCGTTCAATAATGTCTTATTAGTATCTCGACCTCATTCTTCTGCCTTCTCCCTGAAATCCTTGATCCCCTTACAAATCAAAAACATCTCGATTTGTGTCTTAATGACTCTATTGTCTGTCCCTCTGTGTGTCTGTATGTAAGTGTTTGTGCGTGTGTCTATATGTGCGTGTGTCTGTGCCTCTGTTTGTGAGTGTCTGTCTGTGTGTGTGTGGGTGTGTGCCTGCGTGTGTGTGTCCGTGTGCTTGTTATCTGTGTGTTTCCGTGTCTACAGCTGTCTGTCTGTGTTTCAGCCTGTGTTGCTATCTGTATTTATGTTGATTTGTCTGTATCTGTATATGTGTCTGTCTGTTTATACGTGTGTGTATGCCTATCTCCTTGTAAGTATTGTGTGTGTTCGTCTGTGTATTTCTGTGTCGGCGTCTCTGTGCAGTGAGGTATCTGTGTTTTTTTTTCGGAAGTGAAAGGACTGTTGTGACTGTTGTGGGTGCTGCCAGTAGGTTTAAACTAAGAATTGTCTTTCACTGAACATTGCTCCTTAACTGGTCAGTAGGACGTGGATGTTTCAGGTTCTCCACACGAGGCGTCCCGGTCCTCTCCAGCTCTTTAAGAGTCCTCCCCACATGGCGGGGTGAAGAGTGTGAGAGAACGGATATAGGGCACTCCACTACCCGGATTGGACATTTCTATCCTATTCCAGGCGGTTTCTCCTGGAATTGGAGAAAGGGATGGAGGGAGAGTGTGAATGGTGACCCTACTGTTTGTGCTGGTAGAGGTGGAGGGAGTTTTGAGGTCTCTGGAATGAGTCAGTCGACAGTTTTGAATCCATATAGTATTATTAGTTGCTGAATTCAATACTGAGAGTGGTAATGCCTGAGCCTTATTTGGAGACAGAGCGTGAACCTTGTTCTGGGTTAGGTGCTATAACAGATATACAGTGAGCGTGAGGGAGCAGAGAGTATATGGTAAGTCTTATCCTAATAGAGAGAGGAGGATATTGTTGCTTGTCCAGTATTGTGGGACATTTCTTCAGATCATCTCAACGTCGAGGTGAGCCTCCCTGAATGTCTTGCCCATGTCTACCACTAATAACGACACAGACCTGTCCCTCAGCTTCCACAGAATCAGTTTAGGTAGAATTTACCTAAAGCAAGAAGAAGCAAATATTGGTGTGTTATATATTGAACCCAAAACGGTAGCAGAAAATCGGAGCATCACATGCTCTGGAAATTAGATAGACAAGTTTTGTGGATACCGCAGTCTTATTGAATGGTTAACAGCGTTAACTAAGTGACTGCTGAAGCTGTGAAAAAATACGTTCCATAAGTGTATATGATTTGGGTTGAAGAGTGTGTTGTGAAGTAAACTAGAGAGCAGGTTATTTCGGATTTGATGTTGTGTGGTCAGAAGGACGAATTATTAACCTTGGTCTGAAGCAGCATTTAAGGAATAATGCCATTTATAAGGTACAGTTTACAAGGTGTCTGCATACAGTTTAGAATGCTTAAATATTCCAGTCAAACATCATGGAAGACTGGAGGCTAGAATGTCAAGATATCTTCAGTAAATTGGGAAAATACAATATAACATTCAGTGGGAGACAAGCAATGGTTGTTCGAGTCATAGAGGCAGACAGCACGGAGACAGGCCCTTCAGCCCAAACTGGTCCATTGCAACCAAAATGCCCATCCACGCTAAACCCATTTCCCTGCCATTGTCCCATATCTTTCTAATCCTTTACTATCCATGTATTTGTTCAAATGCGTTTTAAATATTGTTAATGTATCCGCCTCAACCACTTCTCAATCCATGTGTAACAGCCCCTGTGTTAAAAAGTTGTTCCTCAAGTCCCCTTTAATTCTGTCTCCTCTGACCTTAAACTGATGCTCTCTAATCTGTGATTGCCCAACCCTGGGAAAAAAGACTGTGTGCATTCACTCTATCCATGCCTGATATGATCTTATAAACTTCAATATGATCCTCCCTCAGCCTCATGCATACAAAAGTAAAAAGTCCTAGCTTGTCGAACCTCTTTCTGTAACTCGGACCATTGAGACCTTGGCAATATCCTTGTAAATGGTTTCTGCACTCTTTCCAGTTTAATAACATCCTTTCTATAGCAAAGTGAGCAAAACCGAACATAACGGAACCAATAAGGCCTGACTAGCATCCTGTATAACTGCATCATAATTCTCTAATTTCGATACTCAGTGATATAAACCGATTAAAGCCAGTGTGCCAAAAGCTTTCTTCACTGTCTACATCTGAATCAACTTCCAGAGAATCATGCATCTGAATTCCAAGGTCCCTCTGTTCCACTACACTCCTTAGGACCCAACCATTCACCATGAAACTCGAAACTTGATTTAACTTTATAAAATACAAGAACTTACACTGATCTATATTAATATCCATTTGCCATTTCTCAGCCACTTCTGAAGGTACTGCTGAAATTTCTGAAAATTCTGATAACCTTCCTCACTCTCCATGATGCCGCTTGTTTTAGTGCCGTCTTCAAACTTACAAATCATGCCTGTACATTCTCATGTAATATATGTAATATGTAGTGGTGTCAGCATCAACCCCTGAGGCATTCCACTATTCACAGGCCTCCAGTCTGACCAGCATGTTTCCAGTATTAATCTCTCCTTCCTACCATCAAGGCAATTTTGTACCTAATTTGCCAGCTCCCCCTCAATTCCATGCGATCTAACCTTCCAGAGGTTCCAGAGTACCATGTGGAAACTTACTGAAGGCCTTACTGGAATCAACCTCGACTATGTATACCACCCGGACCTCCTTAACGTTGCTGGTCACTTTATCAAAGAACTACAACAAAATTGTGAGTCACGATCTCTCTTGCACAAACTCCTGTGCTGAATTTGATGAAGGGCTTTTGCCAGAAACATCGATTTTGTTTGCTCCTCGGATGTTGCCTGACATGCTCTGCTTTTCCAGCACCATTTTAGTCTTACTCCGAACCATACCCTGCCTTTCAAATGCATGTATATCCAGTCTCTCTAAATCTTCTAAAGTAACCTACCCACTAGATTTTAGGATTACTGGTCTTTAGTTCCCCCAGGTTTATCTTTGTAGCATTTCTTGAATACGGGCTCAGTATTCGCTATACTCCAGTCGTCCAGGACGGCACTCGTTGGCCAGTGATGATAGAAAAGAGTCAAACAGTGCTCCCGCAATATTTTCTCTATCCACCTATCCTCCTGCTGTGTTCCTGAATATAACTGGTCAGGACCAGGAGTTTTTAGAAATACTGCAAAGTCTGAAACATACATCTATTTATTTCAGGTGCAAACACCAAAGAGTGAAAAAGTGACTCAGTGATGGTTAACATAACAAATTAGAAAATATATTAATCGTAGGAAGTGACTTCAGAAGAATTCCAGCTATTGTGAAAACCTGAGAATTCTCAGAAATTAACGATACAAAAATGGAAGGCCATGAAACTGAAAAGGAAAACAAAAAGAGAACATACCTGCTAACAAACTGGACCACAAAGACTACATCAATCTGCGATCTACATTTCAAAAGAAACAAAATAAAAGCAAAGTCAAATATGGAAATTTGTAATCGGGAGAGGAGAGGTCCTTGTGCAGAACAGGGAAATGGCCAACAAAATAACCAGTTACATTGCATCTGTCTTCATGGAGGAAGATTCAGAAAATCACCCAGTAATGCCAAGTTATCGTATCGGACTCCTGGAGCTAAAGACAAACTCAATTCATATCAGTAACAAGGTAGTACTTGAACATGTAGCTGGATTGAGCATTGCTAAGTCTGCTGAAACAGATGTACTTCAAATCAAAATGCCAGAAATAAATACCAATAGTAGTATTAACTGCACTGTCGATGACTGTGTTTTATTTTCCTATACATTCTGCAGAGACCGGAAACTATTGTGGATAAACTATAGATGAATGGAAGGGATCCAAACAGCTACAAAGGGAAAAAAGACATAGTGTGGAGAACTGTAGACCAGGTAACTTGACATTTGTCGGGAAACTGTTGGAATCTATTACATAGGATGGCATTTTTCCTATTTAGAAATTAACAGCAACAATGGAGAGAATCAGCATGCATTTCTGATAGAGAAATCATACTTGATAAACTTCGGAATTGCTTGAAGTTGTTTCTTATAGCATAGATAATGGGGAAAGAGTAGAATTGGCATATATTGGATTTTCAGAATGGTTTCTATAAGATCTCAGTGAGTTCGTAAATGTAATCAATGTGAAGGGTGTTTGGAGGAATATATGTAAGTGGAAAGTTAAAGTTTGGTTCGCCTTCATTTAAGGGAGCCAGAACATTGATGTAGAGACATGTTGAAACAGTTTCACAGCATGTTGGTGGGACTGTAGCTGGAGTATTGTGCACAGTTTTGGTGACCGAATCACAGAAAGAATATACTGACCTGAGAGGAAGTGCAGTGGGCATTCTCCAGATTAATCCCTCAGATGGTGAGATTGTCTGATGAGGAATCTCGGCCTGTGTTCTCTAGAGTTTCAAAGAATGAGAGGTGGGTCACAGTGAAATTTAGATAATTCACAAAACATTTGACAAGTTGGAAATTAACAGAATGTTTCCCTCGCTGTCTATTCCACATTCAAGGCAAATAATGGCAGGATCTGGGACAGGCCAGTTAAGACTGGAAAAAGGAGGAAATTCATCATTTGGATGGGAGTGACTAATACAGGGGCATGGAAACCTACTGGTAGGAAAGATTCGGGAGAATCACCAGATATTCTACAAGTGTCTCCAGCAGAACAGAATAACTAGGGAACAGGTAGGACTCATTCGTGACTTGCCAAGTTGCAACCAAATTAAACTAAGTGTTAGGAGACAGAGGGTGGTGGTAGAGGGCCGTTTGTGTGATTGGAGGCTAGTGTCCAATGGTGCACCACGGGGATAAGTGCTGTGTCTCTTCATATTTGTGATTCGGACGTGTTGGTGTTGGATTGTGGTGGACAAAGCGAAAAATTGCATAACACCAGTTTATACTCCAAAAGCTATATTCGGTGGGACTAGCTTTTGAAGTGCTTCATCAAAGCGTGCAACCACCTGATGAAGAAGCAGCGTTTTGAAAGCTCGTGCCTCCAAATAAACCTGTTGGACTACAAGCTGATGTTTTCTGATTTTAAACCTGATCATAAAGGATGCAGCTGTGAATATGGACGAGGGGTGGGGAGTGTCTTACGTAAGTTTGTGTTTGATACAAAGATTGGCCGGGTAGTTGGCAGTGAAGAGGAAGGCCTTACGTTGCAGGAAGATACAGATGGAATGGTCAGATAGGTGGATCAATGGCAGATGGAATGTAACCCTGATAACTATGAGGTGATGCACTTTGGAAGAAGGAACCCGACAGGCAAGGACTCAATGAATGGCAACACACTAGGAAGCTGAGAGGGTGCTTCTCCACACATCTCTGAATGTGGCTGGACAGGGTAACACACAATTTGATAAACGCGTATGGGAGCGTAAACATCGCCTTCACATATCGAAGCATTGATTATACGAGCTATGTGGAACTTTCATTAGCCAAGATGGAATATTGTGTGCAATTCTGGGAGCTACATTACAGGAAGGATGTGATTGTACTGGAGGGGGTGCAGAGGAGATTCACCAGGATGTTCCCTGGGATGGAGCATATCAGCTATGGATAGAGCCTGGATAAGCTCGAATTGTTTACTTTGGTGCAGAGAAAGCTAAGGGGGACCTGAATCAGGAGGATAAGATTGCGAGGGACATGGATGGGGTGGATAGACAGCAGCTGGTCCTTTTAATCAAAGGGACACACTTTTGAAGTGAAGGGTTTGTGGCTTAGTGAGGATTTGAGGACTGTTTTTGAAGCAAAGTGTGTTTGGGTCTGGGATGCACTTCGTGAGAGGGAATTGTCATGGTAACCTCAAAACCATTAGAAAATACATGGTTGTGCACTTGAAATGCCATAAGATTCACGGCGACAGGTTTTGTGTTGGAAAGTGGGGCTAATGTAGACCGTGCTGTATTTCTGATAGTACAGAGTCTGTGCTTCTGTGATTATATGGCTGTGGAAGGTCAATCATTCAGCAGCTTAAGATAGGAATTGATGGTTTTCTGAAGAATATCTTATCACAGTGTATATGAGTGAACTTGTAATATCTTCTGAAAATACGCCAATGGCAAAATGAAGAGAAAAAGGTGCAGCTTCCTTACAGTCTGATACCAGATAATTGAGGACAGGTAAATAGCTGATCAATGGAGCAAATACTTCGGTTATGCCTTCACAGAAGAAGAAAAAACAAAAATAACATTTCCTCGCAATACTCGGGAACTTTAGTCTGGAGAGAAAAAGGGAATAGAATGAAATTAGTAACTAAAACATTTTAGAGAAAATATTGGACTGAAATTAATGGGCATAGGCAAAGTCAACAGAGGTTTATGAAATAGGAATCATGTTTGGGAAAATGGCTTTTAGCAAAATTATGGAGAAGGTATCAACGCAATACGATTGGATTTTCAGAAAGATTTTTGAGAAAGCCCCAAGCCTATTGTGCAAATTCGAATCCTATGGGACTGGGGCTAATATATGGTCATGGTTTTAGAATGGGAGAACTGGCAGGAAACAGTGAGTAGGAATAAAACCATGTTTTTTGAATGGAAGGCTTGGAGGATATAACAAGGATCGAGATTTGGCATCCAACTATTCCAAATACACATCATATCTTTGGTTGAGGGGCTCAATTGCAATATTTCCAAGACTGCTGACTGCTCTAAACGATGTCAGCTTGTGAGTGGATGAGGAGGATGTAAAAAAGGCTCCAAATTGATTGAGACAAGTGGAGTGACTGGGCAAATACCTGGCAGATGGAGAGCAATGGCAGAGATGAGAGGTTGTGTACATTGATGGGATCAATTGAATGGCAGCCTATCCTTTGAAAAGGGATTGGTTGAAATTTGTTGATATATAAATGAATTTAAGCTGCATTTTTGTTTATTTCTGCGCAGCATTCCGAGTCCATGTAGGGCAGTGAGTTCTGAACACGGAAGTCAATACTGGGAATGGCATTGGCACGCTGTATACAGTGTTCCTAGACCCAGCAAGTAGGGAGCTGTAACATTGAAAAGAATCTGGATCTCCCTGTACACTAGTCACTGAAAGCAATATTGCAGGAGCAGAAAGCAGGTAGGAAGATAAATGGTTTATTTAACTTCATTTCAGGGTGATTTAGAATACAGGAGTAAGGGTCATTTACTGCAACTGTACGGGGACTTGGTGGGACCCCATCATTGTGCAGTGTTGTGTGCAGTTTTGGTGTCCTTACCTAATAATGGGCAAACCTGACATTGAGGGAGTGTAGTGAAGGATGACAGACTGATCTCTGGGATGACAGTTAGTTGTGGGAGCAGAGTTTGGGGTGACTGGGCCTGTATTCCATCGGCTTTAGGAAAATGAGTGGAGATCTCAGTCAGATATATAAAACTCTGACAGGGTGTGATAGATTGGAAGCAGGGATATTAGTTCATTTTCTAGAAAATGGTTCACGAATCACATTGCAGTCAAATCATACTTAATAAGCACGTGTTATCAGAGAACTCCCTATATATTGATGGGCCGAAGGCACTATATTTCAATATTGTTTAAACATATTTTGGGATATGAACATTGTGTGGGGAAAACTGCTTTGAGGAGATCTTCGGCCATGAAATAGCATGGGGAAAGCTCAATGTGCTACATGACCACCCCCTCTCCCGATGTTTCTATTCAGTCTGTGGGAACGCTCTGTAAATGTTGTCATAAGCTCTCAGATGTTTGGAAGGATGTCTATGCAGGGTCGATAGAACTGTGTTTCTCACTCCCTTTTCTGATAACGAGGTTGATGCTAGATGATCTGTCAGGTTTTATCCTTTAAGATCTCAGAGTAGTTTAATATTATTGGGTGTCTCACTTGGCCGATTCAGAGACCATGTTTGTGTGTCTGGAGTCACTTTTAGGCCAAGAAAGCACGGGAGATCACTTGGGGAAGGAGACCGATGTTTACAATCAACATTGGACACTATTACTGACACCAGATTTTAGGTATCGATATTTTATTAATTATTTTTAACTTCCAACAGCTGCCAGATCATTGGGTTGGACTGGATTTGTAAACCAATGATATGTCCACTGCAGCACCATCTCCACATGGGGACCTATCAGAAACCACACTGACCCGATTATTTCGGTGCTACTTGACAGCTTTATCGAAAAGTATTCCCACCAATTTGACTGTCGAGATGAGACTGAGGGTGTGGTAATTGGTCAGATTGTAATTATTCTCCTATGCAGGGACTGGATATAGTTGAGTAATTTTCCTCATCGCCAGGGTCATATCAGAGTTGGAGCTGGAATGAAACGTAGGATGGCGTATTTACAGGGGGCAGGGTGGGAAGAGGTGTAATCTAGGTCGCTGTGGGAGTCAGTCGGTTTGTATTATACGTCCGTGTTGAGTCGGTCATCCGAGATAGAGATGGAGAGGTCTCGGACGGGGAGGGAGGAGTCTGAGACTCTCCAGATAAATTTGAGGTCTGGGTGGAAGGTGTTCGTAAAGTGGATGAACTGTTCAATCTCCTCGTGGGAGCACGAGGTAGCGCCGATACATTCATCAATGTAGTGGAGGAAAAGGTGGGATTATATTCCCAATTCCTTCGCCTTCACCGCATCTGCTCCCAGGAGGACCAATTCCAATACCGAACAATCCACTGGCCTCCTCCTTCAAAGACCGCAATTTCCCCTCAGACGTGATTGATGATGCTCTCCACCGCATCTCCTCCACTTCCCGCTCCTCCGCCCTTGAACCCCGCCCCTCCAATCGCCACCAGGACAGAACCCCACTTACCTGCCACCCCACCAACCTCCAGTAACATCGGATCATCCTTCGTCATTTCTGCCACCTCCAAACGGACCCCACCACCAAGGATGTATTTCCCTCCCCACCCCTATCAGCGTTTCGGAAAGACCACTCCTTCCGTGACTCCCTTGTCAGATCCACACACTCCACCTACGCAACCTCCGCTCCCGGCACCTTCCCCTGCAACTGCAAAAAATGAAAAACTTGCGCCCACACCTCCCCCCTCACTTCCCTCCAAGACCCCAAGGGATCCTTCAATATCCATCAGAAATTCACCTGCACCTCCACACACATCATTTACTGCATCCGCTGCACCCGATGTGGCCTCCAATACATTGGGGAGACAGGCCGCCTACTTGCAGAACGTTTCAGACAACACCTCTGGGACACCAGCACCAACCAACCGAACTGTCCCGTGGCTGAACACTTTAACTCCCCCTCCCACTCCGCCAAGGACATGCAGGTCCTAGGCCTCCTCCATCGCCAGACCATAGCGACACGACGCCTGGAGGAAGAGCAACTCACCTTCTGCCTAGGAACCCTCCAACCACAAGGGATGAATGCAGATTTCTCCAGCTTCCTCATTTCCCCTCCACCAACCTTTTCTCAGTCCAAACCCTCAGACTCAGCACCGCTTTCTTGACTTGCAATCTTCTTCTCGACCTCTCCGCCCCCACCCCCTCTCCGGCCTATCACCCTCACCTGAACCTCCTTCCACCTATCGCATTCCCAATGCCCCTCTCCCAAGTCCCTCCTCCCTACCTTTTATCTTAGCCTGCTTGGCACACTCTCCTCATTCCTGAACAAGGGATTATGCCCGGAACGTTGATTCTTCTTCTCCTTTGACGCTGCCTGACCTGCTGCGCTTTTCCAGCAACACATTTTTAAACAACTACCTCATTGTCCACTTTAATTTGAGGAATGTCCGAATCAGAATCCTCTGAAGTTGTTTTTTCCTTCTGTGCCGTAATCATTAACACCTGGTTCTCTGGCTGTCCTTACCTGTCAAAGTACATTTTGAGCATATTCACATGACATACGCTGTGAGATTTCTTTCTTTCTGGAGTCCCTATGATGGAGTTACTCTCACTCAATATCCGTTGTGTTTGATAAGGTCTACTAAACCTTGCTTTTCAAGGTTCACCTATAACTGGAAGTAACAGTAATATCTTATCCCCGATAACAAAATTGGATTTTTAAAAATTTCCTGTCTGCTTCCTGTTTTATTGCATGTTGTATTTCTTTTAAATGCTGTCTAGCCAACTCCCCATCGCTATTAATCGTTCCTTAAATTTTGAGACCGAGTCCCAATGTGTGGCTTTTGAACTCTAATTTACTATTTTCTCCTTAATCAATTTTAATGGTCCTCTCATTTAATCCCCCTAAATAATTCCAATGGAACGAATTTGCTCTGTTAATTGGGGGCATCCCTGATCACAAAATGTACAAATGGAATTCCTTAACCCTAATCATCTGGATAATCCTTATTAAAAGCCCTCAACATGGTCTTTAATGTTTAATGTCACCTTTCTAGGGCTCCCTGCAATTGTGGATGGTTTGCGGTAGATTTGAATTGCTTCATTCTGAAGACATTATCCTGATTAATTAGATGTGAACTTTAAACCTTGATCTCACTGTATCTTCATTGGTAGTCCATATCTATATTTTAATTCTTTGCAATTCTTTTAGCTGTGATACTGCACCTTGGGATGGCCTCTGGAAATCTAGTCGATGCATCCATTATTGTTAAAAAAATACTGATGCCCACTCTTTTGATTGTGGTCTGGGACCTAGCCAATCAATTAAGACTCCTTTAAAAGGTTACTCAAATGCCGGAGTAGTTAAGAAAGGTGCAGGTTTTATTATCGCTTGTGTTTTTCCAATTACCTGACATGTATGACGCATCTGGCAAAATTCAACTGCATCCCGTTGCAGTCCAGGCCAGTAAATTGTCTCTGTATTCAGTCTGTTTTTTTTTTCCTCACTCCGAACTAACTTCTCGGTGGTAACTCCTGCACCATTCGCATCACCTCGTTTCTGTAACCCATTGGCAATATGATTTGATGAATCTCTTCTCATTTCTCATCTTCTTGAATATATGATAGTCTCCATTTCCTCATTCGGACATCATTTTGAAGGTAATAAAGCTCAGGGATACATTCAAAATTCCTAACGTATGTGCTTTTTGATACAACTGCTTTAAACTTTTATCTTTCTGCTGTGATTCAATTAGTTTAGCTGAGCAAAAAAAAATACATGATCACCTATTTGCTCCAGTTTTGTCTCAACTTTCTGATGGAACAAATTATCTGTTCATGCCACTTAAGCTTCCTTATCTTTACACTTTTGGTATTTTCTGTTTCAACTCCTGACATTGGGACTTTGTTACCCACAATCAGGAAAATTTCAAGGATAAGACTCCTACATTCATTCAGTTGCCTGCATATCCACTGGCTTTTCAACGAGAGTAGCAGTAATCCTACCACTGAATCAGCTATATTTTCCACAAGGACAAATTGTATTCCTGGAGCTGAGTTTGTCCAATACCTCTACTACAATTTCCCCACACTTTTCTGGACACGCTATGCTCACTTTGCATGATTTTGCACCTTTTGTCTCATGGTAAATTGCCTTTCGCTGTACCTTTTCGAGAAATATTCCTTCAGGAGTACATATCTCCTTTTCTATTCACAGAGGATCCTGTGTCTCTTAATATTGCATTCTCTTTAACTGCCCTATGTGAATAAACTTTCCCTTTGCAGGTATATTTTATAAGCAGATCTGGTACTCCCTCCGTAACAAACCTCCAATTGGATGAGAGACTCTGATGCAGCTTTCTAGTTTCCACTGTGCATTCTAGTAACCGCTCCATCAAAACTCCCAGATTTATTCCTTTTTCCTACGTCTGTGTTTTTTTTCTGAATCCACCAAAACAGTGATTTCATGTGACCTAATTTGTTGCAATGAAAACACCGGAGGCTTTTTAAAAAATCTTCTCTGCCTCCTTCAAGTATTGCCTTCACTGCGATCTACGTCTCCCTTTCTACGTGGGGATTTCTCTTTGCCCCAATTTCTATCCATCATGGTCTGAAATTGACTCTGGAAGCCAAAACAAGTTTTATAACAATAATCACCAGTCATAATCATCAGCCACTTCAGCTGCCAGTCTTGCCTTTATTACTCTAGTATCTTCCAAATGTGTTTGCACTATGTGAATGCTTAAACTCCTCCAAAGTAATTGTCTCTCTCAGAGCATTGTAGGTTTGCTCTCTTTTTAAAGCTCTTATCCATCTATTAAAATTACTTTGTTTGATTCTTTCAAACTCAATATGGTTTCGACCAGGATCCTTCCTTAAATTCCTCACGATGTCTGTAGGCTTTTGGCACATTCTCATATGTACATTTTCCCCTCCTCATACTCCCCAGATCCCTCGTCTGATAGTGTTGCGCATACCTCACTAGCTCTACCTACAAGTTTTGTTTGGGTCAACAAAACCTACATGGTCACGGCCACTGAAATTCTTTAGCCACTTTCCTACTCATTAATTTAGGCAAGCTGTGAATATACTGAAACACATTTCTCACCAGGCTTTGGACGACCATGGGTTTACCCTTCTTCAGTCTGTACCTCGCTAAGCTGACCTTCAGCCTTTATCCTCATCCTTTTCAGCTGACTTTCCATTCTAAGTGTCCACCTCGGAAGCTCAAATGCTCCCTCTTTTTCTTTCTCTCCTGCTGAAGCTATTTTCTTCTCTTTCCTCTGTTAAACCTATTCGTTATCTTTCTTCCTCTTCTGATTTTAGTCGTAGCTCAAACTGCTTCACCTCTGCTTCCAACTCAAGCTGCCTCTTTTGCGTTTGAAGTTTAGTCATCTCCACAGATCCTGATGGAGTTTCCAGCAAATTGGAATGCTAAGCTACTGCTGCATTCATCTCATCCTTCCTCACATCAGAGGGTAGCTTTAAATCCCTTTGTCTACTAATTCCTGCGGCTTGGACCTATGTGCATTGTGTAAAACCCCCAAGGTCACTTCCTCCACCTCCAAAACAAGCTTTGTTCCTGCAGGAACCATTGCTATCTGAAGGTCTGTTTACTCACCAAATCAACACACGAAATAAGAGACAATATCACCTGCCAATCGCTGTCTTAATTCCGCGAAGGCCCCTAATCTGTTATGGACCAGACACGAACCCTCAAAACATTTTAAGCAGGTAGCCGGACGATAAATTTGCTACTTGTTGAAGGTTAGTGTATAGCTGATATTCCCAGAGTGAATTAGCTGGTCAGACTGCCGAGTTTTAAACAAATGACATTTATTTGCCAAATTACCAAATTAAACATAAGGAACCGAAAATAGAATACCTGAATAAGGTATCGTATCCGAACCTGACAGGCTATCCCGATTTAAGGATACTGTTCCAATATACTTGCAACAATCCCAATAAACAAAACCCCTTAGCACCAAGAATAAAACTGACACAACTGCTTACAGGTTATAATGTCGGAAGGTCAGAAGGAGGCAGAGAGCGTCCAGTGACTCTGACTCAACTAACCCCCGAACTGATGCTAGGGAGCTGGACAGGTCCTCTTGATTATACAGGGTACTTTTTAGAGACTTGAAAGGCTTCTTGGATGAGGCATTATCTGTTAGGTATAAACAAAAGGACCCCAACGAACCTTTCAAAATTCTGACATATTGGAATCTTGGGTCCTTTGGACCCTGTTTCAACAATCATTGATAACATAACCCTGTAAAAGGACTGGCTTTCTGAGAACATGCCACATTTGGCTTTGGACTGAATTCCAAAAATGTAAGTCTTACCGCTTTGAAGCCAATATAATGTATTAAGGTGTTTGTTAGTTTACATACAACAGTGCTCAATCATGTTGTGTGTTAAAGATTCAGCATTGTCATGAGTGGAATGTCCAGACAGATCCACACCGTCCGTGTATGGGCAGGGCAAATATATCCACTGAGAATCTGTTACTTGGCGCCTGCTCTAGTCAAGGAGAGACCAGCATGGAAACCACATCTAGATTGTGAGTTTTTTTTTTGTGGATGGTCATGGTGGAGCTTTCAGGTGGTTTCAGCATTGCAAATGAATAATACAGCAGAATCATCTAACCCGCGATAAGAAAACGTCAATAATTCTCCCTGACAATTAACTTCACGAGAGCAAATGGAAATGGGAGATGTGACCATTAGCCAGCGATGTCAACATTCAATTCAATCCAGTTGTTATTTTGAACTGAAGGTCGTATTCCAAAAGGAGTTATCTGGATCTGTTTGTTCAATGACTGTGATTGATGTCAGTCTCCATGGATCCTAATTATGTCACTGGATGGTTTTCCTCTTCTATTTGTACGGGGTTTGTTCCAATGCTTTATCCCATTATTGATGCAGATGTATCACCAGCAACACTGACAAGGATCAGCAGTTGCAGCGACAGGGAAGGGAGAGATCAGAATCTGAGAACCATAGACTGGAAAGTTCCAACAATGGGCCAGAATCTGAGAACAGTGGATGGAATGTTTCAACAGTGGATCAGAATCTGAGAGCATTAGACTGGAATATGCCAACAATGGATCAGAATCTGAGAACAGTCGACTGGAATGACGCATCAATGGTTCAGAATCTAAGAAAAATAGACTGGAATGCTGCAACAATGGACAGGAGTTTATCTTGGGGTCTTTTGTATCTTTCCTGGTATGGGCACGTATTACCAGATCGGATATTAGGTGTACTGCTGATTATTCAGGCTGGTTACTATCCCATGCTCGCTATTGTTGGTGTTCCTGGTAAGTCTCCCCAACACTATCGATTTATTAATGCCATGGTGAACTTCTGTGCTATTTCTGTTGTCTATATTTAGTAAATACTGAAACTATTGTCTACAGTTTTAAATGCAAATCCATTCATTACCCACAAATTTCAGAACCGCCCACACCCCCGCACACACAAACATCTGAAAACAAGACTGTTCACAATCACAAAGTACCTATTTTTCCCGAATTGATTTATGTCTTGGTATTCTCTCCATCACCAAAGCTACCCAAAACCAGCTCCATGGTATCGCCAGACCCCATCTTGACGTCAGTGCGACTGCTAAATAAACCATTATCTATACCTTGGTAAAAGTCAGACTTTATGGTTCCTGTTCTCTTCTAATCACTCTTTCCGTTACAAATGTTTCCATCAAAATCTTGTTCTTGTCTGTAAAGTAAATTCATGACAGGGACACGGTGTCAGAGTAGTAATGTCGCTGGCCACGTAATTCAGTGATCCAGGTAACTACACTATGCACACTGTTTCAAATCCTATCACAGATGATGCCAGAACTTAAATGCAAATGACAGGAACTGGAAATAAAAGTGAATTTTACTAGTATAATCCCACCAGCACTTTGTCAATAAGTTTATCTATTTCACTGTTGTCCTTTGGTGATTAAATCTCACATTATTGCCTTGTCTGAATTAAGACTGACGTCAGACCCAATACCTTGAGGAATGGCCTCACAGTAAAAGGCATTTAGTTAGGTCTACAAATACTGCCCTGTCAATGATGCAGACATCCCATGAAAGGTAGAGGTTAAAAAATGCCTCTAAAGATCAGAAACAAAAGGAACGAGTAAATGCCAGAGAAACTGAACAGATTTGGTAGCCTCAGGTCGAGAGAAAAATAGAAGTGAAGTTTTGCGTCCAATCACCATACATCAGAGACTGAATGCAGCTGGGAAATAGTGTGTTTGATGTTGATGACAGGGATGGCTGTTGTGAAAGGGAGAAGGAGTGAGTTGAATAGATAGAGAAAGAGACAGGTAGAGAGAAAGAAACAAACAGAGGGATTGTTGATGATTAGCTGGAGTCGAAATAATAGTCCAGACTAATCTTATTTATTTTTCTCCTGTTCCCATATTACTGAAATGCATGCCCATGTGAGGTGTACATCAAAGTCGCAGTTTGAAGTGAGCAATGTCCCTTTGTCTCTCTTCCTTGAGTGTCATCATCTTCTTTTAGTCAGTAATGGGATGTTGGGCCAGGAATTAATTCCTTTCCTGATTGTCCTTGAGAAGGTGTTGGTGAGCCGCCTCACTGACCCACTGCAGCCTGTGGGCTGTAAGTAGTCAGTGTTGAGGTCCGCCCGGTTTCATTTCTTTGAAAATTTTAGTGAGTGATATAACGGAGCGGCTGGCTTGGCCATTTCAAACTACAACTGTGTGTTAACCACAGTGCTGTGGTCTGGAGTTGTATGTAAGTCCGACCGGGTGAAGACAGTAGATTTCCTTCTCTGAAGTGCATTCGTGTTCCAGGCAGGACAAACACAATGGTTTCATTAGATTCTCAATTCCTGATATTTTATTGAATGCAAATTCCAACATTTGCCGTGGTGGGATTCGAAACCAGGGTCTCAGTTATCACCTGAGTCTCTGGGTTATTATTTCAGAGAAAATACAGCTAGGCCATCACCTCCGCAGCATCTGCAACCATCTCCAATGGCAATAGTGGTGTTGTTGTTGGCGTGGCTGTGCTTAAAGCATGGCGTTTTTCAAGGCAACAAAATGATTTGGCAAAACATACCATCCTTCTCAGTTTGTATTTATGCGAAGGTGAGATGATGGGAAGTGTTCTTGGTGAAAAGGAGGTGGGTGTCCTTGGTCATGAGCCACTGATAGAATTCATACGGAGCAGTAGGTAATCAGCCCAGTAATGTATAGTGTCCTTCATTGTTAAATGATGGAAGTGTAAGTGTGAAGACTCCTGACTGAATTTGTAAAGTGATATTGAAACAGTACTTGGGACGCTGTGAACAGATTTTCTCTCCTTTATGAGGAATGATCTCCTTGCCACAATGAGACAGAATACAGGCAATGCGCCAGAGTAATCCCTGCGTTGAAGGTACCACGAGGAGAGTGTGGAGGAAATGAGTGCTTAATCTGTAATGCGAAAAAAGAATAAAAAGTGATTGCAATAAAACTTGAGCGTTATGGAGCAATATTCATTATTTTCAAAACTAAGCATTGATACCATTAAATATTACGTGTTTCCCGCAATTTATGTTTTCTCATTTGGACAAATATATGATAGGGAATGTTCAGAAGTACGTGGGCCAAGTGCAGGAAAATGGAGTTAGCATGGATGGACATTTTAGTCTGAATGGACCAGTTTGGGCTAAAGGGCCTGTTGAACTCTATGACTCTGTGATAGTTTACATGTCCCTGTGGAGCCCCCATGTTGGTTGAGAGACAGCTCCAGGCTCTGACCAAACGCTCTCCGTCTCAATGCACGGTTGGAGTGAGACCCTGCACTGAGCATCATGTTGTTCACAAACTTGTCAGCAGCCACATTCTGACAGGGTTGGTCACTCTCAAAAGCTTCTGACATCCATACAGAAGACTAGATCTGTCTTCTCGGAGATGGAAGATGCCTCATTGAGATGTGCCACAAACCATCCGCTGTGCCTCCTTACCATCAGCAAACCATGTTAATTTAACACATGTGAAACATTAGCAAAGGAGCCAGGAGGCACAACATGGAGCAATCTGTCTATGCAGCCTCTGCTTCATTAGTTTGTAGTGTTGCAGCATCAATTACATCCTCCTGTTTCAGTGTAACAGTTTGGACGGGCTGAATGGCTTCTTCTGTTCACTTGTCAATGTCTCGGGTGGCTGAATGTCCTCTTCCTCGTTCCAGGGAAGAGGTCCATTATTGGGTGACCGGTGGCAGCTGCTTACCTGCGTGTTATGCTGACTAGATTCCTTATCTTCCTGTGTAACATTAAACAAACAAGAGGCTGGAAGAAACAGCAAGTCAGGCAGCATCAGGAGGTGGAGAAGTCAACATTTCAAGTATACCCGTTCTTCAGGACTGCGAGTGGGGGTAGGGGGAACTGCAGATAAAGAGGGAAGGGAGTGGTTGGGGTGGGGAGAGGAGCAGGATGGTGAGGTAGCAGATAAGTAGACACAAGTGGTGGGTGCAACCTGGTTGGTCGATGGAAGGGATGAATCCGGTTGGCAGCTAGAAGGTGGGGTCATTTGGTGCAATGGAAGGGAGAAGGCGGGACTGGAAAGGGAGTAGGGCCATGGTTGGGAAGGTTATTCCAAATTAGAGAACCCAATGTTGAGTCCTCCAGGTTGTAGGCTAACCAGGCAGAAGGTAAGATGTTGTTCGTCCAATTTGCGGTCTGACTCACTGTGGCAACAGAGGAGGCCAAGGAGGTCATGTTGGAAAGAAATTGAGAAGGGGAATTTAAATGGGTGGTGCCTGGGAGTTCAGGTCGGACGCTGTGGGCCCTGTCTTGATGCTCAGCGAAATGAGCCCTTAGTTTACGTTGCTCTCCCCGATGTAGAGAAGACCACATCAGGTGCACCTGATGCAGTAATCTAGGTTGAAGGAGAGGCATGTGACCTATGATTAACATGGAAGGACTGTTTGGGGCCTTGGATGAGATGAAGGAGATGGTGTTCCAGCAGGTGATGCATTATTTTCACCTGCAGGGTCAGTTGCCAGTGGGGCTTGGCGGGTTTGGTGGGGAGTGTGGGACGAACCAAAATTAGAGAAGTGATTGGTCCTTGTGGAAGATGTGTCAGGATTTGGGATCCAACCTCGTTAACTGTATCTGGTGCTACTGATGTGGTCTTCTCTATATCAGGGAGACCAAATGTAAACTAAATGGAATGCTTTGCTGAGCATCTCAGCTGGGCCTGTAAGGGCAGATTTGACCTCCCAATCACCTCCGATTTCAATTCCCCCTCCCACTCCATTTCCGACATGGTCATCCTTGACCTCCTCCATTGCCACAACGAACCAAAGCACATCTGGAGCAACATTGAATATTCCACCGGTGCAGCCTAAAGCGCGGGAGACTCAACATTGAGTTTTCCAATTTCTAATAACCTCCCTTCCAATACCCCGACTCCCTTCCCAGCCTCTCCTCCTTCCTTTCCTCTGATCAACCCATCTTCCAGCTGTCAACTGGATTCATTCCTCCCATTGACCAACCCGGTGTTACCCTCTACCTGTGTTTCCCACCTCACCACACCCCCTCCTCCTACTCTTGCACCTCGACTCTTTATCTGTACACACCGTTACCCCCACCCCAGTCATGAAGAAAGCTTATGCCCAAGGAGTGGACTTCTTCTCCTGATGCGACCTGGCCTATTGCGTTCTTCCAGTCTCCTGCATTCCAACATTTGTAGTTTTTAAAAAACTCTTCTTGTGCAATAGGTAAGAGATAGTAAATGGGCTGTGCCTCTTCTTATCCAATAGCTTCAATGGGCTGAATGGTGTTCTCACATTTCTGTGACACCAGCTTGAGATACAGAATGAGCTGCTCTTTTTTAGTTCTTTGGAAATGTTCAGGGTCCAGTAGTACTGTTACATTAATGTTACCTAGACGTTAACAGCATGAGCTTGAATGTTGACCAGGTTTTGATGCTTTATGGGATATTTTCTGAGCATCCTTACTTCTGATCTAATGACGGAGCGTAAGACGTTGATGAACCAGCTGAAGATGTTTGTGCCGAGGAAGCTACCTTGAAGATCGCCAACACAGATATCTAGGGACTGAGAGGATTGATCTGCACCAGCCACATGGTGTTCTGAATGGCCCAACCACTTGGTAGTTTACAACTGATTCCCATGAGGTTCAATGTTATTCAGTTTCCTTGACACATTCCTCAGTCACGCCCTGCCGTGATGTCAGAGTCAGTCACTCTGATACTTTGCTCATATATTTTGTTCATGTCAAAGGTCAAGGTAGATCCGTGGGGACTGTTTCCTTCTCTCAGAGGGTAGTGACTATTCTGGCCTCTCTATCTCAGACAGCTACATCTCTGAAATGTTTGGGGAGCAGAATGGTGTTAATGGATCTTGACACATCAGGGAGTTGAGGGCTACAAAGAATTGGGCAGGGAAGAGAAATTAATGCCGGGAGAGATCAGCCCTGACCTTATTGAAGGCTTTACAGGCTATATAGCCTGGTGTTATTCCAGTGTACCCCATAGGCCAGTCATTTTGTTGCCTCTTCCATTTCCTGTGTTATTGACTTCAAGTAGCTGAATAGCCTGATCATGTTGCTGCATTATCTAGAATGGGTCTAGTTCTGTTGCCTTGAGGGCTGATTGGCCTCCTCCTGTAACTGTATATCATACTCCAGGGGCTGAAAAGCCTCATCCTGTTCTGGTGTAACTGAAATCCATATAGTCCAGATCTACCACCCTTGGACAAAGTGAACACTGCAGATGCTGGAGATCAGAGTTGCAAAGTGTGGCACTGGAAGTGCCTAGCTGGTCAGGCAGCATTCAAGAAGCAGAAGTATCGAAATCTTGGACATTCCTTATGATAGGCATATGCCAAAACATCGATTTTCCTTCCCCTCCAATGCTGCCTGATCTGCTGTTCTTGTCCAGCACCTCACATTTGGACGTCTACTGGCCCGCCCTAGGCAACCTTCCTGGTCATGTCATCAAAGAAAATTAACAAATTCTTCAGGCATGAACCTCCACTCAAAAAGCCATGCTTACTATTCCTCATCAAACCGTTTTCCGAATGCATGTACATCTTATCCTTCAGAATCTTCTCAAGTAATTTACCTACCACAGATGTTAAGCTGACTGGTCTGTATTTCCCATGCTTTATTTTTTCAGTCCTTCTTGATTAAGTGCACATTTGCTATCCTTCAGTCTTCTGGGATCTCATCTGTGATAACTGATGATCAAAATTATCAGCCAAGGCCCCCGCAAATTCTTCTCTAGCCCCTTTCAGTGTTCTTGGATATATCTGGTAAGGACCATGAGATTTCTCCAACTTCAAAGATTCTAGTACATCAATCACCTCCTCTATTGTGATACAGACTGTCCCTAAGATATCACCACTAATTTCCCCAAATTCCCATATATTCATATCTTTCACCACTGTAAATATAGAGGAGAGATATTTGTTGAGGACATCGCCTATCTCTTATGGTACTACACATGCATGTCCACTTTGGTCTTTGAGGGGTCTTATTCTCTCTTTAGTTAATGATTTTCCTTTAATATACTTAAAGTGCCTCTTTTGATTCACCCTGATCTTCTCAGTCAAGTTTATCTCATACCCCCTTTTTGCCCTCCTGATTTCCTTCTTCAGTAAACTCCGATATCCCCTGTACACCTCCAGGGATTTCCGTGATCCAAGCTGCCTCTACCTGAGCCACGCCTCCACAATTTGTTTGGTCAAAGCCTAAACATTTCTTGTTATCCAGTGTTCCTCATTCCTGTCAACGTTCCTTTCATCCTCACAGGAACATATAGATCTTAAGCTCCCGCTTGCTGGAGGTCCCTTTGCTTGCAAACAGACTACTCAGATCAACTCCTGCAAATGCCTGTCTAAGTCTATCAAAATTAACCTTGCCCCAATTTCGAACTTGAATCTATGGACCAATTTCTTCCCTCTCCATAACTTTTTGCAAATTAACAGAACTATAGTCACTGGTCCCAAAGTGCACATCTACTGACACCTCACTCACCTATCCTGATATATTTCGTAAGAGTAGGTCAAATATTGCCCCTTCCCGATTAGGACCCTCTATATACTGCTGGAGGAAACTTTCCTGACACATCCCATCAAATCCCTTAATGCTCTGGCAGTTCCAGTCTGTCGTATAAAAATTAAAACCCCTATAATGACAACCCGAATGTTCCCTGCAAGTCTCCCCAAACTCTCTAGATATTTTTGTTACTGTAATTCCTGTTGACTGTTAGGGGGTCTATAGTACCACCCCAATAATGTAACCATCCGCTTCTTATTTCTTAGTTCCACCCACAAAGCCTGACTGGATGATTCATCAGTTATTTTATCTCTGATCAGTGCTTTCTACTCCCCTTGATTAGAAATGCTACTCCCCTCCCACTTTCCACCATCTCTGACCTTCCTAATGCATTTATCCTTTTACATTCAAGGTCAGTCCTACCCATCCCCCAGCCATGTTTCTGTAATAGCTAGACTATCCAGTGCCGAGTATCTATCCACACCCTGAATTCATTGGCCTTACCTGTCAGCTCTTTCACATTGAAATAAATGCAATTTAATCAACAGGAAATTCCTTGCTCCCTATCGTGTTCCAGCCTGGTCTGTCTCCTCAACGTACTATTTCTGAATACTGTATTTCCTTCCAGCCTCACACTTGCCTCCCGGCTCTCGAGGGTCCCACCTCCTGCCAATCTCGTTTAAACACTCCCTTGTAGCACGAGCAAAACTGGCTGCCAAGATATTGGTCCCCCGTCCAGTGCATGTGCCACCAGTCCCTCTTGAACAGGTCAACTCTGTCACAGAAAAGCTCCTAATGATCAAAAAATATGAATCCTGCACCAATTCTTTAGTCACATACGTATCCGCCATATCTTCCTGTTCTTACCCACACTAGCTCATGACAATGGAAGTCATCAGGTGACTGTCAAGGTCCTGTTTTTTAAGTTTTCTTCGAGCTCTCAGTAATCACTCTGAAGGACCACATTCCTATGTCTACCTGTGTCATTTGTGCCAACGTGCACAATGACTTCTAACAGTTCACACCACCCCCCACGCCCCCCAACTCCAGCAGACACTCAGAGACACCCTGGACACTGACAACTGAGAAGCAACACACCATCCTGGTTTGCCGTTTGAGGCCACAGAATCTCTCATTTCTAAGACCCTGTTTACATTTATCCTTTCCCATTGCTCCCCAGACCCAGTCGTAATGCAACTATGCTGGCTACTGCTGCTTTCCCCTAAACGGTCATTTCCTAACACCCATTTCCCAACACCACAAAGTCAGTATCAAAAATGGTATACTTGTTTTCGAGAGGAATGCCACAGGGGATTCCTGCACTCTCTGCCTACTCCCTTCCCCATTCCTGGTTGTCGTCCAGCTACTCTCTGCCTGGAACACGACAGGAAGCAAGGAACGCCTGTTGGATTAAATTGCGTTTATTTAAATGCAACACGGCTGACAGGTAACGATGACGAACTCATGAATTAGATCTTTACATGGGACTGGGATATGAAAGTCTTTAAAGAAACACGGCTAAGGGAGGGACTTGGGCGTGACCACCTCACTAAAGCTCTTACCACTGAAGTGCTCTGTATCTGGATGATCCGGAGAACAGCCAACTCCAGATCCTGAACACTGTCTCCCAGGAACTGCAGCTGGTTGCACTGCCCACACATGTAGTCATCAGGGACAAAGGAAATCTCCCTGAGCTCCACATCCCGCAGGTGGAACGTGCAACTGCCCTAACTGCCATCTCAACTGTTGTCAAACTAGCATTAAAAAGACCTTACGTGAGCTTACCTGTACCTTTTGCTGAGCCTCTGCTCACCAAAGCCTCTGGAACCAAAGCATTACTACCTATTCTGCCACTAACAGCACATCCATAGACCACTCCACATTTAGTTTTGGTTAAGGCAGGAGGGAAACACTGCAGTGATGCATTGTTTGGGACTTAAGCACCCCTTGACACCAGACCCATACTTGGACTTGGAGATTGTCTTGCTGAGGTTTTCTTTCTCGTAGTGGTGACTGCACAGATGCAAATATTCACCCTGACAGCCAATCCACGTTGTCGCAGTCCTCTGATCTTTTCTGTCTATTAATACTGCATTTGTGAATTCCTTGAATCTATTGATTGCTTTCCAAACTGTGTCTCATTCTGGAGGGAGAGATGCTGGTGTTCCAGTGAATACAGGCTATTTGAAAAGGTTTACCATTAGACATATGAACGATACAATGCCCATCCGCTCGCTGACTCTGTTTTTCCTTTCAATTAGGGTACATTTATTCTGATAACCTTCAATTCCATTTTCCAGCATTTTCCCTGTAACCCTTGTTTAAAACTCTGTCCATCTCAGCCTTGAACATATTTAGTGATCATTCCACAACAGCTATCTCAATTTTCTGCAATTGTTTCCCTCCCACTGATGTGAGACTTGGTGGTCTTTAATCCCATGGCTTTTTTTCCAGCACTCTGTGTGGAACTTAAACCTAAATTAGATGTTATCATGTTCGATAATACCAACTTTGTGGCCAGAGGCAAAACTAAAAAAAAAAAGAAACACAACGGTTAAGAACCTGTAATCTCCTCCCTCACCTTCCACATCAGTCTAAGATACAGTATTCATCCGGATCAAGGGATTTGGCCACATTTTATCATACACCAACTTCCAATTCTTCCTCAGCTTCTGTGTCAATTTGCTCAAGGTCACACTGTCAGGAACAGACATTGAATACAGTAACTGCTCCTCCAAATTGAAGACCAATATGTAATAGGTCTTTGACATATTCTCTGGCTCGATGCACAGGTTGCCTCCTCGGATCCTAATACTCCCTATTCTTTCTCTTGTTATCCCTCTTACCCTTAATAAACCGATAAAATGTCTTTGGAGTCTTGGAAATACTGCCCACTAATATTTTTATCACCGCTGTACCCCCACCCTCTTTTTGCTCTTTTATTTACTTTCTTGAGTTTAGACCTTCACGTTCTCTCCTCTTCTGGGACCTCCATTGAGCTGCTCCCTTTATGCCTGTTTTAAGCTTCTCATTCATTGTTAATTCCATTCTGAATATGTGTAGATATCCCAGGCTCTCCGGGCTGGTTTTCCTACATTTCATCTTTGGTGTGACATGTTGTGGTGACATTCTCATCAATTCCATTGTGAGCATGTGATCCCCACCCCCCCTCCCCGCCCCCACATATACGCTGTTCTGTTACAGTTTCACCCAGAAGTAACTGTACTGTGGCCAGATCCTGTCTTTCTCTTGGTAAGATCTGCCTCCATCATCCAAATTATTTTTAATTTTCAAGCCTTTTTCTTTTGGTCTTTTGCTTAACAAGCTAAAAATGCTTGAGTCACGGTCACTGGTCCTGCAATGCTCTCCCAAACCTGCCTGGCACCTGACTGGCTTCGCTCCCCACAGTCAGGCCTATGCACTGCTCCGCCCATCGTTGTACCTGCTCCCTGTTGATATAAGAGTCTCTCTGGAATAAATGTCAAGTCATCTTCCCCTCTTTAAAAAAAATCACTGTCCTAATGAATATTTGGAATTGAAATGTCTAAATATAATAATCCTGTTATTGTTTTTACACACCTCAGTGAATTGGTTATATATCTGCTGCTGTAATTTCTTTTATCTGAGAGTCGGTAATATATCCCCAGCAGTGCATTTGTCATCGTTTTGATCCTAACCTCAACCCACAAAGCGTCATTTGAATACCCTTCCAAGATATGATGCTAGCTAACTGCAGTCATTGACTCCATAATTAATAAGGCAACGCCACCTTCTCTTTTACCCTTCTCCTGTGCTGCCCATAGTTCTTGTACCACAGAATATTGTGTTGTCAGCCTTGACCACCCTCAAACACATCTCTGTGATGGCAAAAATGTCACACTGCAAAAATGTCATCTCATTCGCTTATCACACCTGTCGGTCTGATAATATTCCCAACATTAAGGTAAAGGACATCCAGCCTGGAATATAGCACACGGAACACTCTGTACCTCGCAGTTCTTCAGTCATTTACTGTTTGTTATCAAACTGCCTTTCCATGAACTAAAACTGTAACTCTGTGACTGAATGAATAATTGTTGAATTGTAATTTCTTTTTTAATTAATGTGTTAATCAAATGCAACGTTCCAGAACTGAACAGTCAGCTCCAAATACCTTACTTTGCTTAGTGTGCAGAGGGGTCAGCCCTCAGTAATGGAAAAAGTGAGGACTGCAGATGCTGGAGATCAGAGTCGAAAAGTATGATGCTGGTAAAGCGCAGCGAGTCAGGCAGCATCCGAGGAGCAGGAGAGTGAAAACTTTGAGCACAGTCCCTTCATCAGAAAGACATTGGTGCATTCACATTTTTTCCATTCCATGGGAAATTTGGAAATCTACTTGCTCAGGAGGGCAGCACTGTATATAGCCCTGAAATGGAAAGCAGTCAATCAGTTGTTTGGACAGGGGGTAGACAAAGTAAGGTGAGTACAGACTGATTGAAGTGCAAACATAAGGATAGATAAGTCTCCTGGACCAGGCAGGAGGCACCCGAGGTTACCAGAGGAAGTGAGGGAAGAGATTGCTGTGCCTTTGGAGATGATCCTTGCGTCCCCACTGTCCACTGAAGTATCGCCTGATGATTGGAGGGTGGCAAAAGTTATTCCCTTGTTCAGGAAAGGCAATATGGATAATCCTGCGAAATACTGGCCAGTCAGTCTTACTTCTGTATTGGGAAAAGTATTGGAGAGGATTCTGAGAAACAGAATTTATTATTACTTGGAAAGTGATAGTTTGATTAGAGATCGTCAGCATGGCGTTTTGAGGGACAATCATGCCTCAAGGAACTTATTGAATTCTTTCAGGATGGGATCAACCACATTGATGAAGGTAGAGCAGTGGATGTGATGTACATGGATTTTAGCAAGGTGGTTGATAAAGTTACCATAAGATCGGCTCATTCAGAAAGTAAGGAGGCATGGGGTACAAGGAAACGGAAACCTGTGTGTGTGGATACAAATTGTCTGACCTGTAGAAGACTGATGGTGGTAGAACATGGAAAGGATTCATCCTGGAGGTTGGTGACCAGTAGCGTTCTTCAGGGATCGGTTCTGGGACTGCTGTTCTTTGTGAGTTTTACAAATGACTTGGATGATAAAGTGAAAGGGTGCTTTAGTTCGTTTTACAATGTAATAAAGATGTTAGAGTTATGGATATTGTTAAGGGCTGTCTTAGGTTGTAATTGGACAATGACAGGATTGGCTGGTAAATGGAAGATGGAGTTCAACTTGGATAAGTGTAAAGCGATTCATTTTTTAAGGTCGAATTCGAATGCAGCATACAGGTTTAAAGGCAGGATTATTGGTAGACTGGAGGACCATAGGGATCGTGTGGTCCATATCATAGGATGCTCAATGTTGTCACCCAAGCTGATAAGGTTGTTAAGATGTCTAGTGTTTAAATTAGCCAGGGATTGCGTTTAAGAGCCGCAAGTTTACGCTGCAGCGCCAAGAATCTCTCTTGGGACTACACTTGGAATATTGTATTCAGTTCTAGTCGCCTCATTACTGCAAAGATGTTGAGACTTCGGAGAGGGTGCCGGGGAGATTTACCAGGATGCTTACGAGACAGGATGGCATGTCTTACAAAGAAGCGTTGAGGGAGCTAGGGCTTTCCTCCTTGGAGCAATAAAGAATGGGAGTTGACTTCATAGACGTGTATAAGATGATGAGAGATATAGGCAGAGTTCGGAGCCAGAGACTTTTTCACAGGGTGGAAATGGCTATCTCGAGCGGGCATAAGTTTAGTATGATTAGAAGAAGGTTTGAGGAGATGTCAGAGGTAGGTTCTTTAAACAGAGAGTGGTGGGTGTTTGGAATGCACTGCCAGCAGCGATAGTGGAGTCAGCTGCGTTACGGATATTTAAGTGACTATTGGATAGACACATGAATTATAGTACAATGAAGGGTATGTCAGTTAGTCTGAACTTCGAGTAGGATAAAAGTTCGGCAGGACGTCAAGGCTTGAAGGGTTTGCACCAAGCTGTACTGTTCTGTGTTTTATGTTTCACCCAGCCTCTGGGTTCTTTTCAATTATTGAGTGTGTGAGGGAGTGATCTGAGTGAGATTAGGAACCTGGGGAGTGGCGTTAGCCCAAAACTTCCAGTTATGTTGTTCATTGTTCCATTCACCTGAATGCCAGTGCAATATGTGACGTGTCCTACACCAGACAGGCTCCGCCAAGTTCAGTTATTAACGTAATTCTTGACTTGTCATTTGCTGCTGTTTTCTTCAGATACAATCTGTTGGGTGACCCATGTATTAATCAGATGTTTGCTATGTTTCGTGAATTGCGCAAAAATAAGACGTCAACTATGATTATTCGACTGAACTCTCATCTCTGAAAAGAATTAGGCTGATTCTATATTTATGGAACAAAACTATAAACTCCTGTCAAGATTTTCTAACACAGAAATAAAGAATGTACATTTTATTTTGTATCAAACAAACAACATGGATGTAACTCTTTTGGTGATCAGAATTACACACACAATGTCAGGATTCAAAACAATGCATTGTCACTCCAACATTTTGAAAGCGGTTGGCTTCTGAATGATTACATGTTCAGGGTGAGCAAACGATTGAATAATCAAATAGAATTAGCATTCTTATATGTTGAAATATAATCAATCAGTTCAATTTCTCACTAAAGTGTACAAGCTTCAGCTATTTGTCAGCGAATTAGAAATGGCTATAGTTCAAAATGCTCTGTGAATATTAAACTAACTAAATGATTTGTGCTATCAAATTTTAGTGAACGACAATTTGAAAACGTTTAACGTTTAGAAAGAATGTCATTTAATTTGAAATGCAGACAGTGAACAAAAACGATGAGCATATTATCGTGTAAGTGAAAAGTCAAACCTTTTCAAAGAGATTTGTGCCAAAGCAATGACAGATTTGTTTTCGTAATTGGAATTCAACATTTCAAATATTCATATTCTGAGTAATAATTAGATTATTTAATGAAGCTGACCTTTCAGTAGTTCCATTTTAAATGCTTATGCTGCACCAAATAATCAGATATTCGTGAGTATTTACAATGGGAAATAATCGGATCCTGACTTTTATTCGCATCAGACACATGATAGAGTGCAAAACCTTAAAGTACAGGAGGAGGCCATTGGCCACTGTGTGTGCATCAGTTCCAGGAATGTCTCCCAAGCCCCTCCCATTTGCCAGCCCTATCTCTGCAGCCTGTTAAATACATATTTCCAAATGCATATCCAGTTCTATTTTTTAATGTTCATCCACAACTCTCCCAGGCAGTTCCATTCCAAATCCTAATAACTCTCTCAATAAAGAAGTGTTTCCTTATCTCATTCCTGGCTCTTTTGCTGACAAGCTTGAAATTAGAACTCCTTGATGCTGTAATGCCAACTAACGGAAACAGAGTATTCCTGTTTTACTCTACAACGTTTCTTCATACTTTTGAGCACTACATTAAGTTCACATATTTGTCTGTTCTGCTCAAGCAAAAATAATCCTTGCAAGAACTGTTACAAGCACTACATCGGAAAAACAGTCAGAAAACTAGCCACCTGGATACATGAACAACAACTGGCCAGAAGAAAAAGACATGACCCACTATCACTGGTCTCCTTACTTATAGATGAGGAAGTACACGATTTAGACTGGGTCTGCATATCCATCTAGGACAAGCCAAACAGAGACACGCACGAGAATTCCGAGAAAAATAGCATTCCAACCTGAACTCTATCAACAAACATACCGATTTTGATTCCATCGAACACTCTCTGACAAAAAGAACTGGACATAAAATCACCAATACTGGAAATTACATCACTGACTCAAGGAAACCTAAATACATAAATAGCAAATGGGACATAATACCAGCACTTCACCGAAGGCTCACTGATAATGTTCCCTAGTACAGTGATGAACCAACTGAAAATGAACCCTCCAACTCAGTGAGCAAACTGACATCCAGAAGAAGCACAATTTCTCTCATCCTCCCTTTAACTAAATACTTCATTCCACTTGTCATTCCGATTATTTTAAGGTTATTTGCATTCTTTTGCAAAGTAATATAGTGTCTTTCTGTGTGTGTTTGAATGTGTGTGTATATGATAGAGAGAGAGAGACAGCGAGCGAGAAAGAGAAAGAATAATCCTCTGTAATCCCTGGATTACTCCCCGTGCCATGTGGAAAAGAGAGAAGGATGAGGAAGACACTAAAGCTTAACATGTTGTTAAAAATCTAGTTCAGGGGTGAGAGTTCCAGATTGTTGTGTCATTGGGATCTCTTCCAGGACAGGTGGGGACCTGTACAAAAAAGACAGATTGTATCTTAACTGTACAAGCACAATCATCCTTGTGGGGATGTTTTCTAGTACAAGTCAGATGGATTTGAATAAACCAGGAGAGTGAGAACCAAAGCAGAATATCAGGAACTGAGCAGAAGGTTAGGTGAATAGGACATCAGGCACGGCCAGTCAAATGACCATGCCGGAAGAAGGAATCAAAACAGTGAGTTGGGAGTTGGAATAAATTATAGAGAGGACGCGCAGGTTTTTCAGAGATTAACAAGTAAGGATGGAGAGTGTGGGGGATGTGAGGGAGTGAGGTGTGTGGGATCAGGGAGACAGTGCACAAGAAAATGTTAAATGGGAAAGAGGTTGGGCTGGGGAATTCCATGATAAACAACTGGCAGCAAAACACAGGAAAACTTGCTGCTTGTAAAAGTGAATACCTGGGAAAGAATTTATTATGTTACAGATAAAGAACACCCTTATTGCTAGAGGTCTGTATTATAATGGAGGAAAAGCTGTCTTCATATTATGGCTGTAGCTTTACTAATGGTTGCATACAGCTAGAATAGTGTCAGTGTTGTTGTTGGACAGCATCCACTGAGAATATGAATTCCACTGGATGGTCCCAGAGATGGCTGGGCTGCCTTTGGTTGAGTGAGTGCTGAAGATGCATGAGATGATGCTGGTTTGTAATATAACCACTTACTGAGTACAGTCAAAGGAACAAAGCAGCAACTGCCATTGTTAATTGTTTCAGAATACCAGAGTGTTCATGGCTGCCACTGCAAAGAATCATGCAATGAAAAACAGGCCTATCACGTCTGTGCCAGCAAGTGCATATCCAAAGACATTTTAACCGTTTGTGAGATTACCTGCCTCAACCACCCATCGAGACAAAGCATTCCAGATTCATACCATCCTCTCAGTTCGAAACACATTCCACAAATCCTCTCTCAATCCCCTGACATTCACTTTAAAAGTGTGTCTCTTTGTTTTTGATCCTTTGACGAAGGAAAACAGCTGCTGTCTGTTCATCCCCTCCATACCCCATTTGCTCTTGTACACCTGTACCATATTCCCTCCTTAACTTTCCCTGCTGCAAAGAAAAAAGGAGCAAATTTAGCCCTCCTCTTTCATACTCACTTTTGAGTACTCACTTGTCTTGTTACTTCTGACTTGCATCTTCCCAAATTATCGGTGTTAAATTTCATCAGGCCATTGATCTGGCTATCTGAATAATCTGTTTCTATCCTCCTGTAGCCTAACCCTTTCCTCCTGACTGTGATCCACCCCCAGCCCATCTTTGTGTCATCCACAACATTGATCATCATTTCACTGCTCCCCACCTCCACATTCTCACAATCGTCATTTCTGAATATCACAAACAACCAGTGATTTCCTTCCTGTTCGCCAGATGTTATTTAGATGATGATTGGACAATTACAGTCTCTTGTTTTTCCTATTTTGGTGAATTTATGAGTGATGTAGTTAACGCATTTTATGAGGGATCCACAATTAACATTTTCGACACAGAGTTAAATTCTCCTTTTACACTCCGCCCCTCTGCATGTTTTGTTTATAAACATTGTAAATAATTTAGGATAAACTAGGATTTGGCATTTTGCGGTAGAACATTAGCATTTTGTGTGGCACTGTTCTTTGTAACATTCCCTGCAATAGCCAGAGCTGAAGAAATTTTTCATCTGCAGGATGGACATGCACTCATTCATTGTTTGTTTTAATCAGCGAGTGTGATGAGGATAAATATTCAAATAAATTCTATATTATGGGCAAACTGCAGAAGATCAAATCATATTCTCACATCCACCTTGAATTGGAAGCAAATATATACTGTAATAGTTGTTTCTGTCACTGTCTGATGCACCGTAAACAGGGTGGTTTTGTTCCCCATGGTACAGAGTGGAGTGTCTTTCTGTCTCTCTGTCACAGCGCTTAACCAAACAGCCTCATCACAAATAGGACAAACCTCTCCTCACAGTCAGAAATCCATGCATCAGTTTTACCTTAAACATTGTGAGTAGAGTGAGCACATTGTTCTAACAGGCTGTGTACTGGCCTTTTATTCTTTATTCATTTAACTGATCTTCCAAAGTCAGTTGAGGTGAGATCAGAGTAACTTGCATTGCATTAAAGTAGTATTTGACTCCTGTGACATCAGAGATCCTGAGTAAACTGTGGTCACTGGGAATCGCAGGAAATTTTGCGCTGGTAATTTCCTCACTGAACAATAACACCTTCCCCAGAGCTATTGGGAATGCCAAATAAACTCTGCCCTTGCTAGTGCCTTCCAAAACCATTGATAATTTTTTCTTGTTAATAACATCAAGACATATTATATTTTAAAGTTTGGTCTAAAGTCTCCGAAAAAAATAAGACCTTGCTGCTTGAGTGTCACTCCATTGAAATAAGGATGTTACAATAAGTATACCTTCCCAATTATAGTCAATCATTTACTTTCTGAGGTCTGATCGTGCGATATCAGTACCACTGAGATCAACGTTTTCTCTGTCCAGGAGAATCGCATTATATTGTCTAAAGCCTGCACCACTCTACAATTCTAATTTATTCACCGGCTCATTCGTCATGCTAAACAGATGCACTGGGCACACAATTTGCAACAAGGTAGAGATGCCCTTGACCCTTTGGAACCTTCCTCCCCTCTCATACCTGCCCACTGACTCCATGCCCTCCCCCAACTCCACCTCCTATCGTTTATTCACCGTCCCTCCTTAACTTCCACTCTCTGATGCTGAATGTTCTGTACTCAGCAAATATCTGAACATTACCTCTCTGTGCCCCCACCTTAAGGAATTTTAGGCATGACATTTAGTTGAGCTCTTCCGCTGCGTTCGCCTCAGTGCCCATTTCTTTCAGCAATATTCCTCTCCCTGTTCTAAATACGCCGTGACCCAGCTCCAACACTCTCCCTCCACCTGGACTCCTCCTTCTGGCCTTTTCCTGAACTAAATCGGTTCGTTGAGAAATCTCAACTTGACATTGGTTGTCATAATTTCTCTGCACTTGCCTCACCAAATCCATACTATCAATGTGCGAACAGCCTATACTCCATGTGCTTAGGTCCAACTCTGACTGTGTTATTCAGCCTGTGCTGACAAGGGTGGTGCTGCTATAGTCTGGTGGACTGACCTCGACATTGCAAAGGTTGAACGCCCACTCTCAGGTACTGCCTCTAATCTCCCCCTAGACCATGACCCTACCATGGCACATCAGGCAATTGTATCAACTATGATAACTGACCACATTTCATCTGGAGATTTCTGCCCCACTCGCCCCACGCCCCTAACTGCCCCAGAGCTGATGATCCTCTGATAGCAGAGCTCGCTTCTATCTCCTCTCAAAAGTTCACAAACAGAACAGCCCAGGCAGACCCATTGCTTCAGCCTGCTCCTGCCACACGGAGGAAGTGCACGGATACACACTTGGGCCCCAGTTATGCCTGTTTCTTCTTGGGGGACATCGACCATTCCCTGTTCCAGTTCTACTCCAGCACCCATCCACAAATCTTTGTCCGATACACAGATGATATCATCGCTGCTGCATCTCTCTCTTGTCCGGAATTGGAAAAGTTCACCGATTTCACTTAGAATTTGAAACTCTCCATCACTTTCACCTGGTCGATCTCTGGCTCCTTACTTCCTTTCCTCAACATTTTTGCTTCCATTTCTGGGGATAGCCAGGCAACTGATATCCAGTATTAACCCACTGACTCCCACAGGTTCCTGGAGTATACATCCTCACACCTGGTTTCCTGCATAGAGTCAACTCCATTCCCCCAGTTCCTCCGTCTCCACCGCATTGCTTCTGATGATACTAAATTCAACAAGGAAGCCTTTGAAATGTCCACTTTGTACCTCAATCAAGAGATTCCCCATTACTGTTGTCAACAGGGTCCTCAACTGAGTCTGATCCATCTCCTGCACTTCTAGCCTGCCCCTCCCCTTCCCTCTCGCAACGGAGTTTCCCTTGCACTTGCCTACTATCCCAGCCGCATTCACATGCAGAGGATCATCAGCCCACATTTCCCCTACCTTCAGCGAGATGCCCCACCTGCACATATTCACCTCTCCTCCCTTGTCCACCTTCTAGAGGGATTATTCCCTCCAGGACACACTGGTCTACTCTTTATTCACTCCCACCACAGGTCCACTTCACTTTCCCCTGCCGGAGGTATGACACATTCCCATTTAGATTAGATTAGATGAGATTACTTACAGTGTGGCCAACAAGTCCACACCGCCCCGCCGAAGCGTAACCCACCCATACCCCTACATCTACATCTACCCCTAACCTAACACTACGGGCAATTTAGCATGGCCAATTCACCTGACCGGCACAACTTTGGATGGTGGGAGGAAACCGGAGCACCCGGAGGAAACCCACGCAGACACGGGGAGAACGTGCAAACTCCACACAGTCAGTCGCCTGAGGCGGGAATTGAACCCGGGTCTCTGGTGCTGTGAGGCAGCAGTGCTAACCACTGTGCCACCGTGCCGCCCATTTACCTCCCTCCTCATCAGTATCAAAGGGCCCAACTATACCTTCGAGGTGAAGCAGCACCTTACCAACATTTCCCACAATCCAGTCTACCTCATGCGCTGCTCACAATGTGGTCTCCTCTACATTGGGGAAATGAAGGGTAGACTGGGTGACCGCTTCACAAAACATCCAAGTTGGACCGCTGCAGATGACTCTGAGCTTTCAGTTGCCTGCCAGTTGGACAGCCCATCCTGTTCGCTGACCAATATCGCTGTGTCAGGCTTGTTGCAGTGTTCCAGGCAAATTCAACGCAAGCTAAAAGAACGACACCTCATTTTCCATGTGCGGACTCTGCAGTCCTTTAGACTCAAAATCAAGTTCAATAATTTTTGGGCCTGAAATTCCCAAAGTCCTAGCCCCCCTATCCATACACCAGGCCGAGTTGTCACATAGCCTTCCATTACTCACACCCTATTGTTAGCTACTAACAGTCTCCATTAAGAGCTATCCAGTCTCTTCTGCATATAAACCAACATTTTCCGTGTTCCTATCAGTTCTGAGGAAGGGGCAGTGGACCTGAAAGTTAACTCTGATTTCTTTGCACAGATGATGCCAGACCTGCTGAGCATTTACAGCAACTTCTGTTTTGTTTCAACATTTTCATCGCATGGTCTCACAATGCAATACGTCATCGATATTTAGAGCCCTGTCAAACATAGGAACTTTGTAATTTCTCATTTAAAATCAATAACAAATTACTCGAGATTCAACTAAGATAACAGCTTTGCTGCGATCATTCAGATCAGACACTTTGTCAGAGTTCAGAAAGAAGAAAGAAATCAAAAGAGCTGGAGCGAAACTCAGTAAATCTGGCAACATCTGAACAGAGATGCAAAAAATTAACCTTTGATTCTAATTGGACTTTTCAGAACAGTGTCACATCATATTACATATGATAATTCTGCTGCTCTCTGCAGACACATCCTCACGTTTTTTGTTTATCCAGCATTTTCTGTTTGCATTTCATGTTTCCATTATCACTTTATTGCATGTTTCTTGACAGGTCTACATGTTGACCTTGGTAATGTTTGGACAATGTGGTACTTTATTGATTCTATTACTGTTGGTGTGTCTGTGATACCTGAATTACAGCCGAAATCTGTCTCTTCTTTAAGATCGAAAGTAAAAAGAAAATCTGAACATCTTGTAAATCTCAGGTAATCTATTTTCTTTGAAAATACATTTTAGAGGCAGCTGAACTTCATGAAATAATAGCAATAGATTTTTGATGATGGAACACTTGTGTCCTTCATTGAACAAGCTTGTCTCCCCAATCTCCAAAAGCTTTCAATGCATAACATAGAATTATTACAGCAAAGGTGGTGAAAACTCAGCCCATTGTCTTTTCCAGTTTGGAATGAGCGATATTTCTACTGTCATTCTCTTGTATTGTCACCACACCCCTGTACATTTTGTTATTAGCATCTGCTTTTAATTGTAAGCATCCTGCCAGATATGAACAACATGATCAATCTCAAACTAAAACAGACGTTGGAGGGAAAGCTCAGCAGGTCTAGCCGTATCTGTGAAGAGACATCAAAGTTAATTCTTCAGATGCGGTGACACTACTCAATCTGTATTCCCAATGATGAAATGGTGTGTATATAAAATATAGTTCACTTTATCACATTTAAAATTATCCGTTTTAGTTCACATTGTCATTGAGCATTACATATCCCAAGCGTTGGCTCATTCCTTGTTGTGAACTATATTTAATTCTATCTGACGTTAAGAGTGATGATGACTGGGGAATATCATTGTACTCCCCATGCAGTCTCCGCAGCCACTGGCCCCATTCCGCCCGATCTACTAGGTAAATCTGACTTATTAATTCATAAGTCTTAATGAATAAGTTCACTTTTGGTTTTGGGCTGAGGGGAAAAAAGGTGAAAAATTATTGCTTTACAGCAAATAAAACTGCATTAAGATGTTTGTCAATTTGTATAAATTATTAACTGAAGCATATTCCAAATGGAAGGTCCAACGTTTCTGTATGAGAGCAGTGAGAGGACCATACAGAGAAGTCCACCCTTCCTGTCTCTGTTCAGGGCAATTGTGCCCAGTGACAGTCTGTTGGCTGGGGTTTGTTCCCGTGAAGGAGAGATCAGCACAGTAACAACATCCTGACTGTGTTTCTTTATTTTGTGGAGGGGCAGAGATTCCGGGTAAGATGGTGACAGCATTGCAAGCGTACATCAAGGCAGAGTATTCTAGCCTGCGATCAGAAAACTTCCATCATTCTCCCTCACAACTGACTTCACTCGAGGAATTGGCGATGGGAGATGTGACCAATAGCGAGCAATGTCAGCATCAAGTACAGTCCAGTCCAGTTATATTGTGAACTGAATGTGCTGTATTGAAAGCTAGACCTGTTTGCTCAGTGACCGCGATTGATGTCAGTCTCCATGCATTGTAACTGTGCCCTATTGGTGAGGGGCTTCACTCAGTGAGCTGTCCCAGTGTAGGAGCAGATGCATCAGCTTCAACAGTAACAGAGATCAGCAGCTGGAGAAACGTGGAGAGGACAGATCTGAATCTGCGAATAATGGACTGGATAATTACACAAATGGAGAGGAGGCTTTCCTTGGGTCTTTTCAACATTTCCCTCTATCGGAAATGTCTACCTTATCGGATATTAATGGTGCTGATTGGGCGGAGTGGAGAGTGTGTGACTAACCTATGGTGGAGGAGCGACGCTCCGAAAGCTAGTGTGCTTCCAATTAAACCTGTTGGACTATAACCTGGTGTTGTGTGATTTTTAACTTTGTACACCCCGGTCTAACAGCGGCATCTCCAAATCATAACCTATTCTCGCTATTGTTGTTGTTCTCTACCTCTGTCCATTCATTAAGCCCATAAACAATTTTGAACTTCATTGCAATTTCTATTATCTATATTTGCCAATAAAAAAAACTTTTATCTTCAATTTCAATTGCAGTTTCCATTCATCTGAATTGCAGACCACTCCCTTACAAACATCTGAGAACAAAACTGTGCACAACCTCGAGATCTCTTATTGCCCTGAACTGATTTATGTATCTTGTTCTCTCTGTCACGAACCCTGTCCACTACCAGGTCATAATATCCCCAGTCTCCATCTCTGCGTCAGTGCTGTGGCTGAACAAACCATTGTCTGCTCGTTGGTAAAATTCAGACTTTATGTTTCAAGCTCTCTTCTGGCCACTTTTCCAGTTACAAGTATTTCAATCACAAAATTGTTCTTGTCTCAGACGTTCCTTCATGATTAGGAGAATGTATCAGAGTAGGAATGTCGCTGGATGTAATTCAGGAGCAAAGCTTATTAAACGAAAGACATTGTTTCAAGCGATTTGTTTCAAGTCCTACCACAGCTGATGGCAGAACTAAATAAAAATGATAAGAATTGGAATAAAAGTGAATTTCACGAAAAACAACTATAAAACCACATTTTGTCTGAACATTTTCCTGTTTCACTGATGACCTTCGGTAAAGAAATCTAATGTTACGACCCAGTCTGGGCTAAGTGTGACTTCAGACCCATATCAATGTGCTTGACTTTCTATTGGCTTGTGGAATGTCGTCAGAGTCAGGACAATTAGTGATGCTTAACAAATGTTGCCCTGGGCAGAGATGCCGACTTCCCATGGAATAACAAATTTGAAGGTTAAACAAATTTGAAAGATGCTGGAGATCTGAAATTGCATAAATAATGCAAGGAAAAGATCAGAAATTGCTGGGAAGCTTTTCTGAACTGAAAGCAGCTGGAAAATAGTGTGAACAATGCTGGTGACAGGGAAGTCTGCTTTGAAGGGCAGGAGGAGTGAGTTGAATCGATAGAGAAAGAGAGAGATAGAAGACAAAGAGCAAACAAAGGGAATGAAGATCAGCTGGGGTAGAAATAAAATGTGAGAATCACCTCATTTATTTTTAACTTTTCAAATCTTCCTGAATATCACGCCCATGCTGCTACACGTATCCCCCGCTTTTTAAAAATTCGCATTTTGCCATTTCCCTTTCCGAAAAAGCTCCATTACGTCCTGTTTTCACTAATCAAAAGAAATCCGAAGAGGATTTTCACTTTTAACAAGAAAAGTAAATTTTCCCCACATAAAATAATGATACCTCACTTTAGGCCATATCAGCTTATGAAAGGCTTTGTCGGAACACTCTACTTTCAGATACCGAGGGAAATCTCTATCTATCTAAGATCATGTTTAAAGCGATTTGATCCCACCTGTCTGTGTTCCCTGAGTGTCGTCATCTTCTTATATTTATTAATGGGATATAGGTATCAGTGGCTGGGCCAGCATTAGTTCACTGTTTTGATTGCCCTTGAGAAGACCTTGAGCCTCACAGGGCACTCACACAGAGTGAGGCACCCAAGGTGACAGCAACACAGGAGCAGTGCGATTCAAGATCGAATTTAGCAAGATTAATATTATTTGAAAAGTTAGAGATGTCAATTCGTCAGTGTAATTAGGGTGGGGAAGAAGGTGTTCCTGAGCACACTGGTCCATGTTTTCAAGTCTCTGTATCTCCTCCCTTTTGGAAGAGGTTGTGGGAGATCATTACCAGTTTGGGAGAGATATTTGATGTTGCCAGACTTTCGCTGACAATGAGAAGTATAAATGGATGGAAGGTTGTCCTCCATGATAGTATGGGCTGTGCACAAAACCGTCTGTAGTTTCTTATGGTCCTGGGAAGAGCAGTTACCGTCACACTACTATGCACGTGAATAGAATGCTTTCAGTTGCCAGTATGCAGAGCACTGGGAGAAGGAAGTTCCAAAATATTTAGATGTAACAATTGGTTGTTAAATGGATATCTACATTCTGGTTGCTGTTTTGACAACAATTGAAATTTAACCAATAAATTTAAATTATGTTTAAGATACCAAAACATAATTGAATTTATTGTATAGCCAACATCCAACCAAAGAGCCATCACATGCTTCAAAAGAATAGAGAAGCCATTACCATCACAACGAGAGAGAAAGAGATGGACATGTAGAAGGAGAGAGAGAACACAGCGAGGCAAACAGAAGGACAGTCAGTAAAACAGAGAAAGGAAACAAAACAAGAAACAAACATTCACAAGAACAGGGAGAAGGGGAGATAGTAAGTTATGGGAAAGAAACAGAAGACAGATAAAAGGAAAATACTAGGAAACAGACAGTGTGAGAGAAATAGTGAGATACAAAGCACACAGGGAGTGGGGATGGGGTCACAGTGTGCTGGGGGTGGTGAATGGGAGGTTCTGGGGCTGAGGACCAGAGACAGGTGGAAGTGAGCACTGTAGTAACTGGGGGAAGGGAGGTGAGGATTTACTTTGACCTTGACCAAGAAATGCAGACAAAGCATAGTAAACAATGATGTACAGAACAATGGCTCTAAAATATGTTTGAGAGCCATGCAGGTTACGATGCACAGGGCGTGTGCGAGGCGAGATCAGCAGGAACAAGATCAGCATTATCTGAGATTAGGGAGTCCACTCATCAGTCTAATAACAGTCAGGAAGAAGCTGTTCCTGAACCAGCTGCTCAGTGTTTTCAAGCTTCTGTACCTTTTAGTCTGAGGGAAGAGGTTGGAGGAGACCATTACTGGGGTCTGATGGGTCATTGCTAATCTTATAACAAAGAACACTCCAGCACAGAAACAGGCCATTCGGTGGTCCGAGCCTGCGCCGATCCAAATCCTCTATCTAAACCTGTCGCCTATTTTCTAAGGATCTGTATCCCTTTGTTCCCAGCCCATTCATGTATCTTTCCAGAAACATCTTAAAATAAACCACTGGTCACAGTTCTCAATTTTGCGAAACTCCCTCCCCTTACTATTCTCTGCCTCCTGTTGCCCAGCCAGTTCTTTATCCACCAGCTCGTGCACCATGTGACTTCACTTTCGACATACCCCGACCATGGGGAAATATACCAAACGCCTTCCTGAAGTCCACGTACATGACATCTACAGTGCCTCCTTCATCAATCAACTTTGTCACTTCCTCAAACAATCTATTGATTTGGTAAGACATGATCTTCTCTGCAAAACACCATGTTGCCTATCACTGATAAGACTATTTTCTTTCAAATAAGAATAATTCCAATCTCTGGACCCTGTCTTTGTGGAGTTTTTTACAATCTCCCCGTGTCTGCATTGGGAGAATTAACTCGTTTCTCTCTTCACAGTATGTTTCTATATTTGTTTCAGGTTTCTGCCATCTGCAGTATATTTACTTGTATTTGATGGAGAATTGCTGCAAATATGACGGGTTTATTGTAAAAGTGGCACTGGTGCTCGGGCTCCCCGAGTACATGGGAATCTTGCCCAGCTACTGATGTGAGTGCATGTCTCTGATTACCTATTCCGTCTCTCTCGAGCCCTGAGTCCATCCGTTATTGCATGCAGCCTTTCACCGAGCCATCCCGGGGTTCCCCAAACCCCATCGCCTGGCACTGGATGCTCCCTACGCAAGGGGCGCACAAAGACACTGGGCACTTTCTGACACGCTAGGGATCTGGGGTAAAGCCCCAGCCATTAAAAAAGGAACAGAATAGCTAAAATCCAATTGAACAGCAAAGCAAACAGGCTGAATGACAGCCATCTGTTATTACATTTTCAGGTCTTTTAGACTAATTTCTGTTTATTCAGTCCATCTACAAATAGATACTCCATATGTATACCTTGTCACACAGGTTTGGTGAAGGTGATAGATATCAGATCCTATGGTCATTGCGACTGATTCGTTGGGCTCCACTTTCATAGTTAATGAGATCACACTAAGTTTTTATTGTCAAGTCTATCCATTTCAAAGTAAAGATCGTGCCGGAGTTATGCTGAAAGGATTTTTGAATGTTGGAGAGACTAGATTATGCCACGTGCCAGTGAAGTTAGGAATAGGAAGGCAGTATAGTTAAAAACATGGCCAAAGAGCTGGTAGGGTAGGCAGCACTTGCAATATGTGGATCATTGGGATTCCCGGGTCGGTATGAAATACACAAGAAGGACGGGATGGACGTGAACTGGCAGCAATCTCCTGGCAGGCAGGTTTGTTATTGTCACTCAGGAGGGTTTAAACTCGTGTGGTGGGGCGGGGGGGGGGGGGGGGGGGGGTGGTAGGGGGGGAGTACGTCCACAAGCACATGACTGAAGAGTAGGTGGCGACTAATCCCAGTACAGCTAAGACCAGCAACAAACTGGCAGTGTGGAGTGAACGCAATGGGACTGGCAGTCGGAAGTATGCTGATTTTAATATGAGCAGTATGACAGGCAAGACAGATGAGCTTGGAGTTTGGAGTTTGAATGAGTATATATAACTATGATATAACTATTACAGAGATTTGGTTGAGAGAGGGAACAGAAAACTGTCAATCCAATGGGTCCAGAGAGAGTTGAAGAATGTGCATTGAGAGGCTGGAGACTGTTGTTTGAAGCATAATAATTATCCAGTAGTTTATTGGAATTGGACAGTGTGTGATGAAATGTTCATATAGAAGGGACAATGGAGGAAACAGAAATTGTCTGTTTGCAATATTTTCTGCTTTACTGACAGTCTTTTCTAATCTCCTATTACCAGAGAATAGACAACGAGAATTTACATCAGGGAAACTCAAACCAAATATCAGGTCAGGATCTGATGGAGTTGGGCTCAAGTGTTTTTATTTCAATGGAAGAATTATTATGGTTAAGACCGATGAACTGATAGCCTGAATCCGTGCATTGGACTATAATGTTGCAGCTTTGCAGAGACTTGGTTGAGATAGGGAAAGGACTGGCCATTTAACATTCCAGGGTTTCATTGTTTTATGCGAGATGGAGAGAAAGGTAAAAGAGGTGGACGAGGTGTTTTAATAATCGGGAGAATGCTACATCTGTACTTGAAGAGGACATACAGGAGGGACTATCCACTGCAGCAATATGGTTAAAGCTCAAAGATAAGATGGCTGCAAGCACTGCGTTACTATAATCCCTCCAACAGCCACGGAGGGATTGAGGAACAGAAATGTACGTCGATTAAGGAAAGGTGTATTAAAAACAGAGTGGTCATAGTAAGTGACTTTAATATCTCCAATAATGACTGGGAGCCCCTTGGAGCAAGAGGCTTCGACGGGGCAGAATTTATTAACTGCAACAGTTTGTGGATTGTCCAACCAGAGGAAGCGCCATACTGGACCTTGTATCGGCTAATGAGCCTGGCCAGGTGACTGACCTTTCAGTGGGACATAATTTTAGAAACAGTGGTCACAGCTCCTTCAGATTTAAGATAGTTACGAACATGGATAAGTCAGGACATTGTGTGAAGCTACTGAATTGGCGGAAGGCAAATTACGTGAGCATCAGGCAGAGCTAGGCCGTCTCAATTGGGAGGAGCTGCTATCAGGCAAATCCACATTTTGTTTTTTTTATGGGGAAATCCACATTTTGTATGTGGGATCTGCTTGTTAAATCCTGACAGCTCAATCATCTGGTGATCGTCCTCCCGCCTGCACGAATTTCAATCTATTTTGTTTGAACAGATATTTCAACGCCACTGCACAACAGGCAACAAGAAGAGATAAAGGATGATTCTGCACTGTGTCCTTCGCAGGACCAGCTTGTCTCTCCAGGCACCTGATGTCTTTATTGTGCTGAAGTCTTCATTGTGGTTCAGAGAGCTTCAGAATTAATAGAGCACTGAACGAAGCCGTTTAGCCAATTGTACAACGATGAGCTCTCCAACATCACAATTTGAAAACGGAGTGAACTGTGTGTGCGTGAGAGAGAGAAAAATTAACAGAGAAAAAGGAAGTGAAGAGAGATAAAAGGAATGGAGGGAAAATGGAGCGACAGAGTGAGTGAGAGCAAGCGGTGTCAGACGAGTATGAAGTTAGATCAGAAGACAGCATGAGGACAAACATACAGAAATTTTATTTAGAAATTCCCACAGACTGCAAGCCCTTTGTCTGGTGCCGTACCCTGTGAGCACTATGCTGCCATCCCAGATCATTTGTCGCCAATAATTTCACAGAACCGTGTTGCTGACTGCTGAACAAGGTCCAAAATAAAAGTAGATTGGTTCCAGGGAGAAGGTGAATTAATTTAAAAATTCTGGGCCAACAGGAACTTGTAGTCACTCTAGACAACGTGTGAGACAGGGCGAGAGAGTCTCAGTGAGGTGGATCACTGACTGGGGGGAAATCAGTACCTCAGCTGTGGGTCAAATAATGACCAATAAAGCTTGAATACCTCGTCCGTGGTTTTGTAATTCACATTTCAATTCATATAGCTCCACATCGTAAGTGAATTTTAACAGACTTGTCTCTTTGTATTTTTCATGTTTTGGTATGTGCTGAAACGCTTGTTTTTTGTCCCAGTATTTTGTGTTGAATAAACACATTTTATTGTTGTGGTTCTGTTCGCCGAGCTGGGAATTTATGTTGCAGACGTTTTGTCCCCTGTCTAAGTGATATCCTCAGTGCTTGGGAGCATCCTGTGAAGCGCGTCTGTGATCTTTCCTCCGGCATTTATGGTAGTTTGAATCTGCCGTTTCCGGTTGTCAGTTCCAGCTGTCCATTGCAGTGGTCGGTATATTGGGTCCAGGTCGATGTGCTTATTGTTTGAATCTGTGGATGAGTGCCATTCCTCTAGGAATTCCCTGGCTGTTCTCTGTTTGGCTTGACCTATAATACTAGTGTTCTCCCAGTCGAATTCATGTTGCTTGTTATCTGCGTGTGTGGCCACTAAGGATAGCTGGTCGTGTCGTTTCGTGGATAGTTGGTGTTTGTGTATACGGATCGTTAGCTGTCTTCCTGTTTGTCCTATGTAGTGTTTTGTTCAGTCTTTCCATGGGGTTTTGTACACTACATTGGTTTTGCTCATGCAGGGTATCGGGTCCTTCGTTCTGGTGAGTTGTTGTCTGAGAGTGGCTGTTGTTTTGTGTGCTGTTATGAGTCCTAGTGGTCGCAGTAGTCTGGCTGTCAGTTCAGAAATGTTTTTGATGTATGGTAGTGTGGCTAGTCCTTTGGGTTGCGGAATGTCCTCATTCCGTTGTCTTTCCCCTAGGCATCTGTTGTTGAAATTGCACTGGATCATCAACGCCACACTCACAGGAATCCGATCCACTGGAGAGGAAGAAAAGGGCAACCAACTCCTATTCCTCGACGTAATGGTACAGAGAACACCAAACGGAGAATTCACCACAAAGGGATACAGGGAAGCCACACACACAGACCAAATCCTGAACTACGAAAGCAACCACCCCAACACACACAAAATAAGTAGCATCAAGACACTATTCAAAAGGGCCAGAACACACTGCAGTACACCAGAACTGCAAAAAGAGGAAGAGGAACACTTATACAAGGTATTCGCCAAAAACGGATGCCCCCGCAATTTCATCAACAGATGTCTAAGGGAAAGACAATGGAACGACGACATGTCACGACCCAAAGGACTAGCCACACTACCATACATCAAGAGCATTTCCGAATTGACAGCCAGACTACTGCGAACACTAGGACTCATAACAGCACACAAACCAACAGCCACTCTCAGACAACAACTCACCAGAACGAAGGACCCGATACCCCGCATGAGCAAAACCAATGTAGTGTACAAAACCCCATGCAAAGACTGCACAAAACACTACATAGGACAAAGAGGAAGACAGCTAACGATCCGCATCCATGAACACCAACTAGCGATGTAACGACACGACCAGCTATCCTGAGTAGCCACACACACAGATGACAAGCAACATGAATTCGACTGGGACAACACTACTATTATAGGACAAACCAAACAGAGAGCAGCCAGGGAATTCCAAGAGGCATGGCACTCATCCACAGATTCAATCAATAAGCACATCGACCTGGACCCAATATACCGACCACTGCAATGGACAGCTGGAACTGACAACCGGAAGCGACAGATTCAAACCACTATAAATGCCGAAGGAAACATCACAGAAGCGCTTCACAGGAGGCTCCAAAGCACTGAGAATGTCACCTAGAGAGGCGATGAAACGTCTGCAACACAAATTCCCAGCTCGGCGAACAGAAATACAACAATGAGCACCCGAGCTACAAATCTTCTCACAAACTTTAAACACATTTTATTACTGAGGAAGAAATAACCTGTTCTGATGGGACAGTCTTCGTCTGAACCGTGCTGGGACCAGAGTCCAAGTGAATCCTAACCAAGGATGTAGACAGAGCTTTAAACTGATTAGGAGTGTGTGTGTATGCGCGCGCGGGTTAGGGGTTTCCTTATAGGGTTTAATAAGAAAAGAGGAGGTAAGAGCACAGAGCTCAAGAGAGGTTATTAAAATCTTCAGCATAGACGCAAATAGAACAGAGTGTATGGAAAGTGTAAGCAATCAAACTTCAATCACACTGAACAAACAAATGTCAATAGAAGAGGGAACGTTAACACAAGATTGAAGGGTTATATCTGAATGCGAGCAGTATAAGGAATAGGGCATACGAGCTTGTGGCATAGATTGAAATTGGTAGGTATGACGTAATGGGCATTACAGAGAAGTGGCTGCAAGGGGATCAGGATATTCAAGGACATATATCGTATCGAAAAGATCGAGACAGTGGATTTACATTATTAATAAGAAATGAAATTTAATCAACAATAAGAAAGGGAGTAAGGTCAGATAGTGTGGAATCTGCATTGTAGAATTGAGGAACCACAAAGGTAAGACAACCACAGTTGGAGACTTGCACAGGCCTCCAAAGAGTAGTCAGGAGCTGGGGCACAAGATACACCAGGATATAGAAAAGATCTGTAGGAAAGACATCGTTCCAGTGATCATGGGGGATTTCAATATGCAAGTGGAATGGGAAACCAGGTTGGTAGTGAATCGCAAGAAAAGGAATTTGAGGAATATCTACGGGATGGCTTTTTGGAGCATCATGTGGTGGAGCCCACTCGGGAACAGATGACACTGGATTTAATGATGCAGGCTAGACAAGGGAGCTTAATGTGAAGGAAAAATTCAGAAGCATTGATCAGAACATGGTTGAATTTATTCTGAAATTTGAGAGAGAAGATAGAATCAGAGATAACAGTATTTCAGCTGAATAAAGGCAACTGGAGAGACATAAGGGAGAAGCTGGGTAGAATTGACCTGGACAGGCGTCGAGCCGGAAAGACAGGGTAACAGCAATGGCTGGAGATTCCATGATAATTTAAAAGACACTGCAGTGATGCGTGCTGAGTAATAGAGGTATGGTACAGGGAGGATGAGGCAACCAGGGCTGACAAGGGAAGTCAGGGATTGCATATAAGCAAAAGAGCAAGCAGAGTGAAGGGCAGTGGGGAACTGGAGAATTGAGGCCAACAGAAGGCAAGAAAAAATAAATAAGGAGGGAGAACATTAAGTATGGGGCTAAGCTAACCAGCAATATAAAGGAAACTGTAAGAGATTCTTTAGATATATAAAATGCAAAAGAGACATAAATGTGAATATGGACCACTGGGAAATGATGCTGGAAAGACAGTAGTGGGAAGCAAAGAAATGGCTGAGGAATTTTGCATCAGTCTTCACGGTGGAATACACGAGTAATTTCCCAAGAATTGAAGAGAGTGAGAGGGCAGTCCTAAATACAGTGGCCTTCACCAAGAAGAACATGTTAGAAAACGGAATGGCCTGAATGTGGATAACTCACCTGGACCAGATGGATTACACCCCAGCCTTGTAAGGGAGATCGCTGAAGAGTTAGTGCAAGCGAAAGTGGTAATCTTTCAGTAATGACTAAAATCAGGAAAGGGCCAAGTGGCTGTATAATTGCTAACATGACACCGGGTTTAATAAGGGAGTTAGGCAGAAGATGGAAAACTGCAGACTGATTTGCAGACTTGGTTGTGGGTAACATCATGGAATTCATCGTGAAGAATGGGATTTTTGAATTCTTGGAGGTCTTTGGTAAAATAGGACAGAGTCAGCATGGTTTCATCAAGGGGAGGTCATGCCTGACAAACCTGCTAGAATACATTGAGGGAGTAATGTGCAGATTTGATGAAGGAGAACCAATAGATGTTATCCATCTGCACCTCAAGAATCCTTTGACAAGGTGTCATGCATGAGGCTATTGAGAAAGATATGCGTCCATGGTGTTCGAGGCAAGGTGGAAGTTGAAGTTTGGCTGTCTGACAGAAAGCAGAGAGTGTGGATTAAAGTGTCCTTCTCAGGATGGCAGCCAGTGACAAGTGGTGTTCCACAAGACTCAGTTTTGGGACCACAAGTTTTCACTTTGTGCATTCATTATCTATATGACGGAACTGAGGGCATTTGGGTTAAGCTTTCAAACTGTGCAAAGATAGATATAGGGACAGGTAGCATTGAAGAGGTGGTTTGGCTGCAGGAGGGTGCTCTGGCGCATCTCCTCAATTGCCCAAAACTCCGGCCTTGAGCTTCACCCTTCCAACTACAACAAGTTAGAACCTCTCTGGTGCATGCCTTCCATCCCACCAACCTCAGGATACAACGCATCATCCTCCCCCATTTCTGCCACCAACAGTCAGACCTCACCAACAGAGATATACTTCCCTCCCTACCCCTATCATCATACTGCTGAGACCATTCCCTCACAGCTCCCTCATCAGGTCCACGCAACTCCAACAAGCCACCTTCCACTCCCGGCACTTTCCCTTGCCACGACAACAGGTATGAAACCTGTGCCAACACCTCCCTCCTCACCTCCACCCAAGGCCCCAAAGGATCCTTCCACATCAGTCAGATAACATCCTGTGCATCCAAATACCTCTTCTAGTGTGTCCATTGCTCCTGGTCTCCACTACATTGGCGAGAGAAGACGTCAACTTGCAGAACAGTTCAGGGAACACTCTCAGACACACACACCCAACAACCCCCCTGACCTGTGGCTGAATACTTCAACTCCCCCTCCGACTCCGCCAAGGCTTTGCAGATTTGTGGCCTCATCCACTGTCAAATTCTAGCCACCTGACGTCTGAAGGAAGAACGCATCATCTTCTGCCTTGGGACCCTTCCAACACACGGTATCAAGGACAATCTTACCAGTTTCCTCATCTCCCCCCCACCTTATCCCAGATCAAACCCTCCAACTCAGAACCGCCCTCTTGAACTGTCCTACCTGTCCATCTTCCTTCCCATCGAGCCATTCCACCTTCCACTCTGAACTATCACTATCACCACCCACCTTCATCTAGCTATCACCTTCCAAGCGAACTTCCTCCCAGCACCAGCCCCTCCCATTTATCTCTCTGGCACCTTCCGCCCACCCCACATTCCTGATGAAGGCTTTATGCCTGAAACGTCAAATCTCCTGCTCCTCGGATGCTTCCTGCCAGGCTGTACTTTTCTATGACCACACTTTTTGACTCTGATCTCCAGCATCTGCGGTCCTCACTTTCACCTGCTGAAGGATTTTCACAGGTTCGGAGAGTGAACAAAGAAGTGGCAGAGGTAGTACAATGTGGAAAAGTGTGGAAAAGCATTTTACCAGGATGAATAGAGGCGTAGACTATTTTATAAATAGCAAGCAAATTCAGAAATCTGAAGTGCAAAAAGACTAGGGCGTTCTAGTCCAGGAGTCTTGAAAGGTAAACTTGCAGTTTGTCAGTAGTTAGGCAGGCAAATACAATGATGGCATTTATTTCAAGAAGGCTTCAATATAAAACCAGTGATGTACTTCTAAGGCTCTACAAGGCTTTGGTCAGGCTACATTTGGATTATTGTGCGCAGCTTTGGGTCCCATATCTCAGGAAGGATGTACTGGTCCTGGAGCGTTTTCAGACGAGATTCACAAGAATGGTGCCAGGAATGAAAAGCTTAACATATGAAGAATATTTGAGAGCTCTGGGTCTGTATTTGATAGAGTTCAGAAAGATGTTAGGAGGTCTAATTGAAACTTACAGAATACTGCATGCCGTGGGACAGAGTGGATTTTGGGAAGAGATATCCAATGGTAGGAGAGACGAGTACCCAAAGGGACAGAGTAAAGAGAAGATCTTTTCAAACAGAGATAAAGAGAAACATCTCCAGCCAGACAATGGAATTCACTGCCACAGAGGCCACCGAGGGCTGTCGAGTCCAGATCATTGAGTACATTTAGGAGTGAGACAGATAGGTTCTTGACGGTAAAGCGGATCAAGGATTACAGGTAGAAAGCGGGAGAATGAGGTTGAGAAGCTAAACAGCCATCATTGTATGGTGAAGCAGGCTCAAGGGGCCTAATGTCCAAATGTCTGCTCCAATATCTTCTGGTTGTATGGTTAATATTGGCTCCCCTCATTCCTCACTGGAGCTGTATCCTGAAATTTGATCTTCAAATGATTTACAAAGAGTAACGTTTCACTAGTGATGAGTGGGAAATATCATGTTTCCTCACTCCAGTCTCAGCAGCCATGTCCCCAATATCATTATCACACTTCAATTGAAATCCAATGGAAAATAATCACAGTTGATTGACATCGATAACATTAACAGCATGACCCTCACCTGCCCTCTCTGATTCTCGAATACTCATCTGAATTGTGTGTTACGTCATATTCTCTGTTGAAATATTCATGTCAGTTGTCCTTTCTCACTCATGTTATCGTAGGCACATTTTCTTGTCAGATTCTGGACTAGAAAAGTTCTCTCCATATTTTACTGACATTATAATCACTGATCAGTAGTTGCAGATTTGTATGTTTCCATTTATAAACGTAGAAACTTGTTTATGTTCTGACAATCCTTTGTCATTATTACCATATCCAAGGCAGATTGAATGATTGCACGCAATCAATCTACCATCTCCAATATTCCGTCCCTCAGTCACTCCCACATATCTCATGCCAAATGTATAAATTTTATATATTCTTTAGAATTTTAATAAAATCAATGTTAAATTGAAAGGGGTTAACTGGAGCTATTTGTTCAGTGACTGTGATTAATGTCAATCTCCGTGGATCCTAATTATCCCAGTGGAGAGTTTCCATCGTTGAATGATAAGTGGGCTCTTTTCAGTGTGTTATCCGATAGTATGAGTAGGAGCATCACTGACAGCACTAACAGGGATCATCAGCTCGAGAGAGAGGGGGAGTAGAAATCAGAATCTGAGAACATTAGACTGGAACGTTAGAATAATGGTTCAGAATGTGAGGACCTTGGATTGAAATGTTCTAATAGTGGATCAGAATCTAAGATTAGTAAACTGGAATGGTACAACAATGGATCAGAATCTGAGATCATTAGACTGGAATGGTTCAACAATCTATCAGAATCTGAGAATATTAGACTGGAATAATACAATAACAGACAGGAGTTTATCCTTGGGTCTTTACTACCTTTCTCAGCCTTGGATATCATTAGCATCACGGATGCAGGATATCCTTTGGATTATTCAAGGTGGTTACTATCCCATCCTCGCTATAGTTGGTGTACCTGGTAAGTCATTATATTTGTCTACTAAACTGGGTTGAACTGAATTTCTGCTCATGATATATAAAATTTGAAAATTGCAAGACAATGTCTTCAGTTACAAACAAAACCTCCTTTCCTTATATTAATCAGTGTCAAACTACTATTTCTAAATTACTCACTGATATGCAAGAAGGAACCAGACTGTTCTCAAACTCCATAACCCATTTTGTCCTTCACAAATTTACATCTCCATCTCCTCCCCACGCACGAATCCTGTCCAATATCACCGTCATGATACTCCAGTCCCGTCTCAGTCTCATTGCAACTTCTGAATAAATCAGAATTTGTGCCTTTGTTTAACAGTTTCAAGTTCCTTCTAACCATATGTCCATCACTAAAAAATTGCTCTGAGGATGTTTAACTTGTTCTCTGTACATACGGGACGACAGTTTATGGTGTTCAAGACTCATACTCTAGAGCCACAGAATCATAGTCTGTTGAAATCTCATGAGGGAAATTAAAAGCAACAATTTTCATTTGCTATAAAAGCCCATCTGCTTGCCCCAAGTCCTTAAGCGAAGTCAATGTGTCATTCTTCTCTAGTCAGGTTTCAGTGTGACTTCTGTGAGGAACATGTGGGTGTTCTGCACCTTTAACAGAATTAAAAGCCAGCAATAACTACCTGACAGCACCAAGTCTTCGAAAAATAGATTTAATGTAACATTTGGTCGATTAGTTTATTTTCTCAAGACAAAAACAAATTCAGCCAAACTGTTTAAGTTATAACCCAAAGTGCCCACCACCAATCAAGTGTGAATTTAGTATGTTGATAATCTTAAAAGCCAATGACACAGTCCAATGGTTTGGGGGTACAAGACCGCGCGGAATTGACAGTTGAGAGGAGATCTGCCATGTTACCAGCATGCAAAGACTGCCTGAAAAATAGTTTTCCTCTCGGTAACTTTATTGATTAGTAACTTGGAAAAGCAGAATCTCAAAGAAGAAAAGAAGACAGGAATATGGAGAAGAACCGACAGCTTCTCGGTTTTGAGATAAGAAATTTTGTTTTGTAAATCTTAATTAGGAGTCTAATCGAACTAATATAGTGGGGGGGGGGGGGGAGATAAAATATAGCTTAGAGGAAGAAGCTGTAAATATTCATTCATCTATTATTCCCTGTTATGCTTTAAGAAATAAAGTTGTTAATTTTTACTTCAAATAGTTATGGACTCTAGAATTATCATGGATTACTGCAGTGGATGAATCATTTCCCTGTTGTTGGTTTTACATTAAGCAGGAGAATGTATCCTGTGTTGTAACACTACAATCCCACAGGAATGTGCTTTTCTCTTTACTGTCCTGTGGAACAGCTGAACCAAACATTCAGTTCAAGATCGGCATAGCATGCTGCCGTGACTAGGTCTGCATACATCCTGTGAGAGAAGAACAGAAGTAAAGATAGCTCCCTTCCTCTGCCTGTTTCCCGTATTCCTATAGCTCATTTCTATTCAGGTAGGTGATCATCCCCTATTTTAGGTGTATTCAATCTCATTGAAATTCTCCCCGAGAGTGATGCACATCTCCATATGCAGCTCTGGTGTTGGCTTTATTGATGCTGACGTACAGATGTAAGGAACTTATACATTCCATGTCAGTCGTAATGCATAGAGAAAGAATGGCTTTTTGTGGCACAGGAAAGAAACTGCGATGTCTATGTGAGAGAAAAGGATTATTGCGATCATCCCTGAGAGTGTTGTTGAGACAGTATTTGGGGTACAGTGGATAGACTTTCTCTCAAGTTTCACCAGACTAATCCCTGGGATGATGGCACCATGAGCAGAGAGTGAAGCTCAGTGAGACAATAAGAGATGATTGTATTGAACCTGAAGGGGGATGGACAGTCACTCATGATGTTCTAAACAGGCACTGATACGATGATAAATTCCATGGGTTTTATTAACTCAGGTTAAGTGATTCTGAATAGATTAAGAGCCTCCGAGGACATTCCCCTCATCCCACCCCCACTCCATATGTTGATTGAGAGAGACAGAGGGTCAGTATTTGAATTAATTCTCCCCACATTAATACAGTGCATTTAGGGTGTGATCCTGCATTAAACGTCATGTTATCCACAATCCCGACAACAGCCACAATACCTTCATTCTAAAACAGTTAACTATTCCCACCAGCTTCTGACATCCATGGAGGACATGGGTCTGTCTTCTCAGAGATAGAAGATGCCTCTCTGAGATTTCAGACAAAGCATCTGGCTACCTTCCTCACTGGCAGCAAACCATATTAAAGTTTCAAGTGTCCCACAGGTAATGGAGCCATGAAGAACATCGTGGATCCGTCTCAGAGTGCATTCTCTGCTCCAATGATTTGTCAGGATGGAGCATCAATGGCACCCTCCTGTTCCTGTATAAGTGTCTCGAGGGGCTGAATGGCCTCCTCCATGTCCCACGGAACAGGTTCATGGGTCGGACTTGGCCCTGCCTGTTCCTGTTTAACAGCTTGATGTGGTAATCAGACCCCTTCTCTTCCTGTGGAACAGGCAGGAGGATTGATTCGGCTATTCCTCTCTTTGTTCAGTAGTTTCGATGGGCTGAATGGCTTCCACATATCTGTTTCTAATGTGCCTGAGATGCTGAATGAGCTCTTCATTTAACTGTGGAAATGTAGAGAGTCTGGCCTTGCTGTTACATGAATGTTACTGACACTTTAACAGCACAAACCTGAATGCTGTCCATGTCTTACTGCACATGGACACAGACTGTTTCAGGAGCTGAGGTGTGGCACATTGTTCTGAACATTGGGTGGTCTTCAGTGACCATCCCCATTTCTGATCTTATGAAGGTGTTTGTTTTGAGGGAGCTACCCTGAGGATCTCCTGCAGAGATGTCCCAGGACTGAAAGGATTGTCGGTCACCGACCATAAACATCTTTCTTTGTGCTCTGAAAGACCCCAAACCAGTGGGGTGGGTATACCTAATTCCCATTAATCTCAAATAAGTAGGTGGTCCTGATGTCATCCACAGTAAAATGCTACCTTGTCATCAAGGCCATTCACTCTTTCCTGAGCCCCTGTCTTCACCTCTTGTTCATATCAATAGATGATGGTGTCTGTGTTGGGAGTGTTTTCCTCTCATAGAGGGTAATCAATGCCAGGAATTATCTGGGCTAGATAGTGAGGGGAGTTACATCACGGAAAGTATTCAAAGAGGTGGTACATGAATTTTTTGGCCTGTCAGAGTGCTAAAGGGTGTGAAGAATTGGACATTAAAGACCAGTTATTGATAACAGTAAGTCAGCCATGATGGTATGCAATAGGTTGATCATCCGAGTCACCTAATCTTGCTTCTTATGTTCTCATATTCTCTAATTATAAAGCTAATAATTGTAATTTACCTGAACGTTCTGTTATTGAATGTTGCAGTCACAGAGAGTAAAGTATTTTGTGAGTCATCTCAGGGTGAGGTATGGGGGCTGTATTCACAGTGAATCAGGGTCTCCAACATGACCAACAAATGAAGCACAAGTTGCAGAGAGGAGATACTCTGTAAAGAGACCAGAGCTGTCTTTCGAAACCAGCCTAGTTTTCCAAATAACATTTTCCAACCCACACCAAACCGTGTGTGACAGTCTTGAGGATGACATCCTGTGTTCCGGTGGACCAGGTATTTGGAGCAGGCGGCCTCCATCTGCTAATATCAGGAGCTGTGAGGAGCTGAATAGAACATAGGGACATAGGACTGAGCAGCAGGAGTGGGCTATTAGACACTTTGTCACCGCTTCACCACTCACAAATTCCATGGGTGATGTGCATGTGGTCTCAAAAGCATTTTTCTGTCTGTATGCCATTTGTCTGCATTCACTTGTCTGTCAAATGTCACCAAATATAATTTTGAATAAATGCAAGCATCCAGCACCACAAACTTCTGGGGAAGGGAATCTCCACTTGAACAGCCCTTTGAAAATTTCTCATTTGTGTTTCAACCAATGTTAGAAGGTCATTATGTCGTATTCCAGTCCCACTCTTCCACTGATTACACCAATCTTAAATGGAACCATTTTTGTGATGTGACCAATTATGTAGGTCTCAGAGTAGGTCATTTTCTAGAAAAGTGTGAGACACAGAACGTTGGACTCATAACAAATGGTAAAATGATAGAGTGCCCCAAACGTTATTCTGCCTTTGAAGTTATTCTGCTCACACAAGTTACTGGTAGTGGGGTTTCACTCTGGAACAGTTGAATTTGGCTGAATTCCCTTTGTTTCAGGCAGTGAGAGATTCTAGTGAATTCTCACCAGAAATCCTTCACAAGTGGTAAAGATAACACAGGGATTTTATGGTCTCACACTTTGCTATCGGATGGAACAACGTAAGTGAGAGAGATCAATAGGCTGCTGCTTCTCAGGCGGGGGACATTTTTCTCCCTCTCTGTGTTGAAACATACGATAATGTCAACAGAACACCAAACTGGACCAGATGTGCTCTTCTGGAACATTCTCTGGAAAACCCGATTATAGATTATATGCAAGTGCATTCGTTTCAATCGCAAAAAAGTCCCCACTTTATAATTTGAAGACATGCTTACAGGTGTCTGTGTAATTTGTCAATATTGGTAGGTGTCTTCATAGTATGTGTGTTAATATAAATGCATCTTTTTCTTAAAATTTATTCTCTAGCTTTAGTCTTCCTGACAAGAGATAATGTGCATCCAGTTGATACACTCTTCAGAAAGTCATGGATGGTTGAATTCTATTTCTCAGCTAAGATCAAAACTGATAATCCCCGATAACAAAAGGCCGGCATTCCAGGAATGAGTAAAGGGAAACCTCTTTGAAAATCTTCGAAAAGAACTAAATCCTTTCATTTTAGTTTCGGGGATCAAAACAGCACACAGTGCATCAAATGTGGTCACAGCAATGCCCTCGTACCGATGCAGTTAAACATTCCTGCGATTAACCCTGATACCTTTTGCCAAAAACAGCATCATTCCACTTACCTTCCAAATCACTTGCTGCATCTGCAGACTGACTTCATATGATTCATGTCCCAGGAACATGGAAACCGCCTGAATCACAGAGTTCTGCAAGCTCTCTGCATTTACATTGTTTACCATTGTTTTATTCTTCACGCCAAAATAGACAACCTACCTTATGTTATTTCTGCTGAAGGTTTGCTCACTAACCTTCCCTGTCTGTTACACATTGCAGACTCACTACCTTCATTTGATGACACATTAAATAACCATCTTGGATTACGAGCTAATTGAGCTCCAAACAATTCCCTCCCCTTCTTTCAGATCTTGGATACAAATTGTTGATCATTGATGACCCCACAGTGATCTCTGAGGCACTCCATCAGTTACAGCTGTGCAGCCTGAAAATAAACATTTGTCTCTACTCTCGGTTTCCTGTTAGCGACTGATCTTTGCTGGACAGGAGAGTGATTGTTCCCTGCTCCTGGGTAGCCGTTCAGGCGGGTTGAATGGCCTCCTGCTGGGCTGTATAATGTACTCAACGAGCTGAATTACTTCATTCTATGTTGCTGTGCAATTCATTAGAGTGACAGAATTGTCTCCTCCTGTGTCATTGTATCGATTTTGTCTGATTGAATGGTGTGGTCCCCTACCATGTAATATCCTTGAGGGTGGATTGAGGGAACAACACACGGGGTAGGGGCAACAGTTAGTCATTTGGCTGCACCATTCAGAATTCTCATGGCTGATCCGATTGTGTTTAACCATCTGTCTCCTGTCTGTTCCCAATAAACATTGACTGTCCTGCCCAACAAAGATCAGTCAAGCTCAGACTTATACACTTAATGGCAAGGTCCTAGGGAGTGTAGCTGAACAAAGAAACCTTGGAGTGTAGGTTCATAGCTCTTTGAAAGTGGAGTCGCAGGTAGATAGGATAGTGAAGAAGGCGTTTTGCATTCTTTCCTTTATTGGTCAGAGTATTGAGTACAGGGGTTGGGAGGTCATGTTGCTGCTGTACAGGACATTGGTGAGGCCATTGTTGGAATATTGCGTGCAATTCTGGTCTTGCTCCTATCGGAAAGATGTTGTGAAGCTTGAACGACTTCAGAAAAGATTTACAAAGATTTTACCAGGGTTAAAGGATTTGAGCTACAGGGAGAGGCTGAACAGGCTGGGGCTGTTTTACCTGGAGCATCAGAGGCTGAGGGGTGATTTTATAGAGGTTTACAAAATTATGAGGGGCATGGATAGTGTAAATAGGCAAAGTCTTTTCCCTGGTGTTGAGGAATCCAGAACTAGAGGCAATAGGTTTAGGATGAGAGGGGAAAGATACAAAAGAGAACTAAGGGGCAACGTTTTTCAACCAGAGGGTGTACTTGTATGGAATGAGCTGCCAGAGGAAGTGGTGGAGACTGGTACAATTGCAACATTTGAGAGGAATTTGGGATTGGTATACGAATTGGAAGGGTTTGGAGTATATGGGCCAGTTGCCAGCAGGGGGGACTAGATTGGGTTGAGATATCTGGTCGGCATGAACGGGTTGGACTGAAAGGTCTGTTTCCATGCTGTACATTTCTATGACTCTATAAACGAGTCTTCACTGCTTCCTGAAGATGAGGACACCACAGGTAACTCAACACTAAAGTGAAAGGTACGTCCTTATTTCTTTGTGGGACCTGTTATTTTAAAGCTATGTTAACTGAACATCAAATCACCACCTCTTTGCAGATATAAGGACAGAATAATTAGGAATAAACATAAACTATTCCGGACTCCAAACCTGTCCCAAATTCCCTTTCAACCTTTCCAATCGAATATGTATCAAACCCAGCCTCTGCTGTTGTCTCAGGAAGAGAATACGTGTTAGCATAGCACCACATGAAAAAAGGAGCAGAATGAGGCCATTCGGCCCATCTCGTCTGATATGCCATTCAATAATTTCTTATATGTTCCTCAACCTCATTCTCCTGCCTTACCCCAATAATCCTTGATCCCATTATAAAACAAAACTTATCAATTTGTATCTGTGTCTATGTGTGCGTATGTTTGTCCATCTGCTTGTCATCTGTGTATTTGAGCGTCTATGTTTGTCTTTCTGTGGATCAGCCTGTGTTTCTATCTATGTTTGTGTCTATTTTTGTATGACTCTATATGTCTGCGTGTGTTTCGACGTGTGTATGCCTATTCCCTTGTATATTTTGTGTTTGTTCGTATATTGTGGTGATACCAATAATTCTGTGTATTTCTGTGTCTACATCTCTGTGCAGTGAGCTAACTGTATTTGGTGGGGTGGGGGGAGAGTTAAATGACTGTCGTTCGAAATGCCAGTATGTTTACAGTGAGAATTGTCTTTCACTGAGCACTGCTCCTTAATCGGTCAGTGGGACATGAATGTCCCACAAATGTCATGCGAGGCACCCCAGTCCGCTTCATCTTGTACTAGGTTCTGCCCCACATGGTGGGTGTGGGGGGGGGTGGTGAGGGAATGGATATTGGGCCCTCCAGCACCCAGCTTGGCCGTTTCTGTCCTATTTCAGGGTGTTTCTCTTGGAATAGAAGAAAGGGATGGAAGGAGTGAGGACAGGAGTGGATGGCCTTGCTGTTAGTGCTGATGGAGGTTGATCTAGGAGGAATTGTGAGGTGTCCGGAATGAGGCAGTCGACAGTTTTGAATCCATATAGTATTATTAATGTGTGGGCGTATTGCGTAGGTGATAGAGAAATTCTGGGAAGGACTTTGCTGAATTCAATCGTGAGAGTGGTAGTGCCTGAGCCTTATTTGGAGATAGACATGAGGATTTTCTGGGGGTAGGTGCTATAACAGATATACAGACAGGGTGAGGGAGCAGAGAGAATTCGGTGACCATTATCCTGACAGAGCGGGGAGGATATTGATGCTTGTCCTGTATGATGGAGATATCTTCAGATCATCTCAGCGTCGAGGTGAGCCTTCCCGAATGTCCTGTCCAAGTCTATTACTAATAATGACACAGACCTGTCCCTCAGATTCCACAGAATCAGTTTATGTGGAACTTACAAATAGCAAGGCGCAACAAATATTGGTGTGTTATATCTCGGTTGCAGAAAACCTGAGCATCATATGCTCTAGGAATTAGATATGCAGGTATCATATGGTTTTATTAGATGTTCTCAAGTTCCATCTAAACTGTATGAACTAAGTGACTGCTTATGCTGTGCAAAATAAACTCTGCACATGTATGTGAGGTGGGTTGAAGAGTATGTTGTGAAGCAAACTATAGAGCAGTTTATTTTGGGTTTGTTGTGTGATCAGAAGGAAGAATTAATAACCTTGCTCTGAATCAGCTTTGAAGGAATAGAGACGTTAATAAGATACATTTTACACGGTGTCTCCATGAATATAGAATGCCTGAACGTTCTGGTTAAACATCATGGTCGCCCGGAGGCTAAAGGGTCAAGTTCGCTCCAGTGAATTGGGAAAGTACAATATAACATACAGTGGGAGGCAAGCAATGTTTGTTGGAGTCATAGAGTCAGGCAACACAGAGACAGGCCCTTTGGCCCAAACACGTCCATTCCGACCAAACTGTCCATCCACGCTAACCCCATTTCCCTGCTGTTGTCCTGTAACTTTCTAATCCTTTCCTGTCCATGTATTTGTACAAATGCCTTTTAAATGTTGCGAATGTTCCCTCGTCAACCTCTTCCACCGGCACATCATTCCATTTGCGTATCACCCCTGTGTGAAAAGCAGTTGGTCCTCAGGTTCCCTTTTATTGTTTCCCCTCTGACCTTAACCTGATGCCCCCTTGTCCGTGATTGCGTAACCCTGGAAAAAAAATGAGTGCATTCACTCTGTCCGTCATTCCCATGATCTTATACACTTCTCTCAGATTCCCCCTTAGCCTCATACATCTAAAATAAAAAGTCCTAGCTTGTCCAACCTCTCCCAATAACTCAGACCATTGAGTCCTTTGCAACATTCTTGTGATTTCTTCGGTACTCTTTCCAGTTTAATACCATCCTTCCCATAGCAAAGTGAACACAGCTGAATATAACGCTCCCAATATGGCCTCACCAGCATCCTGTATAATTGCAACGTAACTCACTAATTTCGATACTCAGTGATCTACACTGATGAAAGCCAGTGTTCCAAAAGCTTTCTTCACTGCCATATTTACCTCTGAATCAAATTTCAGAGAACCATGCACCTGAATTCCAAGGTCCCTCTGTTCAACTACACTCCTTAGGAACCAACTATTAACCATGAAACTCCAACCTTGAATTGAGTTTCTAAAATGGAAGAATTTACACTGATCTATATTAAAATCCATTTGCCATTTCTTAGCCACTTCTCCAGTTGATCAAGGTACTGCTGTAATTTCTGAAATTTCTGATAACTTTCCTCACTCACCATGATGCTGCCTATTTTAGTGCTGTCTTCAAACTTACAAATCATGTCTGTTCATTCTCATCTAAACCATAGATATATGTAATATGTAGTGGACCCAGCACTAACCCGTCCATTAATCACAGGCCTCCAGGCTGACAAGCATCCTTCCACTATTACCCTCTGCTTCCCACCAACAAGGCAATTTTGTATCTAATTTGGCAGCTCCTCCCCAATTTCATGCGATCTAACCTTCAAAAGCAGTGTACCATTTGGAACCTTATTGAAGGCTTTACTGGAATCCATAAAGACTACATATACCATCCTGCTCTCCTCAACGTTGCTAGTCACTTAATCAAAGAATTCGAACAACTTTCTGAGCCATGATCTCCCATGCACAAAGCCGTGCTGAGTTTGATGATGGGCTTTTGCCTGAAACATTGATTTTCCTGTTCCTCGGATGCTGCTTGACCTGCTGTGCTTTTCTAGCACCACTCTAATCTTGCTCCTAATCACACCCTGTCTTTCCAAATGCATGTATATCTTATCGCTCAGAACCTGTTCAAGTAAATTACCTACAACAGATTTTACGTTTACTGGTCTATAATTCCCACGTTTTTCATTGTAGCCCTTCTTGAGTAAGGACACAGCATTCGCTGTCCTCCAGTCCTTCGTGACTTCGCCCGTTGGCCAGCGATGGTGCAAAAATATCAGCCAGGGCTCTGGAAATTCCTTCTGTGTCCTCCTGCAGTGTTCCTGAATATATCTGATCAGGACCAGGAAATTTATAGAAATATTGCAAAGTCTTTTTATTTCAGGTGCAAGCATCAAAGAAAGGGAAAGTGAAATAATGATGTTTAACATAACAAATTCGAAAATGTCATAACCATAGGAAATTGCTTCAGAAGAATTTCAGTCATTGTTGAAACCTGAGAATTCTCAGAAATTTACGATCCAGAAACAAGGGCCATGAAACTGATAAGGAAATCAAAAATAGAACATGAATGCTAACAAACAGGAACAAAAACACTGCATAAATCTACAATGTGTATTTCAAAGGAAACAAAGTAAAAGCAAGGTCAAAGGAAACAAAGTAAAAGCAAGGTCAAATATGGAAATTGGTAATTGGGAGAGGAGAGTTTATTGTGAAGAACAGGGAAATGGCCAAGAAAATAATCAATTGCTTTGTATCTGTCTTCAAGGAGGAAGATCCATAAAATCAGCCAGTAATACTAAGTGATCATGTAGCACTTGTGCAACTGAAGACAAAAAGTCAATTTATATCAGTAACAAGGTAGTATTTGAAAGTGTAACTGGATTGAGCATTGCTCAGCCTGACAAACCTGACGTACTTCTTATTAAAATGTCAGACATAAATCAGCAACAGAAGTATTAATTGCACTGTCGATGACTGTGTTTTATTTTCCTGTGTATTCTGCAGAGGCCGGAAGCCATTCCGGATAAATGGAAGTTAGCAAACGTGGTCCAAGCACTATAGATTAATGGAAGGGATCCATACATCTATGAAGGGAAGATGACATAGTTTGGAGAACTGCCGACTAATTAACTTGACATCTGCAGGGAAACTGTTGGAATCTATTATGCAGCACGTGATATTGGATATTTAGAAATTAATAGGATCAATGGAGAGAATCCACATGCATTTCTGGCAGATGTCTAACTCGATGTGCTGTTAGTTGTTAGACCCCATCTACCACCCCTTATGAAAAGGAACAGGAAATGACATCAACAACTCAAATAAACCATTAAAAAGAAAGCAGGAATGTGTCGCATCGCTTCGCCAGAGGTCCACTGAAGATGTTACCTAGTTAGGTAAGGAAACGTCGGGAAATGAACCTGCCAGCTCAGCGAGCAAACCTGCATCCATTGTGAACAGGGTTGGTGACCCAATCTGAGAAAGAATATACTGACCACAATAAAAGTGCAATGGACGTTCTCCAGATTAATCTCACAGATGGCGAGATTGTCTGATGAGGAATCTCGGCCTATGTTATCTAGTCTTTCAAAGAATGACAGGTGGATCACAGTGAAATTTACAAAATTCACAAAACATATGACAAATTGGAAATGAACAGGACACTTCCCTGGCTGCCCAATCCAAATTCAAGGCAAATAATGGCAAGATAAGGGATTGGCCACTTAAGACCGTAATTTTCAGGAAATTCATCACTTGGTGAGAACTGCCTAAAACAGGGTCATAGAACCCACCTGCTGGTAGGGTAAGATTAAGGAAAATCTCCAGATATTCTGCAAGTGTGTCAAGCAGAAATGAATAACAAGGGAACAGGTAAGAGTCATCAATGTTTTGCCAAGTTGCATCCAAATCAACTTAATGTTAGGAGACAGAGGGTAGTGGTTGAAGGTTGTTAGTGTGACTCGAGACCGATGTCCAATGGTGTATCACAGGGATCAGTGCTGTGATTCAGAGGTGCTGGTGTTGGACTGGGGTGAACAAATCTAAAAATCACATAACAACAAATTATATTCCAGCAGGTTTATTCAGAGGCACGAGCTTTCCACGCTCACAACCACCTAATGAAGATGCAGCGCTTCGAAGTTAGTGCCTCCAAATAAACCGGTTGGACTGTATCCTGGCGTTGTGTGATCGTTAACCTTATTATTTGTGGTATTCATAAATGATGCAGCTCTGAATATAGACGGGGGTGCTGGGAGTGTGACAACTAAGTTTGTGTTTGATACAAAGATTGGCCGGGTGGTTGGCAGTGCGGAGGAAGATCTTATGGTACAGGAAGATAGAGATGGAATGGTCAGATGTGCAGAGCAATGGCAGATGTAATGTAACTTGCTAAATATGATGTGATACACTTTGGATGAAGGAACTGGACAGGGAGTACTCAATGAATGGCAGCAGACGAGGAAGCTCAGAAAGTGTTTCTCCACACTTCCCTGAATGTGACTAAATACGTTAATGAACAATTTTGAGAAAGCATAAGGGACCGAAAACATAATCTTTATTCATCAAGGCATAGATTATAAGAGCTATGCGGAACTTTGGTTTGGCCAAGATGGAGAACTGTGTGTAGTTCTGGGAACCACACTACGGGAAGGATCTGATTGTAGTGGAGGGGGCTCAGAGGAGATTCACCAGGATGTTCCCAGGGATGGAGCATATCAGCTATGGCGAGAGGCTGGATAAACTCAGCTTGTTTAGTTTGGAGCAGAGAAGGCTGAGGGGGCCGTGATTCAGAAGGAAAGGATTCTAAGGGACATTAACAGGGTGGATAGACTGCAGCTGTTCCTTTTAGTCAAAGGGCCAAGAACAATGCAGCACATTTTAAAGTGAAGGGAATTGAGGTTTGTTTTTCATCCAGAGTGTGTTGGGGTCAGGAAAGCCCTTCCTGAGAGAGAAGTTGTCATGGTAACTTCACAACCATTAGAAAATACACGGCTGTGCACTTGAAATGCCAGAAGATTCACGGCTACGGGACTTGTGTCCGAAAATGGGACTAATTCGACCGTGCTGTATTTTTGATGGTACAAAGTCTGTGCTTCTGTGTTTGTATGGCTGTGGAAGGTCAATCATTGAGTAGTTTAAGATACGAATTGATGGGTCTCTGAAGAGTATATTAACAAGGGTTTTAAGATTGAACTTGTAATATCTTCTGAAAATATGTCAATGGCAAAATTAAGTGGAAAAATGTGCAGCTTTCTGACAGTCTGATACCAGAGAATTGAGGACAGGGAAAAGGCATAACTATGGAGCAAATACTACAGTTATGTCTTCACAGAAGAAAACAAAACAAAAAAGAAAACTTCCCAACAATCCTAGTGAACATTAGTCTGTTGAGAAAAAAGGAATAGAATGAAATTAGCAACCAAACAGTCTTAGAGGAAGTATTGGAACTGAAAGTAATGAGCACAGGTAAAGTCAACCGAGATTGATCAAATGGGAATCATATTTGAGAAAGTGACGTTGAGCATAATTATGGAGAAGCAATCAATGAAATATGAATGCATTTTCAGAAAGATTTTTGATAAAGCCCCAAGCCTATTATGCAAATTCAAATCCTCTGGGACTGGGACTAATATGCTTTTAGAATGGGAGAGCGGGCAGGAAGCAGTGAGTAGGAATAAAACAATGGGTTTATTTGAAAGGAAGGCTTGGAGGATATAGCAAGAATCGGGGTTTGGGCTCCAGCTATTCCCAATACACAACATATATTTTGTTGAGTGGATCAAATTTAATATTTCCAAGTTTGTTGATGGCACTAAACAATATCGGATTGTGAGTGGGTGCGCAGGATGTCAAAAAAACTGCAGGGTGATTCCGACAAGTGGAGTGTCTGGGTAAATACATGGCAGATGGAGAGCAATGGAGGTGGGGGGGGGGGGGGATATGGTCTATGGGGGATATGTGATATTGTGACCTTTGATGGTAAAAGCAGAACGGGAGCCTATCATTTGAAATGGGATTGTTTGAAAAATGTTGATCTATAAAGGAACTGAAGCTGCATTTTTGTTTCCTTCTGTGCAACCCTCCGAGATCAGTGTAGGGCAATGAGATCTGAATCGAGAAGTCAATACTGAGAATGGCATTGGCACGCTGACCAGTATACACAGACCCAACACGTGGGGAGGTGCAACATTGAAAAGGATCTGGATATCCCTGTGCACTGGTTAAAGAAAGCAATTTTGCAGGAGCAGAAAACAGATAGGCAGATAAATAGTGTATTCACCTTTATTTCAGGGGGATTTGAATCCAGGAGTAAGGGTGTTTTACTGTAGTTGAGCAGGGCCTTATTGAGGTATCATCTCGCACATTGTGCATTATTGTGTGCAGTTTTTGGTCTCCTTACCTAATAAAGGAGAAACCTGACATTGAGGAAGAGCAGTAAAGGATAACCAGACTGATCTCTGGGATGACAGGTTTGTTGTGGGAGCAGAGTTTGGGGTGACTGGGCCTGTATTCCATGGGGTTTAGGAAAATGAGTGGAGATCTCAGCAAAATATATAAAACTCTGTCAGTGCGAGACAGGTTGGAAATAGGGGTGACAATTCCCCTGGCTGGGACATCAGAACAAGGGGCCACAGTATTATGTACAGACAGGCCACTCTGAATTGAGATGAGAATAAATGTTTGCACTCAGAGACTGGTGACCCTGGGGTACTATCTCCCAGAGCAGGCTGTGGAAACCAAGGCACTGAATATAAATATGGATTTCTGGAAACTAAAGGGATAGGGAGACAGCAGGGTATGGTATGAAGATAGAGGATCAGCTACCATTACAGGTTGTTCTCCAATAACGTGGTAGCTGTGTTCCTGTGCATCACTGTGTTGCAGAAAATCATGTAATATTAATGATGTGGTTTATGGGGAAAAGAGGATAATGGGCGAACTGCAAAATATCCGTAAAAATCCAAAATTAAAGTTAGTCTAACACACACTAGCACAGTCTAATTATACCTTAAAATCATATTTTGTAATGAAATAGTGCTAATAATGACAATTCAGTCACTGGCTACATCCCTGTACCTTTCACCAAGCTCTTCACCAGAAAGTGCGCCGGACTGACTGACCACGTGATGCCAACATGGAATTGCAGTTCTCCTGAAGATTCTCCCCCGGTTTCAAATAAAGTTCCTTCTAATTGGAGAGAGCAATTCCCCATTTCAAGCTCAGGTTCAAAGCTTGCAGAGCGGATTGCATTCCTGTTTTAGCTGAACACTCACAGGGTGCATTTGGCAGACAGAGGATCCTGAAGCTGGGTTTTGTTGTTCACCTGGTGCCTGGCAAGGAGTCGCGTCACAGTGAACGGGAGTAAACTTTATGGAAAAAAGGTGCGCAATTCACGAATCGCATTGCAGTCAAATCAGTTTAATAAACATTCGTTATCAGAGAACTGCCTATATATAGAATCGAGTAGCAAGATTGATGGACTGAAGGTCTACAACAGTTCTTATTTTATATTTCACAATGTTTAAACATATTAATGGATATGAACACTGTGTCGGGAAAACTGCATTGAGGAGATTTTCTCAATGAACTAGAATGGGGAAGGCTCAATGTGTTGAATGACCTTCTCTTTTCCCGATGTTTCTGTGCTGCCTGTGGGAAAGCTCTGTAAATGTTGTCACAAGCTCTCAGATGTTAGGAAGGAGGGCTCTGCAGGGTCAACAGGACTGTGATTCCAGTTCCCTTCTCTGATATTGAGGCTGGTGCCTGGTATCCTGTCTGCTTTTATCCTTTAAGACTTTGGAGCAGTGTGATACAATTGAGTGTCTTGCTTGGCCATTTCAGGGACCATTGAAGAGTTTATCACATGTCTATGTGTCTGGAGCCATACAAGAAAAGCACGGGAGATTTACTTCCTGAAAGTACGTTGGGGAATGAGATCGAAGTTTACAATCAACATTGGATGCAAGGTCAATGTTACAATCACCAGATTCTAGATCTTGATATTTTATTAATTGTTTTTAACTACCACCAGCTGCCAGAGCATTATCCTATATTGGATTAGTAATCCAGTGACATTTCCACATCAGCACCATTGCCACATAGGAACCTATCAGAAACCACAATGAGCGGGTTATTTCTGGACTGCTTGACAGCTCTGTCAAAAAGAACACCCACCAATTTGATTATCGTGAAGGGACTGAGGGGGTGGTAAATGGTCAGAATGTAATTATTCACCTATTAGGGGACCAGACATAGTTGAGTAATTTTCCACATTGCTGAAAATGTGTTGCTGGAAAAGCGCAGTCGTCAGGCAGCATCCAAGGAGCAGGAGAATCGACGTTTCAGGCATGAGCCCTTCTTCTCCTGCTCCTTGGATGCTGCCTGACCTGCTGCGCTTTTCCAACAACACATTTTCAGCTCTGATCTCCAACATCTGCAGTCCTCACTTTCTCCTCGATAATTTTCCACATTGCCATGGAGTTGTCAGAGTTGGAGCTGGAATGAAACAGCTTCCCTAGGGACACGGTTTGTTGTGCAGCACAAGTCTTCAGTCCTATTGCAGGAATGGTGTCAGGGCCCATTGTCTTAGTCGTATCTACTGTGTTCAGCGGTTTCTTCATGTCACGTACAGCGAATCGAATTGGGTGAACACTGCCATCTGTGATTCTGTGGATATCATGGCGAGGGTGAGGTGGATCATCCTTTCAACACCACTGGCTGAGGATGGTGCAGATACTACATCCTTGTCATTTTCACTGATGTGCAGGGCTGTTCCATTATTTAGGATGGCGGTATTTCTGGAGTCCTCTCCTCCAGTAAGTTGTTTAATACTACACTGATATTTATGTCTGGATGGGGCAGGACTGCAGAGCTTCGATGTGATCTGCTGGTCTTGGGATCATTTCGTCCTCTCTATCAGATGTTAATTCTGCTGTTTGGAATGAAACCACTCAGGTGCGGTAGCTGTAATGGTTTGTCATCAGCTTTATGCACACATGGTTCTGACCTTGGCATGTTCACCCACACTCGTCACTGAACCATCACTCGGCTTGATGGTAATGGTAGACTGATGGAATATCCTGGGGAAAATGACACAGATTATGTTTGAATACAATCCTGCTTCGGTTGCTGCTGTTGTCTACAGCATCACATGAAAGCCCAGTTTGAGCTGCAATATCTGCAATTCAATTCTACTGACTGTCCCCCAGTTCACATCGAGACCCAGTCACCGATTAGCCGTGAACTCAGTGACATCACCTGGTTTCTGATGCGGTAATATTTCCATTTTCGTATTCTCATTCTGCTGATGGTTCTCCTTGGTGCCAGGCTTCCAATAAGTTACATGACTCAAACCCTTAACATATTCATCTGAGTCTTTTCCTTGCTCGTCGTGCCATCTGCGTTTGAATTAAATGTGTTTCCCTCTGGTTTTCTCCCTGACCGTGATTAAGAGCTCTGTGGTGTCAGTGATGCCAGCCTTATGCAGTTTCTGAGCGAATGAATGTGTGCACTTCAGTTCCCAGTGTAGGGCGCTCCGTGTTGGAAAGGGTGTTTCAGCAGCTTTCACACATGTCATTGGAACGTGTTCAAAAGGAGAAATTGCTGAAGAAATAAAGCAGAACTGGCGGCATCTTCTGTAGTGAATGTAGAGTTAATCTTTCGAGTCCATTGGCCCTCTACAAAGCCCGCAGTTTCTTCAGCAATTTTTGTATTTATTTTGTATTTATTTCCGGTATCTATAGTTATTTGTTTCATTGAAAATTTGTGCTGTGCCTCTTCGTTTCTGAAGACCCTCAGCAGGTCTGGCAGAATCTGCAGAAACAGAGAAACAGAGTTAGCGTAACAAGTCCAATGTGACTTGTTCTGAACTGAAAAGGGTTGGACACTGCGCTTTTTAATCCCTTGCCGGCGATGGGGGATGGGTGACTTGGAAAAGAGGGCGTGGCAAAAGATAAACGGGCTATTAGCAGTAGTGAACGAGAAGATGATGCAAAATGGGTTTAAATTAAGTTGTGAATGGGGGAAAGGGGTTCTCTCTAGGTGAGAGTAAGATAAAGAAGACACAACCACACAAGGCCATAGGGAGAACAGGAGAGAGAATGTTGACAACGTGATATTATATAGATCTAGATCTATACGTTTTCACAGTATACATCATCACTGCCTTCACACTATGGAATTCAGGTGCTTGACCTCTTATTGGCATTAGTAAGAGTTTCATGCTGCCTTAGCTTTGTAACATAGAGCAAAACTAACAGCATGAAGTTTGGGCTGTTTTGTACACCTGCCATTTTAAATATTATTTCAAATTTGCAGTGCTTATCGTTAAACGTTTGATTTTGAAGTTCGTATCAGATGGAGTGTACGAGGTTGAAGGGTGGCATTCTAGAAGTTAATAATTATATGGGAGGAATGGATAGAGTGACTAGCGAAGGTCTTTTCTGTAGGATCGGGGAATTCAAATACAGATGCATAGCTTTAAGGTGGAAGGAGGGAAACTTGAAACGGACGAAGGGACAACATTTTTTACACAGAGTGTGATGTATGTATGGAATAAACTGCCAGAGGGACAGTGGGAGATGCAAGCATAGCTACAATATTTCAAAGACATTTGGACCAACATATGAATGGGAAACGTTTCGAGGCATACGGGCCAAGAGCAAGCAGATAGGATTAGTTTAATTTAGAAAACCTGTTCAGCATGGACAAGTTGGACGAAAGGGTCTGTTTGTGCACGATATAACTGTATGGATGTAGAAATCGAGGAAAATGTACGAAAAGATATGATGTAATAAATTGGTAAGAAATATAAAAACAAGCATCATGAGCTTTTCTGTCAACATACAAAAAGCTTGAAGATGTGTGTGTGAGCTGAAGTAGTAGTGAAGTGAGGAAAGTACATTGAGGCCATTAGGAGGGTGTGACTGGAGAACCGGCCACAGGGAACAAGCAGATAATTTACACTATTAATTTGAATCACTCCTCATGAGAAAAGTAGCGGAAGCATGTCAATGGCATAAACAAAATGGTAACAGGAGGGAAGTTATTGAACTGTCTCTAACAAAAGGAACAAGGTATTTACCTCACTGATGAGAATAAAGGTAGGCAGGTCAGCAGTAATTCATAGTTAATTTTAAAAGAAGTGGTCACAGAGTGACTTGCAGCATTGTGTGAAATATTCCATAACTCTTTGGATTACAGGAGTGTTCCAGTGAAACTGGAGAACCTCCAATGTGGTGCCTGTCTTCAAGAAAGGAATGAGACAGAAGGCAGGAACAATTTAGCCTAACCATTATTGCTGGGAATGAGCTACAGCCTGTTATTAAGGAAGGAATTGCAGCGCACTTAGAAAAGCTTAATGCAGAGTTGACATAGTTTTGTTAAGGGGAAACTCTTTTTGCTCTGTAAAATCATACAAATTCATTTTTGGAGATCCCTGAGAATGTCAAGTTAGAGTCATGCTGGAAAAGCACTGCATTCAAGGAGCAGGAAAATCAATGTTTCGGGCAGGAGCCGTTCATCAGGAATCCCTGAGAAAGTGACAAGCAGATTTGATAAAGGGAACTAGTCGACATGAGGCTTTCCAGAAAGTTTTCACAAGGCATCACTACACAGGCTTGTAGTATGATGAATAATATATTTGCATGGGATAATGGTTGCTTAACACATAGAAATCGGAGAGTCAGGAGTAATGGATCTTTATGATAAAGACGTATCTACTGGATTACCACAAATATCAGGCCGATGGCATCAGTTATGTACAATCTATACTGATAGCCTGACGGCGGGAGCTGAGTGCAATATACATTGGAGTGAATGGATCACTTTGAGAACCAAAATGCAGGCTGCTATTTAATGAAGAGGACTCCCATAAAGTAGTAGAACAAAGGGTTTGGAGTGTTCCTGAGTATGTAACGTAACGTCAGCATGCTGATGCAGCAAGTAACTAGGTTGGTTCATGAGGCGGCTTCCTGAGATGGAAGGGTTGAATTATTGAATACATTTCAAATGGTGAGGAGATTATTCATTGTGGTTGAAATGAATGAGGGGCTTCTTACTGAAATGTACAAGATACAGAGGGGGCTTGACAAGGTGGATGTTGAGAAGGTGTTTCCCTGAGTCTTGAACTCAAGGTGGTAGATACCGAATAAGGAACATCGATTTCAATCTGAGGTGAAAAATGTTACATTCTCTCAGAAGGTAGTGAATGTCTCGAATTCCCTAACCCAGAGAGTTGTGCAGGGAAGCAGGAAATTGGGTAGGAAAGTGGGTTGAGCCCGGAAGTAGATCAGCCATGTTCTTATTGAATGAGAGTTCAGACTTGAGGGGCCGAATAGCCGTCTCATGTTCCTACTTCTTATTTTTTATGTCATGCTTTTGGAAAGTAATTGGTTATTTTCCTGGAAGTCGTGTTGTACAATGTTGCATTCGGGAGAGGAGAAAATTTGCCTGAGTTAACCCTGGATGAGATATGGGAACTGCTTTCAAAGCAATTCCAGAGCAGAAGTTACAGAGTGGGGAAGCCTGGAAAAAGGGATTGCGGCTGGGGGTCACTTCCTGACCAAGCCTGGAATTTCCAAGTGCATTTCCGAAACTACACCTAACCATCGGCGTGGCTTCGATCTGCCTGTTTGTAGCAGGTCTGAAGGGATGAATGGAACATCAGAACAAAGGGCTGAGGGACATGAGTGGGCCATTCGGCCCTTTGACACTACTCCACCAGTAAATAAGGTCATGGCTCATCCCATTGTGGTCCCAGCTGCACTTTTGTCTCCATGTACCATTATCCCTGATTCACCTGTCTATCGAAAACCAGCCTCGATATAATATAATGATTCCGCCATCCCAAACTTCTGGGAAAGGGAATACCCACTTGAGTGAAATCCGACTTTGTGAATTTTTCCTCAGTCCGGTTTTGACTGAGGTTGGAGGGTGTCACTCTTTCCTTTTCCATTCCCACTCCTCCACTGATCACAACAAATTTTAAAGGTAACCTGGTTGGTGATATGACCGATGATAAAGGTCTCAGACGGGTCAGGTTTAGTGGTCGGAACAAGTCAGGCAGATGTCTTTTGCAGTGGTACAGTGGTTAGCACTGCTGCATCACAGCGCCAGAGACCCGGGTTCAATTCCCGCCTCAGGCGACTGACTGTGTGGAGTATGCACGTTCTCCCCGTGTCTGCATGGGTTTCCTCCGGGTGCTCCGGTTTCCTCCCACAGTCCAAATATGTACAGGTCAGGTGAATTGACCATGCTAAATTGCCTGTAGTGTTAGGTAAGGGGTAAATGTAGGAGTATGGGTGGGTTGTGCTTTGGCGGGGCGGTGTGGACTTGGGCCGAAGGGCCTGTTTCCACACTGTAAGTAATCTAATCTAATCTTTCGTCAGACGCAGGTAACTAATAGGGCTAATGAAGCAGCATGTTAGATTTTTGGTTCGCACTGCTGGCTCATATCTGCAAGGAGCTGAGCTCAATTCCAACCTCATCTGAAACTCTATGTGGCGTTTGAACATTCTTCCCGTGTCTGTGTGGGTTTCTTCCCAGTTCTCCAGTTTCCTCCCACAGTTAAAAGATGTGCAGCTTAGTTTTATTGGCCATGCTAAATTACCTAGAGTAGCAGGGATGTGAAGGTGAAGTGGGTTAGTCATGGGAAATGCAGGGTTAAATGGATAGGGTAGGGGGATAGGCCTGGATGGGATACTGTTCGGTGGATCGAATGTCCTGCTCCCACACTGTAGGGGTTCAATGACAACAGTATCAAGTTTGGGCTCTACGAACTCCCAGTCAGTATATACCTGATCCATTCGCCTCAATGCTTTGTATATTTCAATAAGATCATCTCTCACTCCAAGGGTAAACTTTTAACGTCGCCATAATATCAGCCCTTCATGCATGGAATAAATTGAGTGAAACACCTATGAATTGCTTCCCTTGTTACTATATCCTTTCTCAGATAAGAATGCAAAAATAAAACTAATCACATATGCCAATGAGTCTGTATATTTTTGTTTTCTCCGCGTGTAGTGAGTCTTTGAAACACCCTTCCCTGCAGAGAATTCGAGGCAGAAATATTGAATATTTTTGAGGCAAGGTTCACGAATCACAGATGAGTCAAGGATTATCGAGGAGTGGGCAGCAATGTGCAGTGTTGGGGAAAATGTAGACAGTGGTACTGAATGACACGGCTCTAGAATATCCAGGAATTAAATGAAATGATAACATCGATCAGGTTTTAACGGGGAAACAAGATGGCAGCGATCTGAAAGGTCAGCGTTGCTGATCTCTGCATCACAATAATGCTCTACCCCACCCCATCACAGTCATTTACTTACAATTGAACACTAAAAGAACTATAGAATCCTTATTAATGCCATTTTGTCAAGTGGAAATGACAAAATATGGGAAAGGATCGAGTAAGTCCCAACACGCAGCGCACCCATCAGAAGCTTTCAGCATGTCTGTGGCCGCACCTGTAACACCCTCTGTTCGTTTAATGGACCGAGTCACTCACCAGGACTTGGTCACCGAGTTCACCAAGTTACGGGAAATGACTGAAACCATGATTGAAGAAAAATTCAGCGGGAGGATAGAACCACTCTCAGCAGTGCTCCAAAAACATGAGCAGCAACTTGAAAGCCTTGGCAACAGAACGGATGAGGTCGAGAGCCAAACTGTAGGGGCAGAGACTGTGATCGATTCCTGTAAGGAGCGGATCCTCACCCTTGCAAAACAGGTCCGTAACTTAGCTGAACAAGGTGACGTCCTCGAGAACAGGGACAGGATGAAGAATGTTCACATAATCGGTCTGGTGGACCGGACATAGGGTGATCAGTCAGTGAGTTTTTTTTGCGAGAACTGGCTGCAAAGATTCCTTCACAACAAAGCTGAAGAGAGACGGGTGAAGAGTGAGACAGTTCATCGGGTTACGGTGCGCGGGTCATACTCCGACCAACGCCCTCACCCTGTCCTTGTGCTATTACAGTGTTGCAAGGAAAAACAAAGACTTAGGGAAGCCTCCAGAATACAGGGAAGAGACCCGAAGAGGGCTTCAGGATTATGTTCTTCCAGGTCTTTTCAGCGGCAGTGATTCAGAAAATAAAATCTTTCGATGATAACAAGAGAAGATTAAGGGAACTTGAGATTCAGTATTCCTTAATGAACTCAGCGGTGCTCCGTATGCACTAGTGGATCTTTCAATAGATCCACTAACTCTCCAGAGGTTGTGAAAACTTTGTGGGCACTTTAAAGTAGGCTGGATGCGTTATTGGAAAGCGATAACCTTGTTTCTCTTTTTTGAAAGAAAGTTTGATGGCAGTTTCTGGTATTAAGCAGAGTTAACTTATAGACGGGGCTGGATTGAGTACATACTTTTAACTCCTTCATTAGTATTAATGCTCGTTTTTCTCTTGCTTAGTTTGTGTGTTGGGTTGGGCTCAAGCTGGACGGTGTTATGAAGGTGATCGTGATGACTGAATGCCTACCTAAGGGCAGTTCAGTCCCGATGTTTGTGATTAATTGCCCTGGATGCAGTATTGATAATGGGGCAGAAGATAGAGATTTGTGACGTGAAAATGCTCCCAGTCGACAGGGGGTAAATGTCCCTCCTGAGTGCCATTGGCACTTTGTATCTTTTTTTGTATTTGTATGTATTTAGTTTTGGAACGTTTTGAGAGCTTATTAGTTGTAGTAGCTTTAGGTTGTATGTTTTTTTAGGCTCTATGATTCTGTTTTCATTGGTGCTCAGCGATTTGTAATTCGAGTTCTTCCTCTCTGGATTTCAAATATTGTTTCAGTGTATAATGGCAAATGTCGTGCTTAAATGGTGTATCTAGAACATTAAGGGGAGCCATTCGCCAGTTAAGAAAAAGGAGAGGGTGGATATTGTCGTATTGCAGAGATACACTTTGATGACAAGGAACATTTGACATTACAGCAAGGTGGGTTTGATCGGGTTTATTTCTCATCTTTTAACACTAGGAATAAGAGAGAAACCATACTGGTGAGGAAGAATCTTACATTTAAATCAGTAGATTATAACCCTCAAAGATATATGGGGAACAAAGCAGTAGTTTGAATGTTTATTGCCCCCGGTTCACTGCCGGAAATTCCTGATAGATGCTTTTTCCAAATTAAGTAACCTTTCTTCACAGCACATTATCGTAGGAGGAGATTTCAATTGTCTTTTGCACCCACAGTGGACAGTATGTCCAAAGGCTCCCAGCACCATCTTTCCAATCTAAGCAATTAGTGGATTTTTGTGTGGAACTGTGACTGGTGGATGTTTGGAGGCGGATCCACCTCATAAACAGGGATTTTATTTTCTTCTTTAACCCGTAGAAATGCCACACTAGTCTTGATGTCTTCCTCACCTTGCAGCAATCTTCAATTCAGTGGTGTTCTGGACAATTGGGAATATTACCATTTCTGACCATGCAGCGGCATACTTATTGGTTAAGATCAAGGGAAATATAGCAGGTTCAAGACACTGGCTAATCCCTTTATTCTTAAGGATATTAAGTACATTGAGTATTTCTGTAATGAATTCAGATCTTTCTTAGCCATTAATTCAGATTCAACCAGTAACACACCCATTCTATGGGAATTGCTAAGGCTTATGCCAAAGGAACAATTCCTTAGGATGCGGCAGAAGCTGGAGCAGGAACGCTTGCTCCAGGCACGGTTGAAGGCAGCCGAGAGGGCAACTGTGATAGACCCTCGGTGGCTCGGCTGTAGAGGATCACAACGCTTCGGTTTGCAGTGAATTCCATGCTCACACAGACAGCCAAGCACGAACTTACTTTTGCAAAACAAAACCGGGCAAGAAGTTAGCCTATCATGCGATGGAAAAGAGAGCCCCAATGCCATTACCTCAATTAGGGAAGGTACTGGGACCCTTTCCTGCGATCCCATAAAAATTAAAACAGCATTTCGGAGATTTTACTCTGAATTATATCAGATTGAGCATTATGAGGATAGATGGATTAAGCTGGAATCTTTCTTCAAGAACTTGGACCTTCCAAGGGTAACCCCCGAATAAGAGTCTTGCCTTCATTCACCACTGTCAGTGCTGGAGGGTGTAAAGCAGCTTCCAGGCGGAAAGGCGCCCGGTCCTGACAAATGTCCACGTGTGTTTTATGAGGAATTTATAAACCTGTTGTCAGAGCCCATGCTTACTATGTTCGTCACTCACACAGTCACGACTGCATCCCACCATCCTTAAGAGAGGCTCATATCTCTCTTATTCTGAAGAAAAGGAAGACACCGAAAGATTGTGCTTCCTATCGGCCTATCTCACTTCGAAATATTGATTTCAAAATTCTGTCTGAGTCCCTCACATTGAGGATGGAAACTATTTATCCTTCCATTGTCAAGGCAAAGTACTCCCTTAGTAGTCTGCTACTCATAGACAAAATGAGGACAGTTACGAAGTATTACCATTTCCCAATAAATATCAATAATTTTAAAGTAGGGACTGTAATGTGTCCGATCGAGGGCAATATAGCCAAACCCCATTTCTTACCCCAAAACGTGGTGTACCATGTTTCCGACGGGGAATACTGGATTCCATGCTTAAACTATGGACAACCAGTTGGTTTATCTTGCTTGGATGATTTATCTGAGGGAGAAACAATGATGTCCTTTGATCAAAATAAGTCGTAACTAATGACTACCGAGTAGAGATCTGTTCTGTTTTCTTTTTATCAGATCAGAGATGTTATTCAGAAAAGAACCACGCTTTTAATAGACCCGTACAGATCTGACACAGAAAAGAGGGTGCTTATTGCTAAGAACACACTCTCTGTCAGTACCCTTTACCATTTGTTGCAGAGTGACCCCTTAGACAAGACTTTGTGCCTTTATGAGGTCTGCAAACAATTTTGGGGGTTCAGATCTCTTCGGACACAGGGGAGGATATTTGTGAAAATACAAGAAGTATTTCAATCTGTAAGAAGACTTTTGCCCTGAAGTTGAAGATTCATCATAGAGTCTATCTGGCCCCAGACACTCTCTCAAAATTCAAGTGGGAGTATGTCTTAAATACAAAATGACGATGGACACTCTTACTCATTGCTTGTTGACCATCCACCAGCGCTATAGGAGCGGTGTGTTCGCTGCGATGGACAGGATATTGCGGACAGAATTGGAGATGGTTCAGGTTTCCCTTTTCCTGGGCCTGCCCAGTCTACCTTACTCAGATGTGCATAGGAAAAAATACTTCAATACCCTCACTCTCTGAGTTCAGAAAAAAAAAGTTCTGTTGAGTTGGGTGTCTGAAAACCCCCTGGGTCTATTGGTTTGTCGTAACCTTGTCATGGAGCATAGCCCTTTGGACTTTTTAAAAGGTATTTTGCACCATACAATAGAGGATTTTTATTCGACATGACAGCCCTTTTTGAATTACCAAGGTACAGGCTAATATAGCTATGACGAAATTGACTAATGAATCTAATGTCCAGAGAGGAAGAATTACGAACAAATGAACGTGTATTAATTAACGCTCTTGAAGGTTGAGAGCTATAGTTTTGTTATAATGAGTTCCAGTATTCGTTTTTTATTTTTTATTTTTCTTCGGCCCGTTGATTTACCTTTTCTTATATACATGCACATGGGTGTAATTGTGTTCAATTTGCATTGCTTTTTGAGTTGCGTACTTATTTGTTCATTGAAGCATTAAACTAATTTTCTCTGAATAAAAATATTTTTGAAAAAAATTAAAATGTTAACATGGATAGAATAGAGTCCCAAAGGACCACTTTCTCATCAGTGGGACCACAAATTTTGATTTATCTTAAGGGTCATCACACCTCGGGTGACAGGATGATGTTGAGAGGGTGTGCCCTTCGTAGCAACCTCTGTCTGTGTGGGGAACTGAACATGCGCTGTTGGCTTTCCTCTGCATCACAAGCCATCCATCCAGCCAAAAGATTGCGAGACTGTGTAACTGCTATAAATAGAAATAGCCAAAGTCAATGTAAAATATAAACTTTGATAAGAAGGAAAAAAAAGGTACAATTCAGATAACGGTCAAGATAGTTGCTGAGGGGGAAAAATCTCCGCTGGAAATTGTACGTTATAACGAGAGAGTTGATTGGATGCTATCTTTGGTTGAATAAGTTGAACCAAGTGAAATAACCAGAATTACTAATTGTGATTGGATGTCGATAACTATACAATATGAGTACATTTTTGATTGGTCTCTGTGAAGCATTGTATGAATGTAAAAAGCTGATGGAACATATTTTTTGGAGGGTTGGTCCCCATGGGAAATGCCTCCCGAACACATGCTTGAAAAAACCCAGGGTAGAAAGTGCGTGAGTGTCGTCTGGTTGTGACAGGAAACCAGGGGGCTGAATGATTGAAAGTTCCTGCAACGTGAAGCTCATGAGACAGTCAGATCACCACCCATCTTATTAAATGGTACAGCACATTTGAAGGGCGAAATGGACTCAATGTGAATTTTAATTGCATATGATTTAAAAAAAACTGTTAGTTCACCTCATGTTTTACACACTGGGGCACTGTCATTTTCCTGAAACTGGGAATTATTTGGAATATTATCTAGAACATTCCATAATCAACATTCTCTGGAGAATTCTACAATCTGTGGAGATATTACAAACTAAAGAGACACGGGGGGGGGGGGGGGGGGCGGGGGCGTGCTGTATGCAAGAGTGAGAGTGGTGGAGCATGAGCCTTGTTCGGATGTCGGTACTGGAACAGACATACATTGAGTGTGAGGGACCAACAGCATACGATGCCCCTTATCCTCACAGAGTTGGGAATGTTCTCGATGTTTGTCCTGTAGTGCTGGTCATTGCTACTGATCTCAGATACTGCACTGAGCTGGGTGGTGAGCTCAGATCATGCTTGGTGGGTCTGGTGGTACTAGGGAAGAGATGTACTAAACCATCCGCCAGGATATCTGTGACTCTGTTGACAAACCGTGGGGTAATTGACCCTTATCTGCTATGCTCTGGGTAAAACGTACATGACAGCTCCAAACTGAGGAAAGCTCAATCGAGTGCCCATTGTCCTTTTAAAGATGGCACGAGTGCCAGCAATAATGGAATATCCAGTGGCATCTGGGAGATAGTGGGTACCTCCAGCCAAAGTGGGTGGAAGAATCGGGTTAACATTGAATGAGAGTGACACAATGGGTTAGGGCGGGTAGTTAATGAGGTGAGTTCGGTAAGATAGCACCAGAAAACTAGTTTGGCCTCGTGCAAAGAATCCCCCTGTCACACTCAATGGAAATCACTCAAAGATAAATTATTGTTAGATTCAGACGGATAAGTTGAACACTCTGCTGACCCCATTCACATTTACAGAGCTGCAGAACAAATCCTCATCCAAAACTCTCCATCATCTGAACTCACACCTATATTCTGTTCACCATCATTCCTGGTAATACTGGCGTATTTTACTGGATGCTATCGAAATGTCTATATCTCAGCATTCTGAAACATGTGAGCACATCCTTCCATGATATTGTTGCTCAATCTCACCCTCTCTGTCTATACCCAAAACCACTTTCATTTACAGTCATGCACGGAGACAGGACCTTCAGCCAAAACTGATCCATACCAACCAAAATGTCCGTCCACATTAACCGCAATTCCCTGCACTTGGCCCATATTCTTCTCTGCCTTTCCAATTCATATATTGTTCGAACAATGTGCAGCGAGGTTTTGTGATGTCAAGGAAGGCTTCAGGAAAGATCTCGCTGAATCTACCATTCATCTCACCCCAGCAATCAGATTACACAGAAACAATTTGACTAGAGATTATAAACAAGAAGTACAAGCAAATACTGGTGGGAGATGTGTATGGAAGTCAATACTGCAGGGAAAAAATGGACGTTCTAAACAGGAGATTAGATATACAAGCGTTTGCAGGCAAAACCCGACGGGTCTGGTACTATTTGAAGGAAGAAAGTCGGAAGTTTGACCCTCGAATAGCATAGCAGGTTAGGGCACATCCAAGGAGCAGGAAAGTCTATGTTTCGGTCATCAGCCTTTCATCATGAATTTACTTCAGAATTCACTTTTTCCTAATCCTCTGTACGAAGAGAGTGAGTCAACATTTTTAATTTGGGATTTCTTCATCAGAACAGCTTTTGTTTTTGATCTCTAGTATATGCAGCTCTTTGTTTTATTTTAGATCAGCAATTATCTTGCATGTTGCAGTATTAATGAACAACTTGATCTGGGAAGAGGGGAAGGGGTGAGGGCAAAGATCAGGCAGTGTGTCAGTCACAGCTTAAGGCCCTGTGGAGGTAAAGGAAGGCTTGTTGGAAGCACCACATTGGAATTCGGCATCATTTGAACAGATGTGACAGATTCAGAGAAAGTGGGAGGATGCAGTTTCTCGCGCAGCTGGTCATTGAGTGTCACAGTGGAGAGCAATACTGCCTTACAGCATCAATTACCTGGGTTCGATTCCACCCTTTGGTGACATTCTGTGTGGTGTTTGCACGCTCTCCTTGTGTGTGCGTGAGTTTCCTCTGGGTGTTTGGTTTTCCTCTCACAGCCAAAAATGTCCAGGTTAGATTCAGTGACCTCAATAAATTGTTCCACTGTATCCAGGGATGTGCAGGTTCGTTGGATTGTCTGTGGAAAATTTAGAGTTACCGGGGTAACGTTTCAGTTTGTTGCTCGGGATGTTATCAGGAGGGTCATTGTGGGCTCGGTGGGCCAAATGGCCTGGTTCCACACTGCAGGGCTTCTTTAATTTGTATGTACCTGTCTGTGTTTGAAAACACTTCCCAGGATGCTACCTATAAGTGCTAACACAATTTGCCTTCACAAAATATTACACCTTCCGTTTCTATCTTTAATGTGAATGTCTCTGTCCATCTGATTCTTTCCCTGGCCTTGGTTTTTCGTTGTGTATTGTATCGAATGCTGGCATAATGAATTTCAGAAATAATGTAATGGTGTGTGTCAGGCTATTGTTCACTTCCTGTTGTGTCCCAAGTGTTACTCCATGGACAGGGGAGTGTGTGCTGTGCTGTTGTTCACTGCCTGGTGTGTGCCTTAAGGTGCTTCATGAAGAGGTGCGTGGGTATTCAGGGCAGCTGTTCACTTCCCGGTGTGCCCCACGTCGTCCTCCATGTTAGACAGCGGTGCGTGTGCTGGGCTTTTGTTCACTTGCTGGTGTGTCCCATGTGGTGCTCCATAGACAGGGGGTTGTGTTTCGGGTTATTACTCACTTCCCAGTGCGTACCAAGTTGTGCTCCATGTTGGACAGGGAGTTTCAGCATCTTTGACTCATGTCTTTAAAACTTGGTCTGTGCCTGTCTACTGAACGCCTGTGTTTGTCCCTCTCAGCTGATCACGTGGTCAGGAACAAGAGGAGGACCCTGAAGTATAATTATAAAGGAGTAGATATCTCACTTTTAGTGGATGGAAGTCTGATTGTCTCCTGTTATTGAAAAGTTAGTGGAGGGGATGGGGATGGGGATGGTTTGCTGGAGGTTGTGCTGTGAGCTACCTCAGACGTTCATGGAGACCTGAGGATTTGGTGACCCAACTCTGGATGGAGCATTGGGACTGTAGTTATAGCATCAGTGTCTGTAACATGAACAACAAATGGAGCAGAGGCTGCAGAGCATGGACGCTCTGAAACCACGGACTGGGTGTGTGTGGGGAAAGGGATCTGCTAAATCTGTCTGGTCTTAAAGTAGCACAGACTCTCACTCTCATCCTTAAACATACACGCACACACACCCTCTTTCGCTCACACACATGGAAAGAAACATACACACCCTCTCTCTCTCACTCGCACGCCACCTCCATCCTCCCCCCACCCCCCGCCACATACACACTCCGCATCTCTCGCACAGACACACCTATAAATCTGGGGGGCTAATTTGCGTTTGCAGTTTTATATTTGGTGGATAGATTGTATTTTGTTCAAAACAACATTCAATTTTTACGCAGCCAATCATGTGGCATTTTATAAAGTCTTGCAGTGGAAATAAAACCAGTATGACTCCAGGGTGAAAAAAGTCGGACTCCACACAAGACCTTCCATGGTTTATGCAGGGAAGGTCACATCTTAGCAAACGTAATAGAATTCTTTGAGGAATGAAAAAGTTGATAGTGGAGAAAGGGATGTAGATGTCATATACATGGACTTCAGTAAGGCGTTTGATGAGATAGACTGATGGAGAAGGTGAAGTCGCAGAAGTCCACGGTGTACTAGCTAGATGGATTAGAGAACTGGCTGGGCAACAGGAAACAGAGTGTCGTAATGGAAGGGAGTTTCTCAAAATGGACAATTGTTCTGTGTGGTGTTTCACAGGATCCGTGCTGGGACCACTGTTTGTTGTGATATACTACATGATCTGAAGGAAGGTATAGGTGGTCTGATTAGCAAGTTTGCAGATGACACTAAGATTGGTAGAGTAGCAGAAAGTTGAGTGGACTGTCAGAGAACACAGCTGAATGTGAATAGATTGGAGAGTTGGGTGGCGAAAAGGAAGATGTGAGGTGATGCATTTTGGAAGATCCAATTCGAGAACTAATTGTGCAGTAACTGGAAAAAGCCCTGGGGAAAATTGATGTGCAGAGAGATCTGGGTGTTCAGGTCCATTGTTCGCTGAAAGTGGCAGGTCGATAGAATGATCAAGAAGGCATACAGCATAGTTCCTTCCTGCATTCTAACAATTTAAGAAGTGGAGAACCACAGACCAGTTAACCCGTCACGAACAGGAGGGAATCTGTTGGAATCTATTGCGTACAAGTGTAGGTAGGGCGTATTACAGTTGTATAGGACTTTGGTTCGGTCACATTCGGAATACTGCAGACAGTTCTAATTGCCACATTACTGAAAGGTTCTGGATGCTTTGGAAAAAGGGCAGAAGATTTTCACCAGAATGTTGCCTATTATGGTGAGAACGACATATAAAGAGAAATTTGGTAAATTAGGATTAATTTCATTAGAAAGATGAAGGTTGAGGGAGGACTTCATTGAGGTCTACAGAATCTTGAGAGATGTAAACAGGGTGGATAGCAAGAAGCTTATTCCCAGAGTCGGGGACTCAGTTACTAGGGGTCAAGAATTCAAGATGAAAGGGGAAAACTTTATTGGAGATATGCTCGAAAAGTTCTTTGCGCAGAGGGTGGTGAGTGGTTGGAATGCGTTGCCGGCTGAGGTAGTAGAGGTGGGCACGATAGCGTCATGTAATATGAGGAAGCAGAGGTATCCAGATCCTTAGAAAATAGGCGACAGATTTAGATAGAGGATCTGGATCGACACAGGCTTGGAGGACTGAAGGGCCTGTTCCTGTTCTGTGATTTTCTTTGTTAATTGTAAATACTGGCGAAAAGCGTCTGTTGGTACTTGAAAGGAAAATGAAATCAAGATCAAATGTGACACAGCGTATGTCTGGATACAATAATTTATTGTAGAGAACAGAAAAATGACAAGGAGACGAAACAGTTAATTGCATCTGTCTTCAAAGATGACTTCCAGAAAATCTCCCAGAAATACCAGGTCACCACGGGATCTTTGTAACTAAAGACTAAAATAATTCATATACAGTTATGAAGTTGTATTTGGAAACAGAACTGGGATGAGGATTGATCAGTCTGACAGACGGGATATAATTCAAACTGAAATTTCAGAGAAAACAGCAATACACATGTTGATTACAATAGGGACAACTGTACTTTTCTGTATTCACTTCAGAAGGTTATAAATGCATTCAAATGATTAACGAAGGGAAGGAGTGGGAGAGTGAAGGACTACAGGCCAGTTAGTTGTTATCCGCAGTAGGGAATCTGTTTCAACCTTTTGTAACGAAGATCTTTTTGGACACTGAGAAAGTAATAGCAAATTTCAAGTGAATTGTTCTGCACTTATGAAAGGGAAGTTACAATTTACAAAGTTTTTCTTGAAGATATCTCTTGTATTTGTAAATAATGGCAAATCAGTGAATATGGTACAGTCAGATATTCAGTACGAGTTTTGATTAGCACACGCAGTAAGTTAGCAGAAAACATTAAAGCAAAGTGTATTGGAAGGAACATATGCAAACAGGGGAAGGTAAGCACTGGAGAGACTATTGGAGAACATAGGTGGTGGGAGAAGGTTGTTTGTGTGACTGCAGACCGGTGTACGCTGGTGTGCCACAGGTTTCAGTGCTGTGCACCTTTAAACGCCTTCATTTAAAGGGAATCCGAATACAGATGAAGAATCAACTAGACTCAAAGTGTTAACTTAATCTCTCTTTGCGGACGCGGTCTGACTCACTGTGATCTATAGCATGTGTTGGTCTCAGTGCAGATTTTGCTTCTGCAGTGATTTGCTCCTACTAGAAGTAAAGACATTCTGCACGAGTAACACAGAGATTTGGGGAGACTGTACCTGTACAATTTTGATGTCGTGATCTAAGTAAAATAAACTGATCACATATATTGAATGGGCTTTCTCCAGATTAATTCCTCAGATGGCACAATGGACTGCTGAGGAGACTTGGTCTGCGATCAAGGTAGAAATTTGTGTTTGAAACTGGAGACGCTGATTGATTGTTATATGAGAATTTCACGTCTGTTTTACTTGGGAAAAGGAGGAGGCAGATACAGAACTCAAGAAGATGGACTGGTATAAAATTGGACCAATCCCCAAGTCCAGATCAGTTACATCTCAGGCTGCTGTTGGAGACAAGGGATGAAAGGCGCTGATGCAAATTTTCAAATAGAATCTGGTCACAGGTGAGGTGTCCGAGGACTGGAGAACACCCTTTATTGGAAGGGTTGTAGAGATAGAACAGGGAACTATACACCAGTGTGTTTCAGATCAGTGTTAAAGAAAATTTTGCACAAGACAGGTGGTGTTAGAAGGCTGTTTGTGTTACTGGAGACCGGTGTCCCCGGTATACCAGAGTGATCAGTGCTGTGTCCATTATTACTTGTGGTATTCATAAATGGTGCAGGTGTGGATGTAGAGGGGGAGTGGGAGTGTGATAAGTAAGTCTGTGTTTGATACAAAGATTGACCGGGTGATTGGCAGTGAGGAGGAAGGTCTTATGTGACAGTAAGATACAGATGGAATGGTCAGATGGGTGGATCAATGGCAGATGGAATGTAACTCTGATAACTGAGGTGATGCACTTTGGCAGAAGGAACTAAATGGGGAATACGCAATGAATTGTAGCACACAAGAAAGATCATAGGGAGCTTTTACACACATTCTTGAATGTGACGTGGGAGAATAAAAGGTTACGTAAGAAGTCAATGGAAGCAGTTGGCATAACCTTTACTCATCGAGGCATAGATTACAAGATCGATGTAGCACTTTGTTGAGGCCAATATGGAATACTATGTGGAGTTCTGGGAGCCACATTACAGGAAGGATGTGATTATTCTGGAGGGGGTGCAGAGATTCACCTGGATGTTTCCAATGATGGAGCATGTCAGCTATGGAGAGAGGCTGAATAAACTCGGATTGTTTAGTTTGAATGAGAGAAGGCTGAGGGGGACGTGATTCAGAAGGATAAGATTAGAGGGACATGGACAGGGTAGATAGACAGTAGCTGTTCCTTTTAGTCAAATGGCCAAGAACAGGGGAGCACACGTTTAAAGGGAAGGATTTGAGGTTTAGAGATGATTCGGGGATTGTTTTTCACCCAGAGGGTCATGGAATCTGGAATGGATTTCCGAAGGTGGGGCAGTTATCACGGGTAATCTCACAACCATTAAAAATTATTTGGACGAGCACTTGAAGTGTCATACCATTCATGGCTACGGGACTGATGTAGGAAATTTGGAATAATATAAATCGTGCGGTATTTTTGATGGTACAGAGTCTATGCTTCTGTGATTATATGTCTGTGGAAGGTCAATCATTGAACAGCTTAAGACAGGAACTAATGGGATTTGGAAGAATACTTTAACAAGCGTGAAATGTAAAATCGTCTCAACGTACAATATACCAAGGTGAAATGTTGGAGAAGATAATTGTAGCTTCCTTACAGTCCAAAACCAACGAATGGAGAAGAGGAAAATGGCAGACTATGAAGCATCTACTTCAGTTCTGCCTTCATGATAGGATATTTAAAAAATGCTTCCAAACAATTTGAGGTCTACTGAGAAAGAAAGGAAATACAATCAATCACTAACTAAGCAGTTTTGGAGAAAGTATTTGTACTGAAATCTGATAAATCCCCATGGAATGATAATCTATATCTCTGATTCCTAAAGAAGGTGGCCATGGGAATAATGGATACTCTGCTTTCCGTGTTCCAAATTCCAGGTGATTGAATTGACAGATATGAGAGCAGCAAATGGAATCCCAATATTTCTAAAGGAGGCAGGGAGACAGCAGGAAATTACCATCTGCTTAGTACCAGAGAAGCAATCAGGACAATACAAGAGTCTATTAGAAAGAACGCTTTGCCAGGGAACTTTGAGAATTATGTTAATTTGAAAGTAATGAACATGGATCAAGTCAATACCAAATTATTAATGGAGAATAATATTGAAGATTCCGACTGCGAAATAAATTATGGCGAAGCAATAGATGCAGTGAATTTGAATTTTCAGAAACATTTTTGATGATGTCCCAAGTGTAGTGTTGTGACAATGCTACTCCTTTAACAAGGTTATGCTGTCTTTGTTTTTCTTTCATAGCAGTCTGAAAAGCAGCGAATCCAAAGAGTCTGGGTTTGACAACTTGGGAATACTTTCAAGTTGAAAATTAAAACACGTACAATGAGGAGCGAGCTATGCTAGATCCGGTCCTGTGTAATGAGACAGGAATAATTAATGACCTCTTAGTTAGGAATCAACTTGGAAGGAATGATGACAGTATGGTTGAATTTAATACACAGATGGAGAGTGAAGATAAAATTTAATATCAGGGTCCTGTGCTAAAACGAAGGAGACTACAACAGAATGGAGGGAGGATGTGGCAAAAGTCAACTGGAAACAAATACTTTATGGTGAGAGTTGACGAGCAGTGGAGGATTTTCAAAGGATTTTTTCAAAGTCCTAAGTAAAAGTATATTCAGTGAAAAGGAAAGACTCTCAGAAAAGGGGCAGTCTGCCGTGGGTGTCTAAGCAAATACGCAAGGCTATCAAATTGATAGAGATGGAATGCAAAGTGGTCAAGAACAGCAGGAACCTAGAAGATTGGGAAAAGATTAAAGATCAACAGAAAGCCACGAAAAAAGCTATAAAGAAAAGTAAGATAGAACACGAGAAAAAAAAAACTAGGACAGAATATGAAGACAGATAGCAGATGATTCCCTAAATATATAAAATGAAAATGAGTGGCTAACTTCAATGTTGGTCCTTGCGAGCATAAGAAGGAGCATTTAGTTACAGGATATGATGAAATGGCTGAGGCATTGAACAGGTATTTTGTATCAGTCTTCATAGCGAACGACACTAATAACATGTCAGTGATCGACGAAGAGATTAAGATTCTAGATTAGAGTGGTGTTGGTAAAGCACAGCAGTTCAGGCAGCATCTGAGGAGCAGAAAAATCGACGTTTCGAGCAAAAGCCTTTTTTCAGGAATGCTCTGAACTGTTGTGCTTTACCAGCACCACTCTAGAATCTGGTTTCCAGCATCTGCAGTCCTTGTTTTTACGAAAGAGATGAAGGTAGGTGAGGACTTGTGAACAATCATTATTACAGAGGAGGTAGCATTGGGCAAGCTAATCGAGTAATGGAGATAAGGTTAGACGAATCCCCTGGCCCTGATGTAATGTATCCCAGGGTACTAAAACGATAGCAGGAGAAATAACAAGTGCACTTGTGGTAATTTTCTACAATTTGCTGAACTCTGGGGTCGTCCCAGCAGATTGGAAAACAGCAAATGGAACGCCATTGTTTAAAAAGGCAGGTAGATAAAAGTTGGGGAATTATAAACCAGTTAGCTTAATCTGAGTAGTGGGGAAGATGCCTTGATAATATTATCAAGGAAGAAATAGCAAGGCATTTTGATAGAAAACGGTCCATTGCACAGATGCAGCGAGGATGCATGAAGGGCAGATCATGCTTAACAATCTTTTGGAAATCTACGAAGACATTACGAGCAAGATAGACAACGAGGCCGCTGTGGATGTGGTGTATCTAGGTTTCAAAAAGGCTTTGATAGGGTGCCACATAGTAGGCTGCTGCATAAGATAAAGATGGATGGCGTTACGGCTGAAGTATTAACATGGATAAAAGATTGGTGGACTAACGGGAAGCAAAGAGTGGGTATAAATGAGTGCTATCCTGGCTGGCAATCAGTGCTGAGTGGTGTGCCTCAGGGATCAGTGTTGGGGTTGCAATTATTCACAATTTATATTGATGATGTGGAGTTGGGAGCATGCGTAGTTGGTCAAAATTTGCAGATGGCACGAAGATGAGTGGTAGATCAAAGTTTGAGAGTACTGTGAAACGTTGCAGAGGAAAATAGTTACATTGCATGAATGGGTATAGGTCTGGCAGATGGAATACAATGTTAAATATGAAGTAATCTTTTTTGTTATGAGTACCAGTAAAAAGGATTATTACTTGAATTGTAAAAAAGTTACAGCATGCTGCTGTGCAGAGGGACCTGGCTGTCCTTGTGCATGAATCACAGAAGGTTGATCTGCAGGTACATAAAATAATTAGGAACGTAAATGGTATTTTGTTCTTCATTGCAAAAGGGGTTGAATTTAAAAGCAGGAAGGTTATGTTACAGCTGTACAGGGTGCTGGTGAGGTCATACCTGGAGTATTGTGAGCAGTTTTGGCCTTCTTACTTGCAAAGCAATGTACTGGCAGTGGAGGTTATGCAGAGGAGATTCACTCTGGTGAATCTGGAGTTGAGGGGGTTGTCTAATGAGCAGAGACAGAGTAGATCAGCATTATATTTATTGGAATTTAGAAGAATGAGGGGAGGATCTTATAGAAACATAAACAATATTATGAAGGGAAGAGGTCAGAAAAAAGTAGAGAGGATGGTTCCACTGGCAGGTGAAGCTAGGACAAGATGGAATAACCTCAATATTAGAGGGAGCAGATTTAGGATTGAATTGGGAAAGAACCTTTTCACCCAGAGGCTTGTAATTCTCTGGAATTCCCTGCCCAGTGAAGTAGTTGACGCTACTTCAGTAAATGTTTTTCGAGCTGAGATAGATATGATTTGGAACAATGAAGTAAATTACGGATACGGTGAGAGTGCGGGTAAGTGGATATGGGTCCACGAGTAGATCAGCCTTGATCTTACAGAATGGCTGAGCAGGTTAGAAGGACCAGGTGGCCTACTCCTGATCCTCGTCCTTCTGTTCTTATGAAAGTTGAGTGGCCAGTTCTCCCAGCGCAGACCCTCTGCTTTGATTTGTTTGGACTGATTTTTCACAGACTGGCTGTTTACTGAAAGCAGGCAGCCAGTTATGAAGCTATCAGGCCAAAGAAGAAGTTCCATGCTGATCCCCCCGCCCCCTCTCTCTGATATCTCTCCTGGAAGAAACTGGGTTTGATTTTTCCTTTCGAATTTTCCATGGGGTGTTTATGGCGATTGTTTCAAGTACTTCGAACAACACCTTAGATTATTTAGATACAGATTACTTACAGGGTGGAAACAGGCCCTTTGGCCCAACAAGTCCACACCAACCCCCCAAAGAGCAACTCATCCAGATCCAATTGTCTACATTTACCCCTTCGCTCTGCGCAATTGAGCATGGCCAATTCAGCTAACCGGCGCATTTTTGGACTGTGCGAGGAAACCGGAGCACCCGCAGGAAACCCGCGGAGAATTTGCAAACTCCACACAAACAGTTGCCTGAGGCAGTAATTGAATTCGTGTCCCTGGCGCTGTGAGGCAGCAGTGCTAACCACTTTGCCACGGTACCACCCAATGGCTTTCAACCAATTTCAGATTCTCGGTTGAGAAATGAAGTGCTACTGAAGACCAGAAAGCTTCACCTGGACGATTAGCTGAGTAGCCAACTTTTAATATTTTTTAATATTTATTTATAAAACTTTAAAATGAGAAAAGCTGGGAAAAGTCACTTTAGTTCTACCTACTGTGGAAGTAGTAGCATGGAAATGGCTTTTAATTGGCTGTCTCTTGGTATTGTCATCCCTAATCATGTCACACAGTAATGCCCCACATCTATGTAGGCTGAATTGAAAGTCAGTTCTTCGTCTTCCCATGTACCCACTCCTTATGAATTTAATTTGCTTACATCATTAAGTTAGGATAATCTGTTGGGTTTTCGGATAGGTTGTTATTCTGCATGCTATTCTCTTCTGTTTGTGTTTCATTCCGTATTTTTATTTAAAACTAAGTGGCTTAACAAGCTGCGTCACTCCTGGAATATCTTCCTTACACCTGCTTAAGGCAAGAAGCAAAGTTTGAGTCTGCACTACTTCCTTAAAATGACTTGAGGTGTTCTGTCCTGGCCCATATCAGTGTGCAACAGTGAGATCTAATATACTGGCATGGGTTGAGAATGGTAGAGAGCTGAAAGAAAAAGTGAGTCAGAATAAACAGTTCCTTTTTTTTGGAGTGGAAAGCAATTACGAGCAGGATGATCCTGGAATTGATGTTTGGCACCCATCTATTCAGGAAGTAGATTAAACATCTGCTCTGGGGTACTAAATGGAATGTTTCAAAATCTGCTGATGGCAGCAAACTGAGAATTGATTGGATGAGGCGGATGTAAAGAAGTTAAAGGTAATTGAGACACGTGGAGGAAATGGGCAAATACGTGGCAGATGAACAGCAATGTGGATTGACGGAACACTGAACATTTTGGTTGGAAAAATATAATATCAGGCTAGCATTTCAAAAGGAATTGATGTGAAATGTTGGTCGATGAAGATAGTAACGTGCATACTTTGTTGACTTCTTCACTGAACTCTGAGGTCCATTCACGGCAGTGCATTCTGAAGCCAGACGTCAATACTGGGATTGGCACTGGCACATATGCCAGTGGGTATATGTAACATTGAAAAGGATCTGGATCTCCCTGTACACCAGTCACTGAAAGCATTAACGGAGCAACTGAAAGCCGTTAGGAAGGTAAATGATGTGTTGACCTTCATTTCCGGGGAATTTGAGTCCAGGAATAAGGGTATTTTATTACAGCTCTACTTGACCTTGGTGAGACCCCATCTCGAACATTGTGCAGTATTGTGTGCAGTTTTGGTCTCCTTACCTAATAAAGGACAAACCTGACATTGAGGGAGAGCAGCAAAGAATGACCAGACTGATCTCTAGGATGACAAACTTGTTGTGGGAGCAGAGTTTGGGGCGACTGAGTCTGTATTCCATGTGGTTTTGGAAAATGAGTGTAGATCTCAGTGAGATATATAATACTCTGACAGGGCGAGATTTATTGGAAGCAGGGATGATAATTCACCTACTGGGACGTCTAAAACAAGCAGCCACAATATTAGGTACGGCCAGGGCACTCTGCATTGAGATGAGAATAAATGTCTGAACTCACAGACTGGTGAAGCTGGGAATTCTATGCTACACAAGCCTGTGGAAGGCAAGGCACTGAATTTCGTTAAGTATTTCTTGACACTAAAGGGACGAGGTTGCAGCAGAAGTTTGGTGTGGGGAGAAAGGATCAACCATCGTTATATTGAATGGGAAAGCAAAATTGATGGACCGAAGTTCCTAATTCATATTGTTCCAATAATTAATCACTTCAAAGGATATACAGTATGCAGTGTTTGGGAAAAAAAATTGAAGAGATGTTAGACCAAAAACTAGAATGGGGGAGGCTCAATGTGTTGAATGACCTATTCCCTCCCCAATGTTTCTGTGCAGTCTGTGTGAAAACTCTATAACTGTGTCACAAGCTCTCAGCTGTTAGGAAGGAGGCATCTTCTGGATCAACAGGACTGTGTTTCCCATTACCTTTTCTCATACCGAGATTGGTGCTGGGTGTTCTGTTCAATTTTATCCATTAAGGGCTCGGAACAGTTTGATACAACAGAATGTCTTGCTTGGCATTTTAGAGACCGTTGAAGAGTTTGCCACATGTCTGTCGTCTGGAGGCACTTTTCGGCCAGAATAGGAAAGCAGGGGAGATTCACTGCCTGAAATTACATTGGGAAGGCAATTGGTGTTTACAATCGGCTTGGCTTCAAGGTCACTGTTACTGACAGCAGATTTTAGATTTCGATATTTTATTAGTTGTTTTTAACTTCCACCAGCTGCCAGAGCATTAGCCTGGTCGGGATTAGTAATTCAGTGACATTTCCACAACAGCACCATCTCCACATGGGGACCAATCGGAAACCACACTGAGCTGATAATTTCTGTGCTGCTTGACAGCTCTGTCAAAAATAACTCACACATTTTTGTCTATCGTGATGGGACTGAGGGGGTGGTAAATGGTCAGATTGTAATTATTCTTCTCTTAAGGGATTGGACATAGTTGAGGAATTTTCCACGTTGCCAGGGAGATATCAGAGTTGGAGCTGGAATGAAACAGTTTCCCAGAGACACGGCTTGTTATGCAGCACAAGTCTTCAGTCCGATTGCAGGAATGGTGTCATGGCCCATTGCCTTTTTCTTACCTACTGTGTTCAGCTGTTTCTTCATGTCACCTGCAGCAAATCGAATTGGTTGGGCATCATCTAAGGGATACTTGTGGCTGAGGATGGTGCAGACATTGCATACTGTCTTTTACACTGATGTGCAGCAAAGTTCCATTCTTTCGGGGAATGGCAAAGCAATAACCTAGTGGTATTGAGCTGTTAGTCTAGCGACCCGGGCAATGCTCATGTGACCTCAGTTCGAATACTGCCACAGCAAATGGTGGAATTCAAATCCAATAAATATTTGGAAATAAGAGTCTAATGATGATCAAGAAACAGTTGCTGATTGTGTGAGAAACCCATCTTGTTCACAGATGCCCTTTCGGGAAGGAAACTGCTATTCATTCCTGCTCTGGCCTACATGTACCTCCAGACCCACAGTAATGTGTTTGACTCTTAACTACCCTCCGGGCAATACAAGATGACCTATCCAGCGACACACTAATCCCATTGAATAATTAAAAAAAATAATATTTGTGGAGTCCTCTTCTTTCGTCAGTAGTTTCATAGTTCAACTCCATTTCTGACTAGCTGTGGCAGGACTGCAGAGCTTCGATCTGATCTGTTTGCTTTGTAATCATTTCGTCCTCTCTATCAGATGTTAGTCCTGTTGTTTGCAATGTATGTGAGTAGTCAAGTGTGGTAGCTTTAAATGGGTTGCCATCAGTTTTAGGTCCACACGGTTCTGAACCTGGTATGTTCACCTACACTCGTGACTGAAACATCATTCAGCTTAATAAGAATAATGGACTGAGGAATTACCCTGGGCAAAAAGTTACAGATTGTAACTCAGTACAATTCTCCTTCTGTCCAATTGTGATCTACACTATTACATGAATTCCCGGGTTTGCGCTGCAACGTCTGCAATGCAATTCTGCTGTCTGTCACCCAACTGATACCGAGACCCATTGACTCGCACCCCGTGAGCTACTCTGGTTTCTGATGTGGTAGCACTTCCATTTCCATATTCTCATCCCTCTGAGCGTTTGTTTATTGTGTCACACCTCTTACTTGTCAGGTTTTTCAAAACTCCAAAACGCATTCCGTGAGGGATCACCATGGCTCAGTGTTTAGTGCTGCTGCCTCACAGCGCTAGGGACCCAGGTTCGATTCCATCCTCCAGCGCCTGTCTTTGTGGAGCTGGCGCATTCTCCCTGTGGGATTCTTCTGAGTGCTTTGGTTCCCTCCCACAAACCAAAAATTTGCAGGTTAGGTGCATTAGTCAGGGGTAAATATAGGATAAGAAAATGGGTGTGCTTGGTTTACTCTTCAGAGGATCGGTGTGGACTTGTTGGGCTGAAGGACCTGTTCCACAGTGTAGCGATTCTAATTCTAACATTCATCTGAACGTTTTCCCTTGCAGTTATGCCACTTTCGGGGCTTAAATTGAATGTGCTTCACTCTGCTTCTCTCCATGACGTTCTTTAAGAACTCTGTAGTGTCAATGATTCCAGTCGTATGTAGTTTCAGAACCAAGATATTTGTGCATCTTTTGTTAATTTACACTTCCCAGTGTACGGCAATCCAAGTGGGTCAGGACATTTGAGCAGCTTTGACATACATCTGAGAATATGTTCAAAACCAGAAATTTCAGGAGAAACTCAGCAGGTCTGGCAGCATCTGTGCAGACAGAGAAACAGAGATAGTGTTTCAAGTCCAGCGTGACCCTTGTTCAGAACTGAAAAGGGCTGCTTAATGCCTTGGCTAAAGTGGACGAGCGATGATAGGAAACAGAGCATGTGGAGGTGCAATGGCACAGAGGAATGGGCTTTTAATTGTGGTGAAAGAGAAACCGATATAAAATTGGTGTAAATTAAAGTGTGGATGGCAGACATGGGTTGTCTCTATTGAGTGCAGGATAAACAAGACACAGATGGGATCATTGGGAGGCCAGGAAGTAGAATACATGAAAAATGGAGGACAGCCATAATGGAGTCAGGCTGTGAATTTGGAATTCTGTATTAACTCCTGCAGGCTGTAATACATTAAAGTGTAAAGTGAGGTGTTACTCGAGCTTGGGTGGTATTTCATTGGAACATTTCAGCAGCTCAGGACCGAAATCTTAGGATGAGAGCAAGGTCAGTTATTGAAATGGGAAGCAATGAGAGGCTCAGGGTCATTCCTACAGAGTGAAAGTGGTCCTTGAACAAGTCTCTGTTTGGTCTCCCCAATGTAAAGGAGACAGCATTGTGAGCAGCAATGACAGGAGACCGGATTGATAGAGTGAAAGTGAAATGCTCCTTCACCTGGAATGTGGGTTTGGGGTCTTGGACAGTGGGGATGGAAGAGGTGAATGGGCATGTGTTGCAGCTTCTGTAATTGCATGGGAATGTGTCATGGGGAGTTGGGAAGTGTTCAGGATGATGGAGGGTGTTACAGAAGAAATGGTCTCTGTGAAATGCTGTCAGTGGTCGCGAGAGAAGATGTGTTTGATAGTGCTGTCCCATTGGAGATGGTGGAATGGTGGAAGATGATTCTGTGAATGTGGATTCTAGTACAGTAGAAGTGAGGACGAGGGGAGGTCTATCATTGTTCTGGTGAGGAGGGGACGGAGTGAAGACAGAAGCGCGGGAGATGTGATAGTCACAGCTGAAGGCCCTGTTCAATGGAATTAGCGGATTTCTGATTTGAAGGAAAAGGAGGTCACATCACAGGCAGTTCACTGGAATGTGGCGTCATCAAACAGAAACAACAGAGATGGAGAAACTGGGAGAATGGAGTCAGCTTCCGCTGATCATGTGTTCAGCTACATGCAGAAATCCCCCCTGAATGATTGAAAAGACTTAGACATCTAAATTAAGGCTTTCTGTCTCACATCTGATCTGAAGCGGGATGTGGAAGTAGACCCAGAGGAAGGTCAGTGGGTGTACCTGGGCAGACATTCAAGCAGATATCCAATAACGCTCAGAAATTGTTGTTTCTGTTCAAAAAGAAGGACTCGATTAGAAGATGTACCACCTATGGTTGACAAGGATACTATGATGAGCATTAGTGTAGGGCCAGATTTAGGATGTTTATTTCAGGGATCAGAAGCAGATGCTGGGCATGACTTTCAGCTGTGTTTCCTGAATTCTCCCCAGAAACCCCTGTCACTGCTGCTCCATCCTCTTCCCTGCTCCTCTCCTTTCCTGATTCCAGGTTCTCCATCTCAAATTACAGAGCACATTCTCTCACATTATGGTCCCTCCCCACTTCACCTGAAACTCGTTGATCCAGTCTACCTTCCCTGCACTAGCATCAATCTGCGTTTTGTGCTGCCACCTTGCCACTGGTCTCAGTGTGGCTCAGCCTCACTATTCATGTTGTCTTAGACCTCCCACTCACATCTCACTCCGGAAAGTTTCATTGTTGGAGTAAACCGTATTGAAAACATCATTCTCCCTTTGCACTGAATTCACATTGTGATCCCAAATCCAAAAAGTACACCCAGCCTTCATCTCACTCTGCTAAAGGTGCATGCTGACCGTATGGAATAAGAATTCTTTTTTTTTAACATAGAACATGCCAAATATACGTTTTCACTGTTGAGATCATCACCCCCTTTAGACAAAGGAATTTGTTTGCTTGACGTCTCATTAGCACGAGTAAGAATTGCAAGCTGCCTTAGCATTGTAACATGGAGAAAAACAAATTACATTATGAAGTTTGGGCAGTGTGTTGTTTACCTGTCACTTTTAATACTGTTACAAATTTGCAGTGGTTATCTTTAAATGTTTGCTCTTGAAGCTAGAATCAGATGGAGTGTTGAGGGGTGACATTCTAGATGTTTTAATATCATGGGAGGCATGGATAGGGTGAATAGCCAAGGTCTTTTTGAGAGGATAGGAGTGTCCAAACATAGATGATGCAGCTTTAAGGTTAAAAGGAGGAAATTTAAAAGGGACAAATGGACAACATTTTCACACAGAGGGTAATTTGCTTATGGAATGAGCTGCCAGAGGAAGATGCAAGTGCAGCTACAACAGTTCAAAGACATTTGGACAAATATATAAATGGGAAACGTTCAGAAGCATATGGGCCAAATGCAAGCAGATGAGACTAGTTTAGTTTGGAAAACCTGGTCAGCATGGACAAGTTGGACCAAAGGGTTTGTTTGTGCACGATATGACTGTATGAATCAAAGGAAGCAAGGAAAAAGGGAAGAAAGATATGATGTAAGAAAACTGGCAAGAAATATAAAAGCAAGCAGTGCAAGCTTTAATATGTATATAAAGAAAGTTCAAGATGAATGTATGCCCTTTGGTAGAAATGAAGTCAGGAAAATATATTGAGGATGTTTGGAGGGTATGCCTAGAGGGAACAGACAGATAATTTACACCAGAATTTTATATCATTCCTCACATTAGAAGGCACTGTAAGTATTTCAATGATATAATCAAAATAGCAATTAGAGGGAAGTTAGTGAACTGCCTCTAACAAAAGGAAAAAGGCTTTTTAATAAACAGATAAGAGTAAGGGTACGCAGGTCAGCAGTAATCCACAGTTGGTTTTAAAAGCGGCGGTTACAGAGTGACTGGTGTTCCTGTGAGAAATATTTCATAACTCTTTGGATTGCAGGAATTTTCCAGTGAAACTGGAGACCCTTCAATGGGGCGCGTGTTTTCAAGAAAACAGCGAGACTGAAAGCAGTAACCATTTAGCCTCAATATTATTGTTGGGACTCTGCTAGAGTCTATTATTAAGGAAGGAATTGCAGGACAATTAGAAAAAGCTTCATGCAAAGTCAACATGGTTTTGTGAAAGGCGATCTATATTTTGCCTGTAAAATCATGCAAATTTTTTTTTCTGGAGATCCCTGAGAATGTAACAAGAGGACATGATAAAGGGGATCTGGTAGATACGAGGCTTTCTCAAGATTTTTCATAAGTTTTCATGAAATAAAACTTGTTACACAAGACAGAAGCTCATAATTTGACAGCTAATATATTAGCATGGGATGACGGTTGGTTAACACATAGAAATCAGACCGTCAGGGTTAATGGATCTTCCTGATGAAATCTATCTGCTGGAGTATCACAAATATCAGTCCAATGCAAGATTTAGTTACAATCTATACTGAAAGCCGGAGCTGAGTGCAATATATATCCGAGTTTGAGGATGACACTGAGTACCAAAAGGTAGGCTGTTACTTAATGGAGAAGACACCCACAAAAGGATCAGTGCAAAAGGATGGGAATTGTTTTTGTGTCTGAAGCATAACGTCAGCATGCTGATGCAGCAAATAACTAGGTTGGTTCATTAGGCGGGTTCCTGGAGTGAAAGGGTTGAATTATTGAGTACATCTAAAATGGTGAGGCGTTTATTCATTGTAGTTGAAATGAATGTCGATGATATTACTGAAATGGACAAGAGGAAGAGGGGGCTTGACAAGGTAGCTTTCGAGAATGTGGATCAATTCCAGGGCAGAGAGTCGAACTTCGGGTTGTAGACACAGAATAAGGGATATTGATTTCAAACTGAGATACAAAGAAACGTCTTCTTTCAGAAGGGAGTGAATGCCTGGAATTCCCTTACCCAGAGGTTGTGGAGACTGGGTCACTGAATGTATTTACAGACTAGCTGGATTGGGTTTTGACATATCAGCGAGTTGAGGGATACAAGGGGTTAGCGGGAAAGTGGAGTTGAGCCCTGAAGTAGTTCAGCCATGTTCTTATTAAATGACAGTGCAGGCTTGAGGGGCCGAATAGCCTGCTTCTGTTTCTATTTCTTACATTCTTATGTTATGTTTCTGTAAAGTAGTTGGTTATTTTCCTGAAAATAGTGTTGTACAATGTTGCATTCAGGGAGAGCAGAGGATTTGTTTGAGTTAACGCTGGATGCGGGTAGAAGGCTGTATTCACAGTGAATCTGGATCTGTAATATGATCCACATCTGGAGCAGAAGTTACAGAGACGGGAAACCTGAAAAGAGGGATTGGGGTGCGGGTCAATTCCAATTACATTTCCCAAACTACACCTAACCATCGGGGTGGCCTCGATCTGCCCCTGTGTAGCAGGTCCGAAGGGCTGAATGGAACATCAGAACATAAGGCTGAGGGACACGAGTGGGACATTCGGCCCTTTGACACTACTCCACCAGTTGATAAGGTCGTGGCTCATCTCATTGTGGTCCCAGCTGCACTTTTCACTCCAAGCACCATTATCCACTTCCTATCGAAAATCAGATGAAGCCAGCCTCGACATAATATAAAGCTTCAGTCATCTACTTCTGGGAAGGAGAATTCCAACGTGAATACATTCCCACTTTGTGAATTTCTCCTCACTCCGGTTCTGCCAGAGGTTGGAGGGTGTCACTGTTTCCTTTTCTAGTCCCACTCCTTCACTACCCACATTACATTTTAAATGTGACCAGGTTGATGATATGGCCGATGATAAAAGTCTTAGACTCGGTCAGGTTCAATGATAAGAACAAGTCAAGCAGATCTCTTTAGTCAGACACAAGTAACTAATATAACTAATGGAGGATCATGATGGATCTGTGTTTCACACTGCTGCCTCACATCACCAAGGAGCTGGACTCAATTCCAACCTCGGACGTCCTGTATGTGGAGTTTGAATATTCTCCCTGTGTCTGTGTGGGTTTCCTCCCAGTGTTCCAGTTTCCTGCCACAGTCAAAAAATGTGCAGCCTAGAGTGGATTGGCCATGCCAATTTGCCCATAGTGCCCAGGGATGTGCATGTTAGATGTGTCAGTCATGCGAAATGCATGGTTACATGGATAGGATGGGGGCAGGTCTGGCTGGGATGCTGTTCGCTGGGTCAGTGTGGATTTGATGGGCAGAATTCCCTGCCTCCACACGGTTGAGGTTCTATAACAATATCAAGAAGTTTGGACTATACAAATACCCAACGGATATCTACCTGATACACTCTACTGAAGGTCTTGTATGTTTCAGTAAGATCACCTCTCTTTCGATGAGTAACCATAACATAAGATCTTCATCCCTGGAATACATGAAGTGTAACATCGCTGAACTGCTTCCAATGTAATTATATCCAATCTCAGGGAAGTAGACAAAAACTCACCTCACACACCAGGTGAGGTTTTTTTTTGCTTTCTCAGTGCTATGAGTTTTTGGAACTCTCTTCCCCGCAGACCATTGGAGGCAGAGTTATTGAATATTTTTGAGGCACAGACAGAATGTTCATAAGTAGCAACAGAGTCAAGGATTATCAAGGAATGGGCAGCGATGTGCACCATCGGGAAATGTTGACTGTGGTACAGAATGACACTGCTTCAGAACATCCGGCAAAATGAAATGGTAATCTCGAAAACATTTTAAAATGCTAACAGTGATAGAACAGAGTTCCAAGGACCATAGAGCTGCTCTGTCATTAGAGAGAGACCACTTGTGGTCGTTTAAGCTGAGGGTCACCACGCCTCGAGTGATGGGTTGAGGATGAGACAGTGTCCCCATCATGGTAACCTCTGTCACTGTGGTGAAGTGAACCAGCGCTGCTGGCCTCCATCTGCATCGCAAACCAGCCGACCAGCCAACTGAGTGGGAGACAGTGTAACTGTTACAGACAGAAACAGGCACAGGCAAAGGGCAAGAGAAACAGTCATAACAATGAAAAAGTTACAATTCAGATAACGGTCAAAATAACGACTGAGGGTAAAAACGTTCTCTGCTACAAATTGTATTTTATAATGAGACAAGTATTTCAAATCCGTCTTTGGCTGAATACGATAGGGTAAGACATATGAAATAACCAGAATTACTAAGTGTGACTGGATATCGATAACGTGTAGATTTTTGATTGCTCTGTGTAAAATGTGCTTACCATTACATCGACAGAGAAAGCTGGTGGAATATATTGTTGGGAGAGTGCGCCCCCATGGGAAAAGCCCTCGAGCAGGCGCTTGAAGAAAACCGGAGTAAAAGTGCTTGAGTGTTGTCTGCTCAGTGACAAGAGCCCAGGAATTGAATGACTGAAAATTCATGTAACATGGAACTGAGAAATGCATCAGATCAGCCACAATCTTCTTAAATGCTAGAATGCGTTTGAAGGGCTGAATGGCCTCATGGTGGATTTGAATTGCATGTGATTTGAAAATTGTACAATTTTTTCCTTCCCCTTCTGTGTTACATGCTTGGTCATTGACATTTTCCTGAAAATGGGAATTATTTGGAACAGTAACTTGAACATTCCACAATCAGCGTTGTTCAGAATATTCAATCAACATGTGGAAATATTGCAAATGCGAGAGTGTTTGTGTGTGTGTCTGTGTGTGTGTGTGTGTAGGCTTTGCATGCAATAGTGAGAGTCATGGACCATGAATCGTGTTCGGGTGTCGGTGCTATAACAGATATACAGTGCTATACAGTGAGTGTGAGGGAGCAGGGAGAATGGTGACCCTTATCCTGACAGAGTGGGAAAAGGTTATTGAAGCTTGTCCTGTATTGCTGAACATTTCTTCAGACCGCAGATACTGCACTGAGCTGGTTGGTGAGCTCAGGCCATGCTTGGTGGGTCTTGTGGTGTGGCTCCCTCTGTGAAGAAAATGGTCCCCCTCTGTACTAGCCCTTCCACCAGGACCTCCATGTGCCAGTCAACAAACCGTGGTGCAATTTATCCTTACCTGCCATGCTCAGGATAAACTGTGCAGGGCAGCTGCAAACTGAGAGAGCTCAATCGTGTGTCCATTATGTTTTAAAGATGGCACCAGTGCAAGGGATCACGGACTATCGGGGCATCCTGGCGATCATGAGTAACTCCAGCCATGATGGGTGGGATCGGGCTGGCACTTCTTGCAGAGGATGGTGCAGATAAAACATCCTTCTCTTTTACACTGATGTGCAGGTATGTTCCATTATTTAAGATGGGAATGTTTGTGGAGCCCTTTCCTCCAGTCATTTGTTTAATCGTCCATCACCATTTATGACTGAATGTGACAGGACTGCTGTGCTTCGATCAGATCTGTTTGTCAAGCACGGTAGCTTTAATGAGTTAGCATCAGGTTAAAGTTCATGTGATTCTGACTGACATCTTCACCCACACTCGTCACTGAGTCATAGATGGCGTTGATGGTAATGACAGACTGAGGTGTTACCCTGGCAAGAAGTTACAGGTTGTGGTTGAATGCTGCTCTGCTTCTCCTGCTGCTGTGGTCTTCAGCACTACGTGAATACACAGTTTCGAGGTGCAATATCTGCAATGCAATTCTGCTGTCTGTTCCCCAAATCTCACTGAGACCCATTCACCCATGAGCCCTGCACTCAGTGACCTAACCTGGTTTCTGATGTGGAAATACTTCCATTTTCATACTCTCATTCTGCTGAGGGTCTGTCTCCCCGGGTCTTGCTTCCAATCTGACACATTCCGCAAAAACATTTAACTGATCTTAATTCAAATATTTAATTCACCTGAATCTTTTTCCTTGAGAAATACCATCTTTTGTGTTTAAAGTGAATGTGTTTCTTCTGTTTCTCTCCCTGACCATGATTAAGAGCTCTGTAGTGTCAGTGATACCAGCCTTATGTAGTTGCAGAGCCAATGAATTCTCTGGATTCCCAATCATCTTCACCACATTGCATGTTTTCTCTTTTGGTTTGATGCCTTGTAACACATGGCTGCCTTGTTCTCCCATGAGCATGTTTCATCTTCTTGGGGTTGCATTTCTGGTATTATCTTCCGAATTATCCCCAGAACCTTCTCCCATTGCTGCTCCATGGTCTTTCCTGCTCAACTCCCCTTCCAATTAACTCTGGCCAGCTCCTCCCGCATGTCTTGGTAGTTACATTGCTTAATTATAACCACATTACATCTTGAAGAAAGCATTGCGTATAACTGAAAGAAGGAGTTTTGAGAGATGGGCCACGAAGAATGACTGGTGGATTTCTTAAATAGATACAAAGGGTGAACGAGAGAGAGAGAGAGAGGATATAGATATGGAGATGTGGAAAATGAGAAACTATATGATCGAAAGAAATAGATATACTTCCCTCAATGTTTTGGCAATTCCTGTGTGCGGTGGTCCTTTGTACAGTGCACGTACAACAGAGCAATATGTTAAAATGCTGGGTCTGATGCCATAACTTTTCTCTCCAACAATATGACAGACACTAGCTTTGGAAAGAACCCAACAGGCCAACATATTTAATTCCTGGTAGAAAGTGGATTAACTGAAATAAGTTGGGAAACCAGAAACAAGAATTTATAACACACATCCTAAGAAGAATGAGAGACGAGAGTTGGGAGTCCCAGAAAAGGGGGAACGTTGAGAGAAAGGGAAGATATCACTTCAGATAAGGATCAAATATTGTTTTAATGATTTATAAATTTTATACATCGTGTGCATCATTTTTCGTTAACTATGTCTCCGTTGTACATTCAGAATGTGTTGTACACATATGAACAATCTTCCTTATCTGAACACACACTGATTAAACAGTGTATAAAAAATCATTTTTCCTCCATTTCACACTATCCTGTTGTCGTGCTTGCAGGATACATGAACACCAACTAGCTACCAAAAGACATGACCCACTCTCACTAGTTCCCATACATACAGGAAAAGGACACCACGTTGACTGTGACAACACACACTTCCTAGGACAAAGCCACACACGAAAGTTCTTAGAAGCATGACATTTTAGCCAGAAGTACATCAATAAACATATTAATTTAGATCCTATCTACCTTCCCTTGAACAAAAAAATGGAAATGACATCACGACACTTAAGAAACCAAGACCTAGAAATAGAAAGACACGACATACCACCAGTGCGTCACCAGAGACTCTCACTGATGATGTTACCCAGTCTTGGTGACGAAACATCTGAAAACAAACCTTCAAGTTCAGTGAGTTAACATACATAATTATAAATTGTTATTTTTCTCTTAATCGTGGAATTTGCGACTACTTTGTCACTCATGTTTTAACAGATAACGAGGTGAGGTGAGCTTTTCTGGGTGTGTGGTTTTAATTAACAGAGGGGTTCAACATCAACATCATAACCGTTTGAGGGCTTGTCGTATGGAATTTAGACAGATTTGAACAGATTTGGGGTACAAAAGGTCCCAGCAGATTCCATCACTTGGCAGTTAGTGACCTAGATCTTCAAGTAATACAGGTGAGAAAATTCATTTAATTTTGTTTCCTTGTGGTCGGTTGATTTAAAAGAGATGGCTTTTAATATTACTAAAAAGGTTCTGAGGTTTGAAGATGGTACCCAAATTTTCCAAGAACGTGTAGAAAGATAAAGGAAGGGCATACTTTTAGAATTAACATGTAGATTAGAATTGTGTTTCACCAGAGACAAAAGGAAAGCTGAAGCTTGCAACTGCAGTCGAGTTAGAAAAAACTTAAATTGCAAATATGACAACTGCAGTTAGAAGATAAAGAGAGAGACTGAAAGAGAGAGAAGATAGAGAAAGAGAAATGTAGGAAAAAGGAAGAGAGGGAGAATTTGAAATTCAAAAGTTTGGAATTAGTTAAGAAAGTTAAATTAGCAGGATGAAGATGAAGGGAGAATGTAGGGATGTATACAACTGTGTTAATACATTGCCATATTTCAGTGCGAAAAATGCCAAAACCGTTGTTATTTCATTTGCGAAATTGGCTCGGCAGATGGCATGTCCAGTGAACTTGTGGGTAATGCTAGTTCAGACTAAGATGGTGGGTACAGCTTGAGAGGTATATGCAGTGCTGTCACGTGAGGGAGCAAGAGATTATGCAGATGTCAAGCAGGCTATGTTGAGTGCTTATGAATTGGTACTAGAAGAATATAGACAGCGGTTCAGAAATATAGAGATGGAACCAGGTCAGACTTATATTGAGTTTGAAAGAATTAAACACAGTCATTTTGAGAGATGGGTCCAGGCCTTAAAAATGGATAAGACCTGTGAGGCTCGAAGAGTGATTATTCTGCCGGAGGAGTTTAAAGACTCACTTCCAGAGATGGTAAGAATTCAAGTGAATGAATAGGAAGGTCAAGAAGTGAGAAGCGTGGCAGAAATGGCAGGTAAATATGCACTGGTGCATGAGATTATATTTAGCTTCTGGGAGGATTTTCATCCTGTGAGGGATGAAAATTGGGAGAAGGGGAGATCCTAAGCTACAAAACATAGAGTAAAGCACACTGGCAATAGTTTACCACCGGTGAAAAAGAAGCCCAAGGGGGTTGAAAGGTGGTGAAAGGCCTCAGGTGTTCTCATTATAACGGAGCGGAACACATAAAATGACAGTGCTGATGGTTTAAGAAGGGCACTGGGAAAAGGTATTTTCACTGCAGTAAACTGGGACACACCGTGCTGGGCATTGAAGCAAGGCACTTTGGGAAAAGATGTGATTAAGCCAGTGGTATTAGTGAACCTGGTAAAGGAGACCCCAAGTAGAGCCGAGGAGCTGCAGGAGAGTGCACAGCCGAGACAGGGGCTGGGTATGGAGTCAGTGCCTGATCCCTACAAAGAATACACCTCTGTAGATAAAACTTACTAAGAAAAAAAGGGGTGTGGGGAGAGGACAAAAGTAATAATTTTGCAAGATGCAGGATCTGTTCAGTTTCTAATAGTTGAGAAGTGAGGAGCCGGAAAGGCAAAACAGATCAGACAGCATCCAAAGAGCAGGACAATCAATGTATCAGTCATAAACCCATCATCAGGAATGTGGCGGGGAACAAGGGGGCTGAAAGGTAAATACGAGGGTAGGAGCTGGGCTGGCAGGAGGGTCACTGGGAGGGTGATAGGAAAATGTAGGTTGGAGTACAACTGATATGTCAGAGGGGAGGGTGGAGTGGATAGGTGGGAAGGAAGATGGACAGTTAGGGCAGTTCAAGAGGGCAGTGCTAATTTAAATGGTTGGGGGAGGGGCACTTTGGAAATTGGTGAAGTCAACGTTGATGCTGAATAGTTTGACGTTTTCAGCTGTCCTACCACCTAGCCACTTTACCCTCCCCTCCGAACTGTCACCATCAGACCCCGCCTAAATCTACCTATCGCCTTCCAAGCGACCTTCCACCCAGTTCCACCCCCACCATCCTATTTAATTCTCAGCCCCTTCCCCCTCCCTTACTTTCCTGATGAAGAATTTACGCCTGAAACGAGTCTTTGACAAAGAGATTGAGTGAAGTGATTACGCCACAGTTGAAGAGGGTGAAGACATGACTGCCAAGTTCAGTGTGCTACGTGCTTGATGTCGGAGGTCAACGACTCTGGTCTGTCTGGTTCGTATAAGGGGGGAAAGTGTGTTCACGTTCAGCTACTGACCGAGCATATTGCAGCACTGATGAAAGAACTCGAGGACCTTAGGCTCAACCGAGTGAACGAGATCTTTCTGGACAAGACCTCCAGCGAGATTATTACACCTTACCAGAAAAGAGCAGAAGAGAGCAGACGATGAGGAAGGCGGAGAGGAGGCCCCCGGGTGTAAGAGACTCCGGGGGAAGTACCTGTCGGGAACAAGTTGAATCTTTTGGAAACCGTAGAGACAGATGACACTGCCAGTCCACGAGGCGGCCAGGTCCGTCAATCAAAAGTTGGCGTGGAGGCACAGCGGAAGAGTCGGACATCACACAGAGCTGTGGTAATAGGGGACTCCATCGTGAGAGGAACTGACCGGGGTTTTTGTGGCAGCAGACGGGACTTAAGGATGGTTTGTTGCCTTCCTGGTGCCAGGGTTAAAGACATCACAGACAGAGTGCAGGAAATTCTCAAGGACGAAGGTGAAGAGCAAGAGGCGGTGGTACATGTCGGCACAAATGATGTCGGAAAGAAGAGGAAGAACATACTACAGCGGGACTTCGGAGAACTAGGAAGAAGACTGAAACGCAGAACGTCCAAGGTGGTTATCTCGGGTTTGCTTCAAGTTCCTCAGGGGGGTGAGGCCAGAAACAGGGAGATAATGGATTTGAACACGTGGCTGGGAAAATGGTGCAGGAAGCAAGGATTTAAATTCTTGGATCACTGGGGTATATTTTGTTGTAAGCATATATTGTACAAGAGAGACGGTTTGCACCTTAATAGATTAGGGACCAGCATTCTGGCAGGCTGGTTTGTTACTGCAACACAGCTACGTTAAAACTAAGTAGCGGGAGGGAGAGGACAAACTGGATGTTTTAGAAGGAAATTGAAGGGAAAATTAGAACAAGGGAAATCAAGAAAGACAATAGTATCAATGAGGCAGAAAACTCAAAAAGGGATCATGTTGTAAGGTTGAGTGAAATAGGAGTTGATGGGAAGGGTGAGGGCAGTAACAAATTAAAAATACTATACATGAATGCACGAAGCATTAGAAATAAGATGGATGAGCTTGAGGCTCTTTTGGAAATTGGCAAATACGATATTGTGGGGATAACTGAGACGTGGCTTCAAGTGGACAGGGCCTGGGAAATGAATATACAAGGCTACAGTTTGTCCTCATAAGGACAAACTGATCGGCAGAGGGAGTCGGGTGGCCATGTTGGTAAGGGATGATATTCAGTCCCTTGCGTAGGGGGACCTAGAATCAGGGGATGTAGAGTCAGTGTGGATAGAGCTGAGAAATTCTAAGGATAAAAAGACCCTCTTGGGAGTTACCTACAGGCCCCCAAACAGTAGTCTGGATGTCAGATGTAAGTTGAATCAGGACGCGAAATTGGCCTGTCGCAAAGATGTTACTACAGTTGTTATGGGGGATTTCAACATGCAAGTAGATTGGGAGAATCAGGATGGTATTGGACCTCAAGAAAGAGACTTTGTGCCTCCGATATGCATTCTTAGAACATCTGGTGCTGGAGTCTAACAGGGAGAAGGCAATTCAGGATCTGGTATTGTGCAACGAATCAGAATAAATCAGTGACCTCGAAGTGAAGGAGCCGTTGGGAAGTAGTGACCATAATACAATAAGCTTCAATCTGCAATTTGAGAGGGAGAGGGTACAATCGGAAGTGACAATATTTCTGTTGAATAAAGGGAAATATGGAGCTATGAGGGAGGAGCTGACCAAAGTTCAATGGTTTAATTCCTTAGCAGGGATGAAAGTGGAGGAACAATGGCAGATATTTCTGTGTATAATGCAGAAGATGCAGGATCAGTTCATTCCATAAAGGAAGAAAGATCCCAGGAGGAGGCAGGGGTAGCCGTGGCTGACGAGGGAAGTTAAGAAAGATATAAAGTTAAAAGAGAAAAAGTATGACATAGCAAAGATAAGTGGGAAAACAGAGGACTGGAAAGCTTTTCAAGAAGAACAGAGGATTACTAAGAAGGAAATACGCAGAGAAAAAATGAGGTCGAAGGAAAACTGGCCAAAAATATAAAGGAGGATAGTAAAAGCTTTTTCAGGAATGTGAAAGGCAAAAAAAATGGTTCAGACTAAAGTTGGGCCCTTGAAGAGAGAAACAGGGGGATATATTACAGGAAACAAAGAAATGGCAGAAGAATTGAATTGGTACTTCAGATTTGTGTTCACTGGGGAGGACACAAGCAATCTCCCTGAGGTAACAGTGGCTGAAGGATCTGAACTTAAGCGAATTAATATTTGCCAGAAATTGGTGTTGGAGAGACTGTTAGGTCTGAAGTTTGATAAGTCCCCGGGGCCTGGTGGTCTGCATCCCAGGGTACTGAAGGAGGTGGCTCAAGAAATCGTGGATGCGCTGTTGATTATTTACCAGAGTTCGATAGATTCGGGATCAGTTCCTGCGGATTGGTGGGTGGCTAATGTTACCACTTTTTAAGAAAGGTGGGAGAGAGAAAACAGGAAATCACAGACCAGGTAGTTTAACCTCAGTGGTGGGAAAGATGCCGGAGTCTATTATAAAGGATGAAATTACGACACATCTGGAATCGTAGTAACAGGATAGGTCAGAGTCAGCATGGATTTATGAAGGGGAAATCATGCTTGACTAATCTTCCAGTATTTGTTGAAGATGTAACTCTGAAGATGGACGAGGGAGATCCAGTAGATGTAGTGTACCTGGACTGTCAGAAAACTTTTGATAAAGTCCCACATAGGAGGTTAGTGAGCAAAATTAGGGAGTATGGTATTGGGGGCAAAGTACTGACTGGGATTGAAAATTGGTTGGCTGATAGGACACAAACAGTAGTGATAAACGGCTCCATTTCGGAATGTCAGGCAGTAACCAGTGGGGTACCTCAGGGATCAGTGATGGGACTGCAGCTTTTTACAATATATGTTAATGATATCGAAGATGGTATTAGTAATAACATTAGCAAATTTGCTGATGATGCTAAGCTGGGTGGCAGGATGAAACGTGAGGAGGATGTTAGGAGATTGCAGGGTGACCTGGACAGGTTAGTTGAGTGGTCAGATGCATGGCAAATGCAGTTTAATGTGGATAAATGTATGGTTTTCCACTTCGGTGGCAAGAACAGGAAGGCAGATTGCTACCTAAATGGAATCAATTTACGTAAAGGGGCAGTACAGAGAGATCTGGGTGTTCTTGTACACCAGTCAATGAAGGTAAGCATGCAGGTAGTGAAGAAGGCTAATAGCATGCTGGCCTTCATAACAAGAGGGATTGAGTATAGAAGCAAAGAGGTTTTTCTGCAGCTGTACAGGGGCCTGGTGAGACCACACCTGGAGTACTGTGTGCAGTTCTGGTCTCCAAATTTGAGGAAAGGCATTCTGCTATTGAGGGAGTGCAGCGTAAGTTCTCGAGGTTAATTCCTGGAATGGCGGGACTATCTTCCGCTGAAAGACTGGAGCAATTGGGCTTGTATATCCTTGAGTTTAGAAGACTGAGAGGGGATCTGATTGAGAAATATAAGTTTATTAAAGGATTGGACACTCTGGAGGCAGGAAACAAGTTTCTGCTGATGGGTGAGTGCCGTACCAGAGGACACAGCTTAAAAATACGGGGTAGACTATTTAGGACAGAGATGAAGAGAAACTTCTTCACCCAGAGAGTGGTGGCTGTGTGGAATGCTCTGCCCCAGAGGGCAGTGGAGGCCCAGTCTCTGGATTCATTTAACGAAGAGTTGGATAGAGCTCTCAAAGATAGTGGAATCAAAGGTTATGGAGATAAGGCAGGAACAGGATACTGATTAAGGATGATCAGCCATGATCATATTGAATGGTGGTGCAGGCTCGAAGGGCAGAATGGTCTACTCCTGCACCTATTGTCTATTGTCTATTGTCTATAACGTCAACTTGCCTGCCCCTCGGATGCTGCCGACCTGCGGTGCTTTTCCAGCCCCTCACTTTTCAACTTTGATCTCGAGCACCTGTCGTCCTCACTTTCCCTCAGCCTCTAATCGTATTTTCACTCTTTCTGACATATTACTCAACAGCATGATAATTTGTGGGATGGGGACAGAAATTAAGCATTCCCTTGTGTAAAATCAGTTTGGAGTGCCACATCAAGGTTGGGGAAGTAACAGTGAGATTGAGTGACAGGGTGTCAGTTCCAGGAATGCAGTTTGTTCTTGGGAATGAGTTAGCAGGATCAAAGGTGGGAAAGGCGCCCCTTGTGGTGGAGAAGCCAAAGTAAGACCAGGGAACAGGGGAATTAAAAGGAAAATACCCCAGGGATTTTTCCAGACTGTGTAGTAACAAGATCCTACTGTCGTAAGTTACAACAGGAAGGAAAACCGAAAGAAAACGCCAAAGGAGTTGATGCACGGAATATTCAGGCTAAAGCATTTCTAGTGGCTGGAATGAACAAGGACATGGTTACTTTTTGTTGTACATGTCATACATACCAACTGGTAGGAGAGTCACAGGCCATATTAAAACCAGCACCTTTGTTGCCAATACCTGTATTCGAAGAGCTTTTCACGTAAGTTATGATTAGTGGTGGAGCTCCCCTTTTCAAATTAAAGAGGAAACCAATATCTGCTGATCATAATGGATGTGTCCACCAGATTTCCAGGGATAATTCCATTATGGGGTGTTAAGGCAAAAGGGGAGGTGGAGGAGTTGGTAGCTTTCTTTACTCGCTGTGGGCTATGCAGTGTGATTCAGTCAGACCAAGGGTCTCATTTTACCAATCAGCTATTTAAGTACATCTTGGATAACTTCGGCATACAGCAGTTTAAATCAAGTGCATCCCATCCCGAATCCCAGGAAGTCTTGGAAAGTTGGCATCAGATGCTAAAGGCAATATTAACAGCGTACTGTCAGAATTACCCGAATGATTGGAATAAAGGCGTCTCATTATATTGTTTGCCATGAGAGATGCCCCAAATAAATCTACTCAGTTTACTTTCTTTGAGTTAATATTCGTACATGAAGTGAGAGGTCCTTTGAAATTAATTAAATATAAATTGACAGGACCGAAGTCGGAGATCCACACTTGGATTATGTGTCACACGTGAGGGAGAAATTAGATGGAGTAGGTGAGTTAGCTAAGCAGCACCTGAAGAGGACACAGCATGGAATGAAGCAGGTGGCAGATAGAAACTCTGAAACTTTGACGATTTCCCGTGGGGATGAGGTATTAGTATTGCCACCAGTGGTAGGAAATCCCTTCAAAGCCAGGTTTAGTGCCCCCTTTCAAATTAAAAAAGTGTTGAGTCAGTTCAACTTTCTGGTAAAGATAGCAGAGATGACAAAAAAAGTTAGAGTTCGTCACGTGAATGAACAATGCTCCAGATACATTTAAGACTCAGGAACAGAGTTGTGGCCAGATGAACAAATTATGCAGCTTATCTGTATGATGTAGTGACCTTTAGCAAGTGATTGAAAGCTCACATGTTACAGTTGGCAGAGCATGTTGAACGATTACAAGAAGCAAACTTGGTAATAAACTTAAAGAAAACAGAATTCGCCAAGGCAGTGGGGAAGTTCTTGGGACATTACATTGGACATGGAAGGTTGACCTCATGGAACACAAAGACGAAGGGCTTTGCGGAATTTCCACAACCATCCTCGAAGAAAGAGGTGCTTCGAATTTTCGAACTGCGTGGATTCTATCGGAAGTTTGTTGCAACCTTCAGCAGCGTATTGGCACCACTGATGGATTTATTAAGAAGAACACAGACTTGTGGTGGACAGAACAATGCCAGGAGGCATTTGAGGATTTTAAAGCAGGATTAATCACCGCACCAGTTTTAGCTGCACCAAATATTCTGAAACCCTTTGAAAATTGTGTTTGATGCTCGGGGTATCGTGGTCGAAGATGTATTGATACAGAAAGAGGATGATGGAATTGAATGACCAATTGGCTACTTGTCGAAAAAATTCAATATCCACCAGAAAAAAAATGCAACATCTCCATTATTGAAAAAGAATGATTAAGTTTAGCACTGGACTGACAATATTTTTATGTTTGTATGACAAAGGAATTGTCAGAGATCGTTGTGGAGAACGACATACCTCTCGCATTTTTTGGAATATTTAAAGACCAGAATATGAGACTATTTCATTTGAGTCTAATCTTACCGACTTTAACATTACAAAATGTACATGTTGTGGGTCCTAAAATATGATAGCAGATGCGTTAACCCCGATTTTATGGAATACGTTTAGATAAAATTTGACTTATTGCAGTGTTATATATATGTGTGCAGAATTAATATGTATGGTATAGCTGAGATTAATAATTTTGTAATTCATAATAATGGGATTAAGAATTAGAGGAAAAGAAATGAAGCCATCTTTCATTCTGCCAATTCATGTTTTTTTTTGATGTGGGGAGATGTTATGAAGCCGAAAGCATGTCCGGTCATTTTAAGACAGAACGGGTTTTGCTGAATAGGAAGTACAGCCAGAGATGCAAGCTAAAGTTCAAAATGTTCCACATGTAACACTGAGCTGGGAAATGGAAACCTGAGTTTTGGTTGCTGTTTTGACAACAATTCAAAGACAACCAAAGAGTTTAAATAACGCTCAGGACACCAGAAGCCAACAGAATGTGAATATTATTGCTTGGACACCTGGAAAGAAATCGAATTATGAGAATTATTGTATGTGGGGAGTATACAAACCCAGCATTTTGAACACTAGAGGGAGAGCCACTGCCATCCTACAGCAGAGTAACTGCTGTAGAGCAGGAGTGCTAACTGGCCATTTCTAACACTCTCTAGAAAAGATACATGTTCATGTCAAACCTACTTGCGTAAAAAAATGACCCAGGAGATCAGCAGCTGAAAGAGTGAACACAGCGGGGAAGATAGAGAATGTGTGGTCTTGAGATTGTGATGTTGCATGGGTTTGGGTTGTGATTGGGTTGTTGGAACAGCATATTTTTACAGAGTCTGAGTCAGATAGTAATTAGCTCAGACAAGAGGGGCTTGTATTTGTGAATAGTTGTTGTTTAGTGTTCACTTTTAAAGTTAAGAAATTAACTTGTTAATTTTTGTTTAAATAGTGGAATGTAAGAGATCTGTGTCACTCATATCTTAACAGTTTAACAAGGTGAGGCGAGCTTTTCTGGATGTTTGGTTTTAATTAACAGAGGGGTTTGACACCACTTTGTAAATGTCCATCCACGCTAACCCCAATTCCCTGCAGTTGGCCCATATCCTTCCAGTCCTTTCCGATCCACATATTTATCCAAATGCTATTGAAATGTTGTTAATGTACCCCCCTCAACCACATCTGCTGGCAGCTCATCCACGTACCAGCCCTCTGTGTAAAGAAGTGGCCCCTCAGGTTCCCTTTTATTCCTTCCCCTTTAACCTTAAACTGATCCCCTCTCGTCCTCGATTTTCTAAACCTTGGAAAAGACTGAGAGTATTCACCCTATCCATATCCCTCATGATCTTATACAGCTCTATAAGGACCCTCCTCAGTCTCTTCCACTCTAAAGAAAAGGACCTACTTGCCCAACCTCGCCCTATAACTCAGACCAATGGGTCCTGGCAATGTCCTTGTAGATTTCTTCTGCACGCTTTCTAATTTCATAACATCCTCCCCATAACAAAGGTGACAAAACTGAACAGAATACTCCAAGTGCAGCCTTAACAAAGTCCTGTGTAACTGAAACATAAATTCCCAAATTCTATACTCAATGTCCTGCCTGATGAAGGCCAGTGTCGCAAATGCCCTTTTCACTGCCCTGTCGACCTGTGACTCCACTCTCAGAGAACCGTGCACCTGAACGCCAAGGTCTCTCTGCCCACTACACCCCATAAGGCTCTCCCATGCACCATGGAACTCCTACCTTGATTTGAGATTCCAAAATGCAAGACCTCACACTTCTATTTTAAATTCCATTTGCCATTTCTCGGCCCACTTGCCCACTTGATTAAGGGTCTGCTGCAATTTGTGATAATCTTCCTCACGAATCACAATCCCACTTATTTTAGTGTCATCTGCGAACTTACTAATCATGCCTTATACATTCTCAACCCAATCATATATAACAAACAGCTATGGGCCCAGCCTCCAGTCTGACAAGCATCCTTCCACTAAACCCGCTGCATCCTACCATCAAGCCAACTGTGTATCTAATTGGCCAAATCCCCCAACATTCCACGTGATGGAACCTTCCAGAGCAGCCTGCCATGTGAAACCTTATCAAAGGACTTACTGAAATCATTACAGACTACGTTTACCGCTCTTCCCTCGTCAACCTTCTTGGTCACTTCACCAAAGGACTCTAAGAAATTTGGGAAGCATGATCTCCCACTCACAAGTTCATGCTGACTGCTCCGAATCAAACCCTGTGTAAGTAATGGGTGCATTCAATGGTATGCTTTCCTTCATTGTAAGATGATTCGAGTACATAAGTAAAGTCATCTTCCTGCTGTTGTAGAGCTTTGCTGAGAGAGAACTCCGGGCACTCTGTACAGATTTGATCACTTTTGTAAGGAATGATCTCTTTACCACATAAACCAGTGATGGTATCATGAGAATAAAGTGAAGGAGCTGAGTGTTTACTCTGTAGTACTGTGAGAGACGAGGAAATGGTGATGCTGAAACACGAGGAGTGGTAGCGATCACTTATTTCCAAAAAAGACATTGACAGGGAGAGAAATTCTATACTTTACCCAGGATTGATTGTTTTGATTTATTGTCACGTGTATCTCAATCCAGGGAAAAAGCTTTATTTATGAGCAGTGGAGGAAGATCATAGGAAGCATGGCCAGACAGATTATGGGGGGGAAATAGACTTGGACAGAGTAAGGCATACAGGTTACACTGAACAGGACGTGCACTAGACAAGATCAACATGAACAAGATCACCATTATTTGAACTTAGAGCATCCATTCATCAGTCTAACATGACTTTCCTAACAGTTTATATGCCTAATTAACTCTCCCCACGTTATTGTGCAGTCGGCGTGTGAACCCTGTACTGAACGTCAGGTTGCTCACAAGCCCCAACAGCAGCCACAATATCTTCTATCTGAAACAGGTAGCCATTCCCACCAGCTTCCGCCCTACATAGAGAACAACAGGCTGTCTTCGTGGAGATGGAAGGTGCCTTCTTGAGACTTTACACAAGACATATGGCTTCCCTGCTCACCACTAGAAAACCACGTTAAAGTCCCACGTGTGTATCATAAGCCACGGAGCCAAGAGGAACACCGTGGAGCAATCTCTCTGTGCAGCCTCTGCTCCAATTGTTCATCATGTTAGAGCATCAATTAGGAGACAGTGAGGACTGCCGATGCTGGAGATCAGAGTAGATAGTGGATTGCTGGAAAAACACAGCAGGACAGGCAGCGTCCGAGAACCAGGAGAATCGACGTTTCGGGCATAAGACATTAATCAGGAATCAGCATAAATTACCTAATTCTGTCCCCGTGTAAGCGCATTGAGGTGGAAATGGCCTCCTTCTGTTCCTGTGTAAGTGGCTCAAGGGACTGACTGGCTACTTCATCGTCCAATTGGACAGGGCCAAGGGCCTGACTGGGTTCCTGTTTGACAGCTCGATGTGCTGACAAGTGTGACAATGCTGCAGCTTTAAGGGGTCATTTTGTCCTGTTTTTTTTAAGAGAGAGATTGAACGATTGTTACCAAGCTGGCTAGTTAAGACCACTTGAGTAACAGTGTGGGAGGCCATCAAGTCTGAATGGGTGTGGCCAGCTCTCACAGATGAGGATCACTGGGTTTTGGTTTCTCAGTAACATCAGAAACTATTGGGGTCTCCACAAAGTTGGAAGCTTTAGGGAATGTCTCCTAGCTGATACTCTCTCTGAATTTTCTCTTGCTGCTGTTTTTAATTCCTGGATTGGAGAAATGTTTGTGACATTCTGTATCTGAATATTTCTTTTTGCCAAGGGCTGTGTTTATGGGAGTTTCCTATATTGGAACAGTTCATTAGTAATAGCTCCTAGATCTATTATTCTATTAAGCTGTCCAATGTAATTACATTATTCTAAATTCCTCTTTCTTTGGTTTTGTGTCATCTTTTGTGTTTAAGTAAATGGTGTTTTGCTTACCACCGAGTAGTTTGACCAATCACATTGCGTCTGGAACAGAAACTTTACAATTCCTTTAAAATAAGAAAACATTAGAATCGCGGCTACTGCCTTCAAATATTTTCGGGGGGGCTCTGGTGTGGTCCATCACACTAGACTCCTTCCCTTCCTGAGTAATAGGCTGAAGGCACTGAATGGGCTGTCACTGTTCTTCTCCAATAGTGTAAATGGGCTGAATGGCTTCCTCATATTCCTGTGAAACCAGAGTTAGATGGTGAATGAACTCTTGTTTTACTGTGGCAATGTACTGTTACATGAATGTTACTGACACTTTAACAGCACAAGTCTCAATGGAGTCAGGGTCTTGCTGCAATGGACACAGACCAGTTCAGGAGCTGAGGGGGGACAAAATGTTCCAAACATTGTGGAATCTTCAGTGACCATCCCCACTTCTGATCTTATGGTGGGGAGGGTGGGTCGGGGAGACATTGATGAAGCAGCTGAAGATCTTTGAGAAAAGGAAGCTGACCTAACGATCTCCGACAGAGGTGACCCAGAACTGAGATGATGAACATCTTACTTTGTGCCATGTTTGACACCAAACACTGGAGAGTTTACTCTGATTCCCATTAAGTCCAGCTCCTTGGTGTCAACAGAAGTTAACCACTGCCTTGATATCAGGGCCAGTCATTTTTACCTGAATCCTTGAGTCAACCTCTTTTGTTCACATCAATAAGCCATGATATAGGAGCAGCAACTGTTTTCTTCAAACAGGTAGGATTGAATGAGTGGATTTCTCTTCTCAAGAGTGTTGGGGAGCAAGATGACTGAAAGTATTTGAAGAGGAGGTAGATAGATATTGACCTGTCAAGGAAGTGAGGGCTATGAATAAATGGGTATGAAAAAGGATTTGAGACCAAAAGCAGATCAGCCATGATCTTAGTGAAGGGTAAGGCAGCCTTGGGGAGTGAACGACCTGCCCCTGTTTCTGATGTTCTCCCATTCTATTATTTGAAAGTTAGTGGGTGTTATTTTCATGAAAGTTCTTTTATTGAATGTTGCAGTCAGGGAGACCAGAGGATTTTGTGAGCCATTGCTTGGTGAGGTATGTGGGCTGTAATCACAGTGAATCTGGGTCTACAACATGACCAACAAATGAATCACAAGTTGCAGAGAGGAGGAGCTCTGCAAAGAGAGATGAGGGGCCTCTTTCATACCCAGCCTGGGCTTCCCAATTACATTTCCCAAATCACCTCAAACAATGTGGGACAGTCTTGAAGGGCCGAATAGTCTCCTGCGTTTCTGTGCACCAGGTTATAGGAGTAAGTAGCCTCCAACTGCTCCTGTCTAGCAGGTATGAGGGGCTGAATGGAACACAGGAACATGGCACTGAGGAGCAGGAGTGGGTCATTAGATACTTTGAGCGTTCTCTACCAGGGACTAAGATTGTGGCTGATCAGGTTGGGGTCTCAGCCCCACTTTCCTGTCTGTGTCCCATTATGCATGATTCACTTCTCTGTCAAATATTTACCCAACGCAGCATTCAATCAATATGAGCATAGAGACACAATAAACTTCCAGTGAAGAGAATTCTGACTTGACAAGTCCTTTCAGAATTTTTTGTCATCTCTCTTGTAGAATCAGAGAGTCATCCATTAGTCCAATCCGTTCCCTACAATCAGATATCAAATCTGATCCATTCCCATTTGCCAGCATTTGACCAATATTCCTCCTCTCAGATACTTTTAAATGTGCGACTGTAACCGCCTTCAGCACTTCCTCTGACTGCACTTTCTATGTACGCACCACTCTCTGTGTGAAATATTTACCTTCAGGTCCCTTCTAAATTATTCGCCCTCTCCCCTTCAACCTCTGCCCTCTTGTTCTGGACTCCCCTATCCTGGGGAGCAGAACGTGGCTGTTCAGAATATCCATGCCCCTAATGGTTTTATAAACCTCTATAATGTCACCCCTCAACCTCTGACACTCCTGGGGGAAACACCACAACCTAATCAACCTCTCCCTAAAGCTCAAACCTCCACTCCTGGGACATTTGTGTAAATCATTTCTGCAGAAAACCGAGTTGTACGCAGTATTCTGAAAGTGGCTTCACCAACGTCCTGTACAGATGTAACATACCACTACAACTCCTATACTCAATGCTCTGACTGATTAAGGCAAATGTGCCAAATGTGTTCTGCACCACTCTGTCTACCTGCGACTCCACTTTCAAGGAACAAAATACCTGCATCTCACGGTCCCTTTGTTTCACAACGCGCCCCAGGACCTTATCATTAAGTGTATAATTTCTGCCTTGATTTGCTTTCACACAATACAAAAACCTCGTATTTCTCTAAATTAAACTTCATCTGTCACTCCTTGCCCCTTTTGTCCCATCTAATTGCGGTCTTGTTGTACTCTGAGATAATCTACTACACCACCTTTCTGATGTCATCTGTAAACTTACTAACAATGGCCAAAATATTCACATCCAAATCCTTTACATAATTGATGAAATACAGTGAACTCAGTACTGATTCTTACAGCACACTGCTGCTCACAAGCCTCCAGTCTGAAAAATATCCGTCTTCCTTCAAGCCAATTGTGACGAGCTTCCTCTGTATCCCATGTGACTGAAACTTACTAATCTGTCTACCAATCGGAATGAAATACTAGCTATGAAGAGAGGCTGAGTAGGTTCGGTTTATTTTCACTAGAAAAAAGGAGGTTGAGGGGGTCCTGGTTGAGGTTTGCAAAATCACAAAGTGTATAGACAGTATGGATAGAGACAAGCTTTTTCCCAGGTTGAAGGATTCAATAACGAGATGTCATACTTTCAAAGTGAGAGGTGGAATGTTTAAGGGGAATACACGTGGTAAGTACTTCACGTAGAGGCTGGTGGGCGTTTGGAATGCGTTTCCAGCAGATGTGGTGGAAGCAGGCACGGTAGATTCATTTAAGATTCGTCTGGACAGATGCATGAGTAGGTGGGGAGCAGAGGGATACAGATGATTAGGAATTGACCGACTGAATTAGACAGTACATTTGGATTGGTTCAGGCTTGGAGGGAGAAGGGCCTGTTCCTGGGCTGTAAATTTTCTTTGGTCTTTGTTCTTTAAATGAACACCTTGCTGAAGTCCATATAGACAATGTCTACCAAACTGCCTTCATCAATCTTCTTTGTCACCTCTTCAAAATCTCAACCAAATCAATGTTTTCCCATGCAGAAAGCTATGTTGTCTACTCCGATCAGCCCTTGTCTTCCCAAATGTACGTAAGTCGTGTCCCTCAGAATCCCCTCCAACAACTTACCCACCACTGACATCAGGCTCACCGGTCTATAGTTCCCCAGCTTTTTGGGACACTGTTTCCTTTTCTAGTCCCACTCCTCCACTGCTCATAACAAATGTTAAATGTGACCAGGTTGGTAATATGGCCGATGATATCGGTCTCAGACTGGGTCAGTGTCAGTTTTAGGAACAAGTCAGACTAGTTTCTTTAATCTGCTAAAACAACATGTTCATGATCCAAAACAATGTTACTCAAACTATGGTGGAAAGATGAATGGCAAACTGTTTGGGTATTGCAATTATATAATCAATATTTCCCTTTCTAAAAATGCTGACACACACACACACACACACACACACACACACACAGACACACACACACACACACACACACATACACACACACACACACACACACACACACACACACACAGACACACACACACACACACACACACATACACACACACACACACACACACACACACACACACACACACACACACACACACAGACACACACACACACACACACAAACACACACACACACACACACACACACACACACACACACACACACACACACACACAGACACACACACAAACACACACACACAGACACACACACACACACACACACACACACACACACACACACACACACACACACAGACACACACACACACACACACACACACACACACACACACACACACACACACACAAACACACACACACACACACACACACACACAAACACACACACACACACACACGCACACACACACACACACACACACAAACACACACACACACACACACACACACACACACAAACACACACACACACACACACACACACACACACACACACACAAACACACAAACACACACACACACACACACACACACACACACACACACACACACACACACAAACACACACACACACACACACACACACACACACACACACACACACACACACACACACACACACACACACACACACACACACAATCTCTGCAATTTTAACTTGAAAGAACTTTGTCCCAATATTATTGGAACGTGTGACAAAGGAAAAATTGTGAGATTGTCCAAAACGTTATTCTGCTTCTGAAGATATTGTACTCACACAAGCTGCTAGCAATGGGATTTCATCCTGGGAGAGTTTGGATTTGGCTGAATTCCCTTTGCTTTAGGCAGTGAGTAGATTCCAGTGAATGCTGGTTAGGGATCATCCAAAGGGTACTACGGTGGTTAGCACTGCTGCCTCACAGCACCAGAGACTTGCGGTTGATTCCAGCCTTGGGTGACTGTCTGTGTGGAGTTTACACATTCTCCACTTTTCTGTGTGAGCTTCTAATGGGTGATCCAGTTTCCTACCACAAACTGTGTAGGTTCGGTGGATTGGTCATGCTAAATTGTCTGTAGTGTTCAGGGATTTCTAGGTTAGGTGAATTAGTCAGGGGTAAATATAGGGAAATGGTTTGGGAAGGTTGGTATGGACTTGTTGGGCCGAAGGGCCTGTGTCAACACTGCAGGGATTCCATACAAATAAGAATGGTAATGATGACTGTAGACATTTGTTTAGCTCGCACACATTGCTGTGATGAGGAACAATGAAGGAGAGAGAGTGCAATAGGCCATTACTTCTCAGGCAGATTACATTTTCTCCCTCTCTGAATTGAATTGCACAGTAATGTCATCCTCTCCCAAACTGGACCTTGTGAGGCCTCCTTGTACATTGTCCAAACTATGTCTCCATCACATTCCCTGTTCCATGTAGGTGAATCATTGCTGCTGTCATACACAGAGCCATACCCTTCGCAGAAAATGGTCTCAGTCAATTTGAAGATATATTTATATGTCCCTGCGTCATTAAAAAATAAAAATGTTTAATTTATTCAGAATACCTGTGTTAAAATAAATGCATTTTTAAAAGAAATATAGAAATTGCTGGAAAAGCTCGCCAGGTCTCTCAGTACCCAGATGCTGTAGTTGTACCAGCCTCCACCACTTCCTCTGGCAGCTCATTCCATACGCTCACCACCCTCTGTGTGAAATGTTGCCCTTTAGGTCTCCTCAAAACCTTTCCCCTCTCAGTTTCCACCAATGATCTCTAGTTTTGGACGCCCCAAACCTGGGGAAAAACCGCTGACTACTCACCCTATCCATAATCGTTCTGATTTTATAAACCTTTACTGCTGTGAAATGTGACCCCAATCAACACGAATGGCTGTACTTTCAGTCATCCCGGGCCTAAATTCTGAAATGCAATATTGATACCTGTTCCTTCTCCATCAAGTCACAATTTTAAATCCATTTTAATCAGTTTGTTCAGATGTATCCTGAGACACTTCTGTGGGCTTCACACCGAGACCTTTGTGCCCGGAGGCAGGGACACTAGCATCACTCAGCAATACCCATAAAGCTGTAACAGTATTCTCCTGTGTGTTTGTTCATCAGCCTGTCCTGACATGCTGGGACATACCTCTTCAACAGGCAGGACTTGAATCCAGGCCTTCTAGTCCAGAGCTAGGAACACCACCACGCAAGTTCAGGAATTGGCATCAAATACAGAGCTCTGGCTCAGAGACAGGGACACTACCCACTACACTACCATACCCAGATTTTGGGTCATATTTTAGTGCCCACTTTCAGCTCGGTGTGGATTTATTATAATCAGGTTACCATTACTGAATTACAAAAAACACTTTGTATTGTTAAATAAATGCAAGATATTTGTCTCAACTGAAGGATATTGAGTGTACGTGCTATGCCATTGAAATTAAATATAAACATCTTTAATTGCTATGATCTGTAGTCTGCAATATTAGGGACAGAAATCCTGCAGACACACTCTGCCCAATGAAGGGTCTCAATTAGATATTTATTACTGAACACCAGAGACGAAGGAAGAGCTTAATTTCTGGTCACAAAACACCGATCACTCTTACCCAACTCTAATGTGCGACTCCCCTCTTCCTGGCCGCTGATTACTGGCCAGCCTCTCCTCCCCACTGACTGTGTCTGCAATCTGTCCCTCCTCCCCCAAACCACACAAGGCAACCCAAGCTCAGGGTCTTTGTGAAAATCAAGGCCGGAGTGTGCAGGCATTCTGGAGAGGGATGGGCACTTTAAAATTGAAGGGGGAGGGGGAGGTGACAGTAATATCACTCACTGGGCTGAGGGGTGGCTGATGGAGTTTATTTTGGATTAATGCGAGGTACTGGATTTGGTAAATCAAACAACAGCAGGATCTATACAATTAAAAGTAGAGCCTTTGGCAGTGCTGTCGTACAGAAACCGAGGCCGTCAGGTTTAATTCTTTAAAATTTGCATCTTATATAGATAGTGTGGTTAAGAAGGTGTTTATCACACATGTCTTCAGAGGACAGAACTTTGAGTATCAGAGTGGGGATGTCATGTTGTGGTTGTACAGGACATTGGTGAGACCTCTTCTTGAATTCTGTGTCCAGTCTGGTCACCCTGCCCGCTCATTCCATAAGCACACCACCCTCTAGGTGAAAAAGCTGCCCCTTAGGTCACTTTTAAATGTTTCCCCTCTCACCTTAAGCCTATGTCCTCTAGTTTTGGACTCCCCGTACCCTTAGAAAATACCTTGACTATTCACTTTGATATTACTGACGTTGATATTATTAAGTTGGAGAGGATTGAGAAGAGATTAACCTGGATGTTGCTGGGAAAGGAGGGAGTGAGCTATAAGGAGAGGCTGGATCGGCTGGGACTTTTTTCACTGAAGAATATGAGATTAAGCAGTAACTTTACAGAGGTTTATAAAATAATGAGGATTACAGAGAAGCTGAAGGGCTGATGTCTTTTCTCTAGAGTTGAGGATTCAAAACTGAGGGATTTTTAAGGTGCGAGGAAAAAAGATTTAAGAAAGTCATGAGAGGTAATTATGTTAGACAGAAGCTGGCTTGTGTGTGGAATGAACTTCCAGAGGAAGTGGTCAAAGCAGGGACAATTACAACGTTTAAAGGACATTTAGATCAGTCCATGGATAAGACATCAGTTTGGATGGTGCTGTGATCAGCTGACCTCTCCCTCCCCATCTCTGAATGAATCCCTGTTGGTTTTCACCCTCTGCCAATGCCTGTGCAGTGGCGTGTGGAGGCCAGCAGAGGGTGGCATTGTATCACTTTAAGCACCACAGAGACTGCCAGACCTGCCCCACACAGAGACACACAGATACACACACGGGGATGGTTCGGACACGGCGGGAAGCTCATCTGGTAACTTAAATGAAACATAAAGAAATGCTCAATTCGCCTCGTAAACTATTAAAATATGAGGGACAGATCTGCCAAATTTCACTGTTTAAATAAAAAATATCAATTTTTTTTCACTCTGAAAGTGAAAATTTTGCATCAACTATTCACAACTCTGGGACCCTCTTTGTCTTCATTGCTTATTACCCGACTCCAGCTCTACAGCAATATACTGTTTCTGGGTCTGCCATCCTCTCATATCTCAGTTGCTTATAAACTCTCAGTTCAGAACAGCATTCCCTCTCTCTTAAAGGTATAGTACACCCTTTCAACTTCATCACATTGTACCCTGATGAATATCGATAAGTGGCACCTATCCGATTTCTCTTGCTCTGTGGTTTGTCAATATTTCATTCGCTCCATCTGGTGTGTGTCAGGACTGTTGCTCCATTGACAGCATGTCAATTCGACTCAGTCCGTGGGAATATATCAGTATTTCACTTGCTCACACTCGTGGATGTGGGGCAGGATTTCAGTTGTTTCATGGGGACTGTGACACTATAACAATCTCAATGTTTGTAGGTGGCACCGAACCTGGAAGAACTCTGAAGTCTATGGAGGAGAGTGTGGAACTCTAACAGGACAATCACACGTTGGTGTAGTGTTCAGGTTTATGGCAGATGGGGATTAGTGCAGAGCTGTGTGAAGTGATACACTTTGGTCGGAAAGACAATGAAAAGCAGTTTAAAACAGGTCGTACCATTATAAAGGGGGTGCAGGAGCAGAGGGCTCTGGGTGTATATGAGCACAGATTGTTGAAGATGTCACGACAAGTGGGGAGAGCAGTAACTATCACAGATTAGTTTCAGTATCTGAGCTGTTTACAGGGGGAGGTGTAGGAGGGAGTCTCCGTGCTCCCTTCCTGGGAGGTGGTGGTGGCGATGTATTGTGAGCCCATCCTCCTGCCCACCGAGACCGTGGGGATTCCATTTGTACCAGCTCGACACAAAAGGAAGATGGCATTAGGGCCACGGCTTCTAAGTTGTGCCGGGGGAAACGGAACTGCCAGTGGGTTTAAAGTGAGAATTGCCCTTCACTGAACATTGCTCCTCACTCGGTCGGTGGGACTTGGATGTTTCAGAATCTCCACAGGAGATGTCCCCGTCCTCTCCGGCTTGTACCAGGGTCCTCCCCACATGGCGGGGGGAGGGGGGGTGAGGGAACGGATATCGGGCACTCCACCACCCGGCTTGGACCTTTCTGTCCTTTTCCAGGCTGTTTCTCCTGGAATGGGAGGAAGAGAGGGAGTGAGTGAGGGAGGGAGTGGGTGTGGTCCTACTGTTAGTGTTAGTGTAGGCGGGGAGGGGGTCATGGTGAGGTGTCCGGAGGGAGTCAGTCCACAGTGTTGTATCCATGCAGTGCTATTAGTGTGGGGGTGAAGTGGAGGGAGGGGGGGAGAGAGGGGGAGAGAGACAGAGACAGAGAGACAAAGACAGAGACAGAGAAAGAAGGTGCAGCATGAGGCAGTGAGAGTGGTGCACCATGAGCCTTGTTCGGGGGTCGGTGCAATAACAGATATACAGTGAGACTGAGGGAGCAGAGAGATTACAGTGACCCTTATCCTGAGCGAGTGGGGGAGGTTATTGAAGCTTGTCCTGTATTGCTGGACATTTCTTCAGACCCCAGATACTGCACTGAGCTGGGTGGGGAGCTCAGACCATTCTCGGTGGGTCTGGTGGTGTCGCCCCCTCTGGGAAGAGAATGGTCCCCCTCTGTACTAGCCCAGCCACCAGGACCTCCGTACGCCCGTTGACAAACCATGGTGTAATTGCCCCTTATCTGCCAGGCTCAGGGTAAACTGTCCAGGGGAGGTCCAAACTGAGAAAGCTCAATCATGTGCCCCTTGGCCTTTTAAAGATGGCACCAGTATCAGGGATCATGGAATATCCAGGATCATCTGGTTGATGGGGTGTACCTCCAGCCATGAAGGACTCCATTTACAAAGCTGGAGAACAAATGCTCATCCAAAACTCTCCATCATCTGACCTTACACCAATATCCCATTTTCCCATTTTTCCTGGGAAGACTGGCTCATGTTTCAGGATGTTATCGAAGTGTCCAGCTTTCAGTATTCTGCAACCTGGGACCACATCCTTCCATGACACTGTCTCTCAGTCTCCCTCTAACTGTCTATACCCCAAACCCCTCCCATGTGATGATATTAAACTGATTCCCCCACTATCTCTCCCAGTCAGTGATGTTCACACCCACAGCACCCCCTTGTCATGACACAATGGAGATATGGAGCAGGAAATGGGTGAGTGTTGTACATCCTGTCACTTCCAGCATGGGCTACAAGTTTCCCCACACTGGGCAGGGATCTAACACAGTGTTACTGAGGAATGCACTGGGGTGGGGTACACAGTCCTACATACTGGGAAGGTAACTGCTCCTGGGTTACAGATCAATTTACTGGGGTGGGGTACACAGCTCTACATTCTGGGAGGGTAACTGCTCCTGGGTTACAGATCAATGTACTAGGGTGGGGTACACAATCCTACATGCTAGGAGGGTAACTGCTCCTGGGTTAGAGATCAATGTACTGGGGTGGTGTACACAGTCCTACATGCTGGGAGGGTAACTGCTCCTGGGTTACAGATCAATGTACTGGGGTGGTGTACACAGTCCTACATGCTGGGAGGGTAACTGCTCCTGGGTTACAGATCAATGTACTGGGGTGGGGTACACAGTCCTACATGCTGGGAGGGTAACTGCTCCTGTTTTACAGATCAATGCACTGGGGTGGGGTACACAGTCCTACATGCTGGGAGGGTAACTGCTCCTGGGTTAGAGATCAATGCACTGAGGTGGGATACACAGTCCTACATGCTGGGAGGGTAACTGCTCCTGGGTTACAGATCAATGCACTGGGGTGGGGTACACAGTCCTACATACTGGGAGGGTAACTGCTCCTGGGTTACAGATCAATGCACTGGGGTGATGTTCACAATCCTACATACTGGGAAGGTAACTGCTCCTGGGTTACAGATCAATGTACTGGGGTGGGGTACACAGTCCTACATGCTGGGAGGGTAACTGCTCCTGGTTTACACATCAATGCACTGGGGTGATGTACACAGCCCTACATGCTGGGGGGGGGGGGGTAACTGCTCCTGGGTTACAGATCAATGCACTGGGGTGGTGTACACAGTCTTACATACTGGGATGGTAACTGCTCCTGGGTTACAGATCAATGTACTGGGGTGGGGTACACAGTCTTACATACTGGGATGGTAACTGCTCCTGGGTTACAGATCAATGTACTGGGGTGGGGTACACAGTCTTACATACTGGGATGGTAACTGCTCCTGGTTTACAGATCAATGCACGGGTGATCACTGCACAGGTCGTTGTGCTGGTCACTCATTCTGGTTGAGGTTTATAGATAATACAATGATGTGGTCTGTGCAGCTCCATATGCTGGATGGATATTTGTTTCAGGTTCACACATTAGTGCCCTGCTGTGGTCTACACAGCTCCCTGTGCTGGACAGATATCTAGTCCGGGTTTATAGATCAATGCACTGCAGTGGTCTGCACAGTGCTCCACTCTGTACAGATATGTAGTCCGGGTTTATAGATCAATGCACTGCTGTGGTCTGCGCAGTGTTCCACTCTGGACAGATTGCTGGATTGTATTAACCAGTATAATGGATGAATCTGGACAGATTGCTGGGTTGTACTGAGCAGGACACTGGCTTGGTCTGTACAGTGTTCCACGGTGAACAGATATCTCCTCTGGGTGTATGGTGTCTGGGCTGGATCTGTGAGGTGGATTGAGAATGTGGTATATCTAACCATTTCAGCTGATCTGGCAATGCCTTTAATTCCCATTCCTGTGATTGGACGCTCCGTCTCACACCCCATTAATGTTACAGTGTGTCCAGGCACAGTACATCGTGTTGGTGGGGTGGGGAGGAGGGAAAGGTCATGGACAGGTCAAGGGGTTCCCCGGAACGTTCTGTCCCCAACATTCTATAACTGACATTCCCTGGAACGTTCTGTCCTCAACATTCTATAACTGACATTCCCTGGAACGTTCTGTCCTCAACATTCTATAACTGACATTCCCCGGAACGTTCTGTCCCTGACATTCTATAACTGACATTCCCTGGAACGTTCTGTCCCTGACATTGTTTGTGAACGGCCGGACGTCAGTGAATTGAGCAAACGATAAGATCCCGAGGGAAGAGATCCCGTTCCAGGGAGAAGGACACACTGTTCCGAAGGACCCTCGGGCAGTTAAAGGGGGGAATACGTTTTCCCTGTGTTTACATTTCTCCACGACACAGGATCGACCACAATTTAGAACAAAATACAGGAATTCCCAAACTCCGTTTGTCTTCAGGAAACTGGGAGAGAATCCTTCAGGACAGCAACGTTCCCACCCTCCGTATTAGGAACTGGGAAGGAGTGACCTGTGTCTGCTCTCGAGTGATCGAGTGTCTGGGAATGTTCTAGAAACCATCTGTCTTTATGAATGTGTCTCTGTGTGTTTGGGGAGGGAGGGTTTCTTGTGGTTTATGTCACATTTTTGTCAGTAATTCCGACCTTCCCATTTGTTATTCCAGCTCCAATTATTTTAATAAATCCCTGAATACAGGGACACATTTGAAAATCTCACTGGGTCCCCGATCAAACGGGTCCCTTTGCCTCCAGGCTGATGGATAATGGGTTTGTTTTCCTTCCTCACAGTTAACGTAGTGACCATCTACGTCCTGCTTTATAAAGATTGTGGATTGTCTCCATGTGTCAGACGTTACCTGGGGGCCATGGCAGCGGCGGATCTCCTGGTCATTATCCTCGACCTGATCCTGAGACACATTCCCATTGTTTATCGGGAACAGTTTTATTTCCTGACGAACTCCGTCCCCGTGTGTAATATCCATGGGGTCCTGGTTTATGCAGCCACTGACTGCTCTGTCTGGTTCACCGTCACTTTCACCTTTGATCGGTTTGTGGCCATTTGTTGCCAGAAACTGAAAAGTAAATATTGCAGTGAGGAAACGGCGGCTGTGGTTCTGGGAGCAGTGACTGTGCTGAGCTGTTTAAAGAACATTTCCTGGTATTTTATGCTCACGGCTCGGTATTGGCTGGGGAACGCCCCCTGGTTTTGTGAGGTAACAGACGCTGTTGTATTCTCCATTGTCTGGGGCACAATCGAGTTCCTCCACCACATTCTAACCCCGTGTGTCCCATTCCTCCTGATTCTGCTGCTCAATGTTCTCACTGTCAGACACATTTTAGTGACCAGCAGAGCCCGCAGGAGACTCCGCGCTCACACCAATGGGGACGCTCAGTCTGACACTGAAATGAGAAACCGAAAAAAATCCATCATTTTACTGTTTGTGATCTCGGCCAATTTCATCCTGTTATGGTCAACGTTAATGCTGTATTCTATATGGTACCGGATGTATTATATTGGATATTACTCTGTGTATCTCGATCCCTTTGTGCAGGAACTGGGCTTCATGCTGCAGCTCCTCAGTTGCTGCACAAACACCGCGATTTATGCCGTGACCCAGACTAAGTTTAGGCAGCAGCTGAAGAATGTGCTGAAATATCCCTTCACCCAAATCCATCAAATTCCCTCATTAATCAATCCATCCGGGATTTTCTCATTTCAGTTCAGTGTTTCAGCGATGGAGCAGCCTGTCGCTATGGTAACAGACTGAGGGTAGCGCTGGTTTGCCCATCCTTATCCCGCAGGGGGGTTACAGGGAAACATTTCAATGTTTCTCACAACTCAGTGGCCAGTGAGAAAAGGCACCATCCCACTGACTGTATCCATCACTTCCATTTGTAACCAATAAAAATGTTGATTAAAGAGTGCTGAGCAGCAGAGTGACTGATGTTGTTGTGTGTCTTTGTGTTGGAGAAGCTGAGCTGGAGAGAGACAGACTCAGTCCCAAGTCCTGGTCCTCAGGGAAGGGGAGGGCACCGCGCCCTGAACTCAGGAGCTGGGTTTAGCTCCCTCTGTCCCACCACTGCAGCCTGGTCTCCCCATTTCATCTTCCCCCCACTTTCGTCTCAAATCTCTCCCTTTCTCTCACCACCCCTCCTCTTCACACTCCCTCGCTCCCCCTCTCTCACACACACCCAACCCCGGTTTCTCCACCTGCCTCCACTCTTCCCTTCCCCTCACCCTCACTCTCTCTGTCCTGCCGTCTCTGCCTCCCTCCACCAGTTCCATCTATAGACCATTATCCCCTTCTCCTACCTCCCACATCTCCCACCCCCCACCACAGGCAGCCTCACGACCAATCATCCCCCCAACCCCCAGTCTCTGGGTCAGAGGAAGAGGGAAGGACCAGGAAAACAGGTTGTGACTGAGAGAAAGGGAGGGAGGGAGAGAGATTCAGTCAGAGACAAACAGAGGGAGGTGGGGACAGAGAGAGACATTGATTGAGGGGGTCAAGAGTGAGAGGGTGGAGCAAGAGTGAAGGAGCGGGGGGAGAGAGAGGGGCAAGGGAGAGATAGGGTGAGATACTGGAGGGCGAGAGAGGGGAGGGAGGGAGGGGAGGGAGAGAGAGAGGGTGGGAGAGGGCGAGAGAGGGGATGGGAGAGAGGGGGAGCGCGAGAGAGGGGAGAGTGGGAGGGAGAGGACGAGAGAGGGGAGAGAGGGTGGGGAGGACGAGAGAGGGGATGGGGAGAGGGGAGGGATGGAGGGCAGGGAGAGAGAGGGAGGGAGAGGGCGAGAAAGGGGGTGGGGAGAGGGGAGGGAGGGAGGGGAGGGAGAGAGAGAGGGAGGGGAGGGAGAGAGAGGGAGGGAGAGGGCGAGAGAATGGAAGGGAGAGAGGGGAGGGAGGAAGGGGAGAGAGAAAGAGGGAGGGAGAGGACGAGAGAGGGGATGAGAGAGAGGGGGAGGGCGAGAGAGGGGAGGGCGAGAGAGGGGAGCATGAGAGAGGAGGAGGGTGAGAGAGAGGAGGGCGAGAGAGGGGAGAGTGATAGACCGCAGGGCGAGAGAGGGGAGGTTGAGAGAGGGGAGGATGAGACAGGGGAGGGAAGGAGGGGAGGGCGAGAGAGGGGAGCATGAGAGGGGAGGAGGATTAGAGAGGGGAGGGCGAGAGAGGAGAGGGAAGGGAGGTTAGGGCGAGACAAGGAGGAGGGCGAGAAAGGGGGAGGGCAAGAAAGGGGGAGGGTGAGAGAGGTAGGTGCGAGAGAGGGGGGATGGTGGGAGTGGGGGGTACAAGAGAGGGGGAGCGAGGTGAAGGCAAGAGGGATGGAGAGGGCGAGAGAGGGGAGGGCGATAGAGGGGAGGGAGGGGAGGGCAAGAGAAGGGTGAGGGTGAGGGGGGAGTGTGAGAGACGGGGGATGGCGAGAGAGGGGAGTGAAGGACGTGAGGGCGAGAGGGAAGGAGAGGGCGAGAGAATGGAGGGTGAGACAGCAGGGAGGGCGTGAGAGATGATGGAAGGAGGGGAGGGTGAGAGGGAGAGAGGGAGCAAGAGAGAGTAGGGAGGGAGGGGAGGGCGAGAGAAGGGTGAGTGTGAGAGAGGGGAGGACGAGAGAGGAGGAGGGCGAGAGAGGGCGAGAGGGAGAAGAGGCGAGAGTGAGGGAGAGGGTGAGAGAGGGGAGTGAAGCGAGGGTGAGAGGAGGGGAGAGGGCGAGAGACGAGGCGAGTGAGGGGAGGGAGAGGGTGGAGGGCAAGAGGGGGGATGGAGGCAGGGGAGGGCGAGCAAAGGGTGGGAAGGGAGGGTGAGAGGAAAGGAGAGGTTGAGAAAGGTGAGGGAGCAGGAGTGAGGGGGAAGGCAAGAGATGGGGAGGGCGAGAGAGGGGGAGAGGGAGGCGAGGGCGAGAGGGAGGGAGAGTGTGAGAGAGGTGAGGGAGAGTATGGAGTGCGAGAGAGGTGAGAGGGAGGGTGTGGAGGGCGAGAGAGGTGGAGAGGGAAAGGCGAGAGAGAGAGGGGAGAGGTTGAGAGAGGGGAAGACGAGAAAGGGGCAGTAGGGAGGGGAGTGCGAGAGAGAGGGAGAGTGTAAGAGGGGAGTGTAAGAGAGGGGAGTGCGAGAGAGGAGGATGGCGAGAGAGAGGAGGACCAGGGAGGGAAGGGCAAGAGAGAGGGGAGAATGAGTGAGGGGGACAGAGAGAGGGGGGACAGAGCGAGGGGGGACAGAGAGAGGGGGGCAGAGAGGGAGGGGGACAGAAAGAAAGGGGACAGAGAGAAGGGGGACAGAGAGAGGGGGGACAGAGAGGGAGGGGGACAGAGAGAAGTGGACAGAGAGAAGGGGGACAGAGAGAGGGTACAGAGCGAGGCGGGTCAGAGAGAGGGGGGACAGAGCGAGGGGGGCACAGAGCGAGGGGGGCACAGAGTGAGGGGTGACATAGTGGGGGGGACAGAGTGGGGGCGGACAGAGAGGGGTGTCAGAGAGAGGGGGGTCAGAGAGAGGGGGACAGAGAGAGGGTGGACAGAGAGAGGGGATAGAGAGAGGAGGGACAGAAAGAGGGGGGACAGAGGGGTACAGAGAAGAGGGGGACAGAGGGGGGAACAGAGAAGGGGGAATAGAGAGGGGGGGACAGAGAGGTGGGGCCAAAGAGGTAGGGACAGAGAGAGGGGTCAGAGAGAGGGGTGTCAGAGAGCAGGGGTCAGAGAGCTGGGGACAGGGAGAGTGGGGTCAGGGAGAGTGGGATCAGAGAGAGTGGGGTCCGAGAGAGGGGGACAAAGAGAGGGGGACAGAGAGAGGGGGAACAGAGAGAGTGGGGTCAGAGAGAGGTGGGTCAGAGAGAGTGGGGTCAGAGAGAGGGTGGACAGGGAGAGGGTGGACAGATAGAGGGGGGACAGACAGAGGGGGACAGAAAGAGGGGGCAGAGAGAAGGGGACAAGATGATTAGGGATTTAGATAGGGTTGGCCATGAGAACCTTTTTCCACGTACGGAGTCAGCTATTACGAGGGGGCATAGCTTTAAATTAAGGGGGGGTAGATATAGGACTGATGTTAGGGGTAGGTTCTTCACTCAGCGAGTCGTGAGTTCATGGACTCCCCTGCCAATAGCAGTGGTGTCCTCTCCCTCTTTATGGGCATTTAAACGGGCATTGGATAGGTATATGGAGGATAGTGGCCTAGTGTAGGTTAGGTGGGCTTTGATCGGCACAACATCGAGGGCCGAAAGGCCTGTACTGCGCTGTATTCTTCTATGTTCTATGTTCTATGGGACAGACAGCGCGGGAACAGAGAGAGGGGGTGCAGAGTTGGTGGACAGAGAGTTGGGGGACAGAGAGTTGGGGGAAAGAGAGATGGGGGACAGAGAGAGAGGGACGGGGGCGCAGAGAGAGAGGAACAGAGAGAGAGGGGATAGAGAGAGAGAGGGCTGACAGAGAGATGGGGGGTCAGAGAGAGACGGACGGGGGGGCAGACAAAGCGGGACAGAGAGAGGGGGGATAGAGAGAAGGGGAACAGAGAGAAGGGGGACAGAGAGAGAGGGACAGAGAGAGGGGGACAGAGAGAGGGTCGACAGAGAGAGGGGACATAGAGAAGGGGGACGGGGGGGCGGAGAGAGGGGGACAGTGAGGGGGGGCAGAGAAAAGGGTACAGTGAGGGGGGCAAAATAGGCGGGACAGAGTGGTGCACAGAGAGTGGGGGGACAGAGAATTGTGGACAGAGACAGGGGAGACATTGAAAGGGAGGACAGGGGGAGGAACAGAGAGGGGAAAAGAGGGGGGGCAGAGATGGAGTACAGAGAGATAGGGACATAGAGAGGGGTGACGGTGAGAGGCGGGACAGTGGGGGACAGAGGGGGGACAGAGAGAGGGTAACAAAGAGTGGGTACAGAGAGTGGGGGACAGAGAGAGGGGTGACAGAGAAAGGGGGACTGAGGGGGGGTACAGAGAGAGGGGGCAGAGTGTGGGGGGCAGAGAGACAGGGCACAGAGAGACGGGGGACAGATAGCAGGGGGCTTGGGATGGAGATGGAGTGAGGGGTGGACAGAGAGAGAGGGTGTCAGAGATTTGGGACAGAGATAGGGGGACAGAGCGAGGGGGTCAGAGAGAGGGGGGACAGAGAGAGGGGGCAGAGAGAGACGGGGCAGAGAGCGAGGTGGGACTGAGCGAGGAGGAACAGAGACAGGGGGGACAGAGACATGGGGGGATAGAGAAAGGGGGGGCAGAGAGAGTGGGGTCAGAGAGAGGGGAACAGAGAGAGGGTGGACAGAGAGAGGGTGGACAGAGAGAGGGTGGATAGAGAGAGGGGGGCAGAGAGAGGGGGACAGAGAGAGGGGGACAGAGAGAGGAGGGGCAGAGAGAGTAGGGACAGATAGAGGGGGGCAGAGAGAGGGGGCAGAGAGAGGGGGACAGAGAGAGGGGGGCAGAGAGAGGGGGACAGAGAGAGGGTGGACAGAGAGAGGGTGGACAGAGAGAGAGGGGCAGAGAGAGGGGGCAGAGAGCGCGGGAACAAACAGAGGGCGGACAGACAGAGGGGGGACGGGGGGACAGAGAAAAGGGGGACAGAGAGGGGGACAGAGAGGGGCGTACAGAGGGGGGGAGAGAGAGGTGGGGGACGGGGTGACAGCGAGGGGGGTACAGAGAGGGGGAATAGAGAGGGGGGGACAGAGAGAGGGGGGACAGAGCGGGGGGTACAGAGAGGGGGGACAGAGAGAGGGGGACAGAGACAGGGGGACAGGGAGGGGGGTACAGAGAGGGGGGACAGAGAGAGTGGGGGACAGAGAGAGGGGGGAAAGAGAGAGGGTGTACAGAGAGAGGGGGCAGAGAGAGGGGAGCAGAGAGAGGGGGGCAGAGAGAGGGGGGCAGAGAGGGGGGGGCAGAGAGAGGGGTGCAGAGAGAGGGGGCAGAGAGCGCGGGAACAAACAGAGGGCGGACAGACAGAGGGGGGACGGGGGGGACAGAGAGAAGGGGGACAGAGAGGGGGACAGAGAGGGGCGTACAGAGAGGGGGGAGAGAGAGGTGGGCGACGGGGATGACAGAGAGGGGGATACAGAGAGGGGGAATAGAGAGAGGGGGGACAGAGAGAGGGGGGACAGAGAGGGGGGTACAGAGAGGGGGGACAGAGAGAGGGGGGACAGCGAGAGGGGGGACAGAGAGGGGGGTACAGAAAGAGGGGACAGAGAGAGTGGGGGATAGAGAGGGGGACAGAGAGGGGCGTACAGAGAGGGGGGAGAGAGAGGTGGGGGACGGTGTGACAGAGAGGGGGCTACAGAGAGCGGGAACAGAGAGAGGGGGGACAGAGAGAGGGGGGACAGAGAGGGGGGTACAGAGAGGGGGGACAGAGAGAGGGGGGGACAGAGAGAGGGTGGACAGAGAAAGGGGGGACAGAGAGAGGGGGGATAGAGAGGGGGGTACAGAGAGGGGGGACAGAGAGAGAAGGACAGAGAGAGGGGGAAAGAGAGAGAGGGGGGACAGAGAGAGTGGGGGGACAGAGAGAGGGGGGACAGAGAGGGAGAGGACAGAGGTGGTCAGAGAAGAGGGGACGGGGGACAGAGAGGGGGTACAGAGAGACGGGGACAGAAAGAAGGGGACAGAGAGAGGCGGACAGAGAGAACAGGGGACAGAGAGAATGGGGTCCGAGACAGGGGACAGAGAGAGGGGGACAGAGAGTGTGGGGTCAGAGAGAGTGGGGTCAGAGAGAGGGTGGACAGGGAGAGGGTGGACAGACAGGGGGTGGACAGACAGAGGGGGCAGAGAGAAGGCGACAGAGAGAGGGGGGATAGAGAGATGCGGGGACAGAGAGAGAGGGACGTGGGGGCAGAGAGAGAGGGACAGAGAGAGGGGGGATAGAGAGAGGGCTGACAGACAGAGGGGGGGACAGAGCGAAACGGACAGGCGGGGCAGAGAGAGCGGGACAGAGAGGAGAGGGACAGAGAAAGGGGGAACAGAGAATTGGGACAGAGATAGAGGGACAGAGAGGGGGTGCAGAGAGGGAGGCAGAGAGAGGGGGCATAGAGAGACGGGGCAGAGAGAGGGGACAGAGAGCGAGGTGGGACAGAGCGAGGGGGGACAGAGACAGGGGGGACAGAGACGGGGGGGATAGAGAGGGGGGGACAGAGAGAGGGGGAACAGAGAGAGGGGATAGAGAGAGTGGGGTCAGAGAGAGTGGGGTCAGAGATAGCGGGACAGAGAGAGGGGGGAGAGAGAGGGGGACAGAGAGAGGCTGGACAGAGAGAGGGGGAGAGAGAGGGGAACAGAGAGAGGCTGGACAGAGAGAGGGGGCAGAGAGAGGGGGCAGAGAGAGGAGGTTAGAGAGCGTGGAAACAGACAGAGGGCGGACAGAGAGGCGGGGTGCAGAGACGGAGGTGCAGAGAGAGGGTGGAAAATGAGAGGGCGACAGAGAGAGGGACGACAGAGAGAGAGGGGGTAACATGAGAGGGGGCCGGGGGTGCAGAGAGAAGGGGGACAGTGAGAGGGGGGAACAGAGAAAGGGGTATAGAGAGGGGGCAGAGAGGCGGGACAGAGAGGTGTACAGAGAGTGGGAGGACAGAGAGTTGGGGACAGAGAGAGGGTAGACATTGAGAGCGGGGACAGAGAGGGGGGAATAGAGAGGGGAAACAGAGATGGGGGACAGAGAGAGGGGGACAGTGAGAGGCGGGACGGGGGGACAGAGGGCGGAATAGAGATAGGGGAACAAAGAGGGTACAGAGAGTGGGCGACAGAGAGAGGGTCGATAGAGAAAGGGGGCAAAGAGTGGGGGACAGAGAAAGGGGTGACAGATAGCGGGGGGCATGAGAGGGGGATGGAGCGAGGGGTGGACAGAGAGAAGGGGAGAGAGAAAGGAAGGCATAGAGAGAGGGACAGAGAGAGTGGGACAGAGAGAGTGGAAGAGAGTGTGGGGGCAGAGAGAATTGGGACAGAGAGTGGGAACAGAGAGAGGGGGACAGAGAGAGGGCGTGCAGAGAGTCGGGGACAGAGTTGGGTGACAGAAAGTTGGGGGAAAGAGAGATGGGGGGGCGGAGAGAGAGGGACGGGGGCAGAGAGAGAGGGACAGAGAGAGGGGGGATAGAGAGAGGGGGAACCGAGAGAAGGGGGACAGAGAGAGGGGACAGAAAGAGGGGGACAGAGAGAGGGGCGACAGAGAGAGGGGACAGAGAAAGGGGGGCAGAGAGAGAGGGACGGGAGGTACAGAGAGTTGGGACAGAGATAGTGGGGACAGAGAGGGGGGCAGAGAGAGGGGAGCAGAGAGAGGGGGACAGAGAGAGTGGGACAACGCGAGGGGGGCAGAGATAAGGGGGACAGAGAGAGAAGGGCAGAGAGACGGGGCAGAGAGAGACGGGGCAGAGAGCGAGGTGGGACAGAGCGAGGGGGACAGAGACAGGTGGGACAGAGACGGGGGGGATAGAGAGGGCGGGGACAGAGAGAGGGGGGACAGAGACGGGGGACAGAGAGAGGGGGACAGAGAGAGGGGGACAGCGAGAGTGGGACAACGCGAGGGGGGCAGAGATAAGGGGGACAGAGAGAGAAGGGCAGAGAGAGGGGGACAGAGAGAGGGGGACAGAGAGTGGGGGCACAGAGAGGGGGTACAGAGAAATAGGAGACAGAGGGGGAGCAGAGAGGGCGGGACAGTTGGAGGGGGACAGAGAACGGGGGACAGAGAGGCGTGACAGACAGCGGGGCACAGAGAGAGGGGGGATAGAGCGGAGGGGGGACAGAGAGAGGGGGCAGAGAGAGGGCGACAGAGAGAGGGGGACAGAGAAAGGGGGGGCAGCGAGAATGGGGGACAGCGAGAGGGGGGGACAGCGAGAGGGGGAAGCAGCGAGAAGGGGGACAGCGAGAAAGGGGACCGAGAGAGGGGTACCGAGGGAGGTGGGATAGAAAGTGGGGGGACAGAGAGTGGGGACAGAGGGTGGGGACAGAGAGTGGGGACAGAGAGTGGGGACAGAGGGTGGGGACAGAGAGTGGGGACAGAGTGAGGGGGCAGAGAGAGGGGGCACTGAGAGAGAGAGGGAGTCAAAGGGGGGCAGAGAGAGGGGTTCATGGTGAGCGGGTCAGAACGAGGGAGTTCAGACAGAGGGGGACAGAGCGAGGGGTGAACAGAGAGAGAGGGACAGAGAGGAGGGGGACAGAGAGGAATGGGAGAGAGAGGGGAGCAGAGAGAGAGAGGCAGAGAGACAGGGACAGAGAGTGGGGGACAGAGAGAGTGGGGACAGAGAGGGGGGGGCAGAGAGAGAGGGGACAGAGGGAGGGGGACAGAGGGAGGGGACAGAGAGTGGGGACAGCGAGAGGGGGGACAGAGAGAGGGCAGAGAGATGGCCGACAGAGAGGGGGGGGACAGAGAGAGGGGGACAGAGACGGGGGGACAGAGAGAGGGGGGACAGAGAGAGGGCAGAGAGATGGCAGACAGAGAGATGGGCGACAGAGAGAGGGGGACAGAGAGAGGGGAACAGAGAGAGAGGGACAGAGAGGGGGGGTACATAGAAATGGGGGACAAAGAGAGGGGGACAGAGAGATAGGGGACAGAGAGACGGGGGACAGAGAGACGGGGGACAGTGAGAGAAGGGGACAGAGAGAGAAGGGGACAGTGAGAGGAAGACAGAGAGAGTGGGACAGAGAGAGGGGGACAAAGAGCGGGAGACAGAGAGTCGGGGGACAGAGAGTGGAGGACAGAGAACAGGAATATAGAGAGAGGGACAAAGAGAGGGGCGACAGACAGAGGGGCGACAGAGAGAGGGGGACAGAGAGGGGGGACGGGGGGAATAGTGAAAGGGGACAGAGAGAAAGGAGGGGCAGAGATGGGGGGACAGAGAGGTGGGACAGAGAGAGGGGGACGGAACGAGGGGTAGACAGAAAGGGGGTGGACGGGCAGACAGAGAGAGGGAAATTCAGAGACTGGGGGAAGGGGCGGCAGCAAGAGGGGGGACAGAGAGAGGGGGACAGAGAAAGGTCGACAGAGAGAGGGGGACAGTGCGAGGGCGGTCAGAGAGAGGGGGGACAGAGAGAGGGGGGTCAGAGAGAGAGGGGTCAGAGAGAGGGGGTCAGAGAGAGGGGGTCAGAGAGAGGGGGGGTCAGAGAGAGGGGGACAGAGAGTGGGGGTCAGAGAGGGGGGACGGTGAAAGGGCTGACAGAGAGGGGTGACAGAGAGAGGGGACAGAGAGAATGGGGCAGAGTGAGGGGGGCAAAAAGAGGTGTACGGTGGGGGGGAGAGCGAGAGGGGGGACAGAGAGGGGGATAGTGAAAGGGGGAGATAGATGAGGAACAGAGATAGCGGGACATAGAGAGGGGGACAGAGCGGCGGGTGGACAGAGAGAGTGGGGTGTTGGAGTGAGGGGGTCAGAGAGAAGGGGTCAGAGAGAGGGGGACAGCGAGTGGGGGACAGCGAGAGGGGGGCAGAGTGAGGGGTGGACAGAGAGGGGGTGGACGGGCGGACAGAGGGAGGAATGGTCAAAAACTGGGGGACAGAGAGAGGGGGGCAAAGAGAGTGGGACAGTGAGAGGGGGACAGAGTGAGCGGGACAGAGTGAGATGGTCAGAGAGAGGGGGTGAGAGAGGGGGACAGAGAGCGAGGGACAGAGAGAAAGGGACAGAGAGCGACAGAGAGAGGGGGACAGAGAGAGGGGGACAGACAGAGGGGGGACAGAAGAGAGGGGAACAGAGAGAGGGGGAGAGATAGAGGGGTAGAGAGAGGGGAGAGAGAGGGGGAGTGAGAGGGGGAGAGAGAGAGGGGGGGCAGAGAGGGGGGGAACAGAGAGAGGGGGGACAGAGAGGGGGGACAGTGAGGGAGGACGGGGGGGACAGAGAGGGTGGAAAGAGAGGGGGCAGAGAGATTGGGGACAGAGAGATAGGGACAGAAAGATGTGGGGGACATATAGATAGGGGACAGAGAGAGGGGGCACAGAGAGAGGAGAACAGAGAGATGTGGGGGACAGAGAGAGAGGGGACAGAGCGATGGGAACAGAGAGAGTGGGGGATAGAGAGAGAGGGGACAGAGAGAGAGGGGGACAGTGAGAGGGCGGACAGACCTAGGGGAACAGAGTACCGTGGGGACAGAGTGAGGGGGTTCGAGAGAGGAGGGACAGAGTGAGGGGGGACAGAGTGAGAGGGGACGGCGAGGGGTGAGCAAGCGAGAGGGGACAGAGAGACAGGGGGACAGGGAGGGTGGTCAGAGCAAGGGAGCAGAGACGGGGGGACAGAGAGAGGGGGCAGAGAGGGGGGTGACAGAGAGTCAGGAGACAGGGAGGGGAGGACAGAGACAGGGAGACAGGGAGGGGGGCAGATAGAGGGGGCGGGGGCAGAGAGAGAGGGGGACAGTGAGAGAGGGATAGAGAGAGAGGGGCAGGGAGAGTGAACAGAGAGAGGTGGCAGAGCGAGTTGTGTGGACAGAGAGAGGGTGACAGAGAGAAGGGGACAGACTTAGTGGCACAGAAAAAGTTGGGCAGAGAGAGGGTAGGCAGAGAGATGGGGGGCAGAGAGAGGGGGGAAAGAGAGGGGGGACAGAGAGAGGGGGACAGAGAGAGGGGGGACAGAGAGACAGGGTACAGAGAGACGGGGACAGAGGGACAGGGCCAAAGAGAGAGTGGGGCAGTGAGAGATCGACAGAGAGAGTGGCGACAGAGAGAGTGGGGACAGAGAGAGGGGGACAGAGAGAGAGGGGACCGAAAGAGGGGGTAGAGAGAGAAGGGAGACAGAGAGGGGGACAGAGTGAGGGGGGCAGAGAGAGGGGGCACAGAGAGAGAGAGGGAGTCATAGGTGGGCAGAGAGAGGGGTTCTTGGAGAGCGGGTCAGAGCGAGGGAGTTCAGACGGAGGGGGACAGAGCGAGGGGTGAACAGAGAGAGAGGGACAGAGAGGAGGGGGACAGAGAGGAGTGGGAGAGAGTGGGGGACAGTGAGAGTGGGGACAGAGAGGGGGGGGCAGAGAGAGAGGGGACAGAGGGAGGGGGGACAGAGGGAGGGGACAGAGAGTGGGGACAGAGTGAGGGGGGCAGAGAGAGGGGGCACAGAGAGAGAGAGGGAGTCATAGGGGGCAGAGAGAGGGGTTCATGGAGAGCGGGTCACAGCGAGGGAGTTCAGAGAGAGGGGGACAGAGCGAGGGGGGACAGAGACAGGGGGACAGAGACGGGGGGATAGAGAGGGGGGGACAGAGAGAGGGGGAACAGAGAGAGGGGGGACAGAGAGATGGCAGAGAGATGGCCGACAGAGAGGGGGGGGACAGAGAGAGGGGGACAGAGACGGGGGGACAGAGAGAGAGGGGGACAGAGAGAGGGCAGAGAGATGGCAGACAGAGAGAGGGGGGGACAGAGAGCGGGGGACAGAGAGAGGGGGGACAGAGAGGGGGACAGGGAGCGCGGGAACAGAGAGATGGGCGACAGAGAGAGGGGGACAGAGAGAGGGGTACAGAGAGAGGGGGGACAGAGAAGGGGGACAGAGCGAGAAGGGGACAATGAGAGGTGGACAGTGAGAGTGGAGACAGAGAGAAAGGGGGCAGAGAGTGAGGGACAGAGAGATGGGTGACAGATAGCGGGGGGCATGAGAGGGGGACGGAGCGAGGGGTGGACAGAGAGAAGGGGAGAGAGAAAGGAAGGCATAGAGAGAGGGACAGAGAGAGTGGGACAGAGAGAGAGGAACAGAGAGTGGGGGCAGAGAGAATTGGGACAGAGAATGGAAACAGAGAGAGGGGGACAGAGAGGGGTGTGCAGAGAGTCGGGGACAGAGTTGGGGGACAGAAAGTTGGAGGAAAGAGAGATGGGGGGACAGAGAGAGAGGGACGGGGGGGAGAGAGAGATGGACAGAGAGAGGGGGAATAGAGAGAGGGGGAACCGAGAGAAGGGGGACAGAGAGAGGGGGACAGAGAGAGGGGGACAGAGAGAGGGGGGGGAGAGAGAGGGGGGGACATATAAAGTGGGGACAGAGAGAGGGGGACAGAGAGAGGGGGACAGAGAGAGGGGGACAGAGAGGGGGGACAGAGAGAGGGGGGACAGAGAGAGGGCAGAGAGATGGCCGACAGAGAGGGGGGGACAGAGAGAGGGGGACAGAGACGGGAAGACAGAGAGAGTGGGAACAGAGAGAGGGCAGAGAGATGGCAGACAGAGAGATGGGCGACAGAGAGAGGGGGACAGAGTGAGGGGGACAGAGAGAGAGGGACAGAGAGGGGGGGTACATAGAAATGGGGGACAAAGAGAGGGGGACAGAGAGAGGGGGACAGAGAGATAGGGGACAGAGAGACGGGGGACAGAGAGACGGGGGACAGTGAGAGAAGGGGACAGAGAGAGAAGGGGACAGTGAGAGGAAGACAGAGAGAGTGGGACAGAGAGAGGGGGACAAAGAGCGGGAGACAGAGAAAGGGCTGACAGAGAGGGGTGACAGAGAGAGGGGACAGAGAGAATGGGGCAGAGTGAGGGGTGCAAAAAGAGGTGTACGGTGGGGGGGACAGCGAGAGGGGGGACAGAGAGGGGGATAGTGAAAGGGGGAGATAGATGAGGAACAGAGATAGCGGGACATAGAGAGGGGGACCGAGCGACGGGTGGACAGAGAGAGAGAGTGGGGTGTCAGAGTGAGGGGGTCAGAGTGAAGGGGTCAGAGAGAGGGGGACAGCGAGTGGGGGACAGCGAGAGGGGGGCAGAGTGAGGGGTGGACAGAGAGGGGGTGGACAGGCGGACAGAGGGAGGAATGCTCAGAAACTGGGGGACAGAGAGAGGGGGGCAAAGAGAGTGGGACAGCGAGAGGGGGACAGAGTGAGCGGGACAGAGTGAGGGGGTCAGAGAGAGGGGGTGAGAGAGGGGGACAGAGAGCGAGGGACAGAGAGAAAGGGACAGAGAGCGACAGAGAGAGGGGGACAGAGAGAGGGGGACAGACAGAGGGGGGACAGAAGAGAGGGGAACAGAGAGAGGGGGAGAGATAGAGGGGTAGAGAGAGGGGAGAGAGAGGGGGAGTGAGAGGGGGAGAGAGAAGGGTGGCAGAGAGGGGGGGAACAGAGAGAGGGGGTCAGAGAGGGGGGACAGTGAGGGAGGACGGGGGGCACAGAGAGGGTGGAAAGAGAGGGGGCAGAGAGATTGGGGACAGAGAGATAGGGACAGAAAGATGTGGGGGACAGATAGATAGGGGACAGAGAGAGGGGGCACAGAGAGAGGAGAACAGAGAGATGTGGGGGACAGAGAGAGAGGGGACAGAGCGATGGGAACAGAGAGAGTGGGGGATAGAGAGAGAGGGGACAGAGAGAGAGGGGGACAGTGAGAGGGCGGACAGACCTAGGGGAACAGAGTACCGTGGGGACAGAGTGAGGGGGTTCGAGAGAGGAGGGACAGAATGAGGGGGGACAGAGTGAGGGGGGACGGCGAGGGGTGAGCAAGCGAGAGGGGACAGAGAGACAGGGGGACAGGGAGGGTGGTCAGAGCAAGGGAGCAGAGACGGGGGGACAGAGAGAGGGGGCAGAGAGGGGGGTGACAGAGAGTCAGGAGACAGGGAGGGGGGGACAGAGAGTCAGGAGACAGGGAGGGGAGGACAGAGACAGGGAGACAGGGAGGGGGGCAGATAGAGGGGGCGGGGGCAGAGAGAGAGGGGGACAGTGAGAGAGGGATAGAGAGAGAGGGGCAGGGAGAGTGAACAGAGAGAGGTGGCAGAGCGAGTTGTGTGGACAGAGAGAGGGTGACAGAGAGAAGGGGACAGACTTAGTGGCACAGAAAAAGGTGGGCAGAGAGAGGGTGGGCAGAGAGATGGGGGACAGAGAGAGGGGGACAGAGAGAGGGGGGACAGAGAGACGGGGACAGAGGGACAGGGCCAAAGAGAGAGTGGGGCAGTGAGAGATGGACAGAGAGAGTGGGGACAGAGAGAGTGGGGACAGAGAGAGGGGGACAGAGAGAGAGGGGACCGAAAGAGGGGGTAGAGAGAGAAGGGAGACAGAGAGGGGGACAGATGGTGGGGGACAGAGAGAGTGGGGACAGAGAGAGGGGGAACAGAGAGAGTGGGGACAGAGAGATGGGGGACAGAGAGAGTGGGGACAGAGAGGGGGCGGACAGAGAGACGGGACACAGAGAGAGGGGGACAGAAAGAGGGGGACAGAGAGGGGGGGCAGAGAGAGGGGGGTCAGAGAGAGGCGGGACAGAGTGAGACAGGGACAGAGAGAGGGGCAGAGAGAGTGGGGACAGAGAGAGAAGGGGCAGAGAGAGGGGGACAGAGAGAGTGGGGACAGAGAGAGAAGGGGCAGAGAGAGGGCCAGAGAGAGAGAGGTGGACAGAGAGTGAGGTGGACAGAGAGAGAGGTGGACAGAGAGAGTGGGGACAGAGAGAGGGGGACAGAGAGAGAGGGTACAGAATGAGGGGGTAGAGAGAGAAGGGGGACAGAGAGGGGGACAGATGGAGGGGCACAGAGAGAGTGGGGACAGAGAGAGGGGGAACAGAGAGAGTGGGGACAGAGAGATGGGGGACAGAGAGAGTGGGGACAGAGAGGGGGGTAGAGAGAGAAGGGGGACAGAAAGAGGGCGGACAGAGTGTGGGGGGACAGAGAGAGGGGGACAGAGAGGGAGGGACAGGGAGAGGGGGGACAGAGGGAGGGGGACAGAAAGAGAGGGACAGAGAGAGAGGGACAGAGAGAGGAGGGACAGAGAGGGGGGACAGAGAGAGAAGGGGGACAGAGAGAGGGCGGACAGAGAGAGGGGGGACAGAGAGAGCGGGACAGAAAGAGGGGGACAGAGAGGGGGGACAGAGAGAGGGGGGACAGAGAGAGGGGGACAGAACGAGGGGGACAGAGAGAGTGGAACAGAGAGGGGGGTAACAGAGAGATGAGTGACAAAGAGAGGAGGTCATGAGGGCAGATAGAGGGTTTCAGGGAGGGGGACAGAGAGAGGGTCACAGAGAGAGGGGCAGAGAGAGGTGGCAGAGAGAGGTGGGCAGAATGAGGGGGCAGGGGGGGCAAAGAGAGGGGTGCCAGAGAGAGGGGGCAGAGAGAGAGAGAGGGCGGGCAGAGAGAGGGCGGGCAGAGAGAGGGGGGTCAGAGAGAGGCGGGACAGAGTGAGACAGGGACAGAGAGAGAGGCAGAATGAGTGGGGACAGAGAGAGAAGGGACAGAGAGAGGGAGACAGTGAGAGGGGGACAGAGAGAGTGGGAACAGAGAGAGTGGGGACAGAGAGAGGGGGACATAGAGAGGAGGACAGAGAGAGAGGTGAACAGAGAGTGAGGTGGACAGAGAGAGAGGTGGACAGAGAGAGTGGGGACAGAGAGAGGGGGCAGAGGGAGACAGGGACAGAGAGTGAGGGACAGAGAGAGTGGGGACAGAGAGCAGGGGACAGAGAGCTAGGGACAGAGAGAAGGGAACAGAGAGAAGGGGACTTAGAGAGGGAGGGCAGAGAGGAGGGCGGAAGTGAGCAGCGGTGTCAGAGAGAGGGGGGACAGAGAGAGTGAGGGACAGACAGAGGGGGAAATAGAGTGGGGGACAGAGAGGGGGGTGATAGAGAGTCAGGGGACAGGGAGGGGAGGACAGAGACAGGGGGACAGGGAGGGGGGGACAGATAGAGGGGGCGGGGGGCAGAGAGAGAGGGGGACAGTGAGAGAGGGATAGAGAGATAGGGGCAGGGAGAGTGAACACAGAGAAGTGGCAGAACGAGTTGGGTGGACAGAGAGAGGGTGATAGAGAGAAGGGGACAGACTTAGTGGCACAGAAAAAGGTGGGCAGAGGGGGGGGGGCAGAGAGAGGGGGTACAGAGAGACAGGGTACAGAAAGACGGGGACAGAGGGACAGGGCCAAAGAGAGAGTGGGGCAGTCAGAGATGGACAGAGAGAGTGGGGACAGAGAGAGTGGGGACAGTGAGAGGGGGACAGACAGAGAGGGGGACATAAAGAGGGGGACAGAGAGGGGGGAACAGAGAGATGAGTGACAAAGAGAGGAGGTCATAGTGGGGCAGAGAGAGGGTTTCAGGGAGGGGGCAGAGAGAGGGCCACAGAGAGAGGGGCAGAGAGAGAGGAACACAGAGAGGGTGGCAGAGAGAGGGGGCAGAGAGAGGGGGAACAGAGAGAGGGGGGACAGAGAGAGGGGGGACAGAGAGACAGGGTACAGAGAGACGGGGACAGAGGGAAAGGGCCAAAGAGAGAGTGGGGCAGTCAGAGATGGACAAAGACAGTGGGGACAGTGAGAGGGGGACAGACAGAGAGGAGATATAAAGAGGGGGTAGAGAGAGAAGGGGGACAGAGAAGGGGACAGATGGAGGGGGACAGAGAGAGTGGGGACAGAGAGATGGGAGACAGAGAGAGGGACAGAGAGAGGAGGGAAAGAGAGAGTGGGGACAGAGAGAGGGGGACAGAGAAAGGTCGACAGAGAGAGGGGGACAGTGCGAGGGCGGTCAGAGAGAGGGGGGACAGAGAGAGGGGGGTCAGAGAGAGAGGGGTCAGAGAGAGGGGGTCAGAGAGAGGGGGTCAGAGAGAGGGGGGGTCAGAGAGAGGGGGACAGAGAGTGGGGGTCAGAGAGGGGGGACCGTGAAAGGGCTGACAGAGAGGGGTGACAGAGAGAGGGGACAGAGAGAATGGGGCAGAGTGAGGGGGGCAAAAAGAGGTGTACGGTGGGGGGGAGAGCGAGAGGGGGGACAGAGAGGGGGATAGTGAAAGGGGGAGATAGATGAGGAACAGAGATAGCGGGACATAGAGAGGGGGACAGAGCGGCGGGTGGACAGAGAGAGTGGGGTGTTGGAGTGAGGGGGTCAGAGAGAAGGGGTCAGAGAGAGGGGGACAGCGAGTGGGGGACAGCGAGAGGGGGGCAGAGTGAGGGGTGGACAGAGAGGGGGTGGACGGGCGGACAGAGGGAGGAATGGTCAAAAACTGGGGGACAGAGAGAGGGGGGCAAAGAGAGTGGGACAGTGAGAGGGGGACAGAGTGAGCGGGACAGAGTGAGATGGTCAGAGAGAGGGGGTGAGAGAGGGGGACAGAGAGCGAGGGACAGAGAGAAAGGGACAGAGAGCGACAGAGAGAGGGGGACAGAGAGAGGGGGACAGACAGAGGGGGGACAGAAGAGAGGGGAACAGAGAGAGGGGGAGAGATAGAGGGGTAGAGAGAGGGGAGAGAGAGGGGGAGTGAGAGGGGGAGAGAGAGAGGGGGGGCAGAGAGGGGGGGAACAGAGAGAGGGGGGACAGAGAGGGGGGACAGTGAGGGAGGACGGGGGGGACAGAGAGGGTGGAAAGAGAGGGGGCAGAGAGATTGGGGACAGAGAGATAGGGACAGAAAGATGTGGGGGACAGATAGATAGGGGACAGAGAGAGGGGGCACAGAGAGAGGAGAACAGAGAGATGTGGGGGACAGAGAGAGAGGGGACAGAGCGATGGGAACAGAGAGAGTGGGGGATAGAGAGAGAGGGGACAGAGAGAGAGGGGGACAGTGAGAGGGCGGACAGACCTAGGGGAACAGAGTACCGTGGGGACAGAGTGAGGGGGTTCGAGAGAGGAGGGACAGAGTGAGGGGGGACAGAGTGAGAGGGGACGGCGAGGGGTGAGCAAGCGAGAGGGGACAGAGAGACAGGGGGACAGGGAGGGTGGTCAGAGCAAGGGAGCAGAGACGGGGGGACAGAGAGAGGGGGCAGAGAGGGGGGTGACAGAGAGTCAGGAGACAGGGAGGGGAGGACAGAGACAGGGAGACAGGGAGGGGGGCAGATAGAGGGGGCGGGGGCAGAGAGAGAGGGGGACAGTGAGAGAGGGATAGAGAGAGAGGGGCAGGGAGAGTGAACAGAGAGAGGTGGCAGAGCGAGTTGTGTGGACAGAGAGAGGGTGACAGAGAGAAGGGGACAGACTTAGTGGCACAGAAAAAGTTGGGCAGAGAGAGGGTAGGCAGAGAGATGGGGGGCAGAGAGAGGGGGGAAAGAGAGGGGGGACAGAGAGAGGGGGACAGAGAGAGGGGGGACAGAGAGACAGGGTACAGAGAGACGGGGACAGAGGGACAGGGCCAAAGAGAGAGTGGGGCAGTGAGAGATCGACAGAGAGAGTGGGGACAGAGAGAGTGGGGACAGAGAGAGGGGGACAGAGAGAGAGGGGACCGAAAGAGGGGGTAGAGAGAGAAGGGAGACAGAGAGGGGGACAGAGTGAGGGGGGCAGAGAGAGGGGGCACAGAGAGAGAGAGGGAGTCATAGGTGGGCAGAGAGAGGGGTTCTTGGAGAGCGGGTCAGAGCGAGGGAGTTCAGACGGAGGGGGACAGAGCGAGGGGTGAACAGAGAGAGAGGGACAGAGAGGAGGGGGACAGAGAGGAGTGGGAGAGAGTGGGGGACAGTGAGAGTGGGGACAGAGAGGGGGGGCAGAGAGAGAGGGGACAGAGGGAGGGGGGACAGAGGGAGGGGACAGAGAGTGGGGACAGAGTGAGGGGGGCAGAGAGAGGGGGCACAGAGAGAGAGAGGGAGTCATAGGGGGCAGAGAGAGGGGTTCATGGAGAGCGGGTCACAGCGAGGGAGTTCAGAGAGAGGGGGACAGAGCGAGGGGGGACAGAGACAGGGGGACAGAGACGGGGGGATAGAGAGGGGGGGACAGAGAGAGGGGGAACAGAGAGAGGGGGACAGAGACGGGGGGACAGAGAGAGAGGGGGACAGAGAGAGGGCAGAGAGATGGCAGACAGAGAGAGGGGGGGACAGAGAGCGGGGGACAGAGAGAGGGGGGACAGAGAGGGGGACAGGGAGCGCGGGAACAGAGAGATGGGCGACAGAGAGAGGGGGACAGAGAGAGGGGTACAGAGAGAGGGGGGACAGAGAAGGGGGACAGAGCGAGAAGGGGACAATGAGAGGTGGACAGTGAGAGTGGGGACAGAGAGAAAGGGGGCAGAGAGTGGGGGACAGAGAGATGGGTGACAGATAGCGGGGGGCATGAGAGGGGGACGGAGCGAGGGGTGGACAGAGAGAAGGGGAGAGAGAAAGGAAGGCATAGAGAGAGGGACAGAGAGAGTGGGACAGAGAGAGAGGAACAGAGAGTGGGGGCAGAGAGAATTGGGACAGAGAATGGAAACAGAGAGAGGGGGACAGAGAGGGGTGTGCAGAGAGTCGGGGACAGAGTTGGGGGACAGAAAGTTGGGGGAAAGAGAGATGGGGGGACAGAGAGAGAGGGACGGGGGGGAGAGAGAGATGGACAGAGAGAGGGGGAATAGAGAGAGGGGGAACCGAGAGAAGGGGGACAGAGAGAGGGGGACAGAGAGAGGGGGACAGAGAGAGGGGGGGGGGGAGAGAGAGGGGGGGACATATAAAGTGGGGACAGAGAGAGGGGGACAGAGAGAGGGGGACAGAGAGAGGGGGACAGAGAGGGGGGACAGAGAGAGGGGGGACAGAGAGAGGGCAGAGAGATGGCCGACAGAGAGGGGGGGGACAGAGAGAGGGGGACAGAGACGGGAGGACAGAGAGAGTGGGGACAGAGAGAGGGCAGAGAGATGGCAGACAGAGAGATAGGCGACAGAGAGAGGGGGACAGAGTGAGGGGGACAGAGAGAGAGGGACAGAGAGGGGGGGGTACATAGAAATGGGGGACAAAGAGAGGGGGACAGAGAGAGGGGGACAGAGAGATAGGGGACAGAGAGACGGGGGACAGAGAGACGGGGGACAGTGAGAGAAGGGGACAGAGAGAGAAGGGGACAGTGAGAGGAAGACAGAGAGAGTGGGACAGAGAGAGGGGGACAAAGAGCGGGAGACAGAGAAAGGGCTGACAGAGAGGGGTGACAGAGAGAGGGGACAGAGAGAATGGGGCAGAGTGAGGGGTGCAAAAAGAGGTGTACGGTGGGGGGGACAGCGAGAGGGGGGACAGAGAGGGGGATAGTGAAAGGGGGAGATAGATGAGGAACAGAGATAGCGGGACATAGAGAGGGGGACCGAGCGACGGGTGGACAGAGAGAGAGAGTGGGGTGTCAGAGTGAGGGGGTCAGAGTGAAGGGGTCAGAGAGAGGGGGACAGCGAGTGGGGGACAGCGAGAGGGGGGCAGAGTGAGGGGTGGACAGAGAGGGGGTGGACGGGCGGACAGAGGGAGGAATGCTCAGAAACTGGGGGACAGAGAGAGGGGGGCAAAGAGAGTGGGACAGCGAGAGGGGGACAGAGTGAGCGGGACAGAGTGAGGGGGTCAGAGAGAGGGGGTGAGAGAGGGGGACAGAGAGCGAGGGACAGAGAGAAAGGGACAGAGAGCGACAGAGAGAGGGGGACAGAGAGAGGGGGACAGACAGAGGGGGGACAGAAGAGAGGGGAACAGAGAGAGGGGGAGAGATAGAGGGGTAGAGAGAGGGGAGAGAGAGGGGGAGTGAGAGGGGGAGAGAGAGAGGGGTGGCAGAGAGGGGGGGAACAGAGAGAGGGGGTCAGAGAGGGGGGACAGTGAGGGAGGACGGGGGGGACAGAGAGGGTGGAAAGAGAGGGGGCAGAGAGATTGGGGACAGAGAGATAGGGACAGAAAGATGTGGGGGACAGATAGATAGGGGACAGAGAGAGGGGGCACAGAGAGAGGAGAACAGAGAGATGTGGGGGACAGAGAGAGAGGGGACAGAGCGATGGGAACAGAGAGAGTGGGGGATAGAGAGAGAGGGGACAGAGAGAGAGGGGGACAGTGAGAGGGCGGACAGACCTAGGGGAACAGAGTACCGTGGGGACAGAGTGAGGGGGTTCGAGAGAGGAGGGACAGAGTGAGGGGGGACAGAGTGAGGGGGGACGGCGAGGGGTGAGCAAGCGAGAGGGGACAGAGAGACAGGGGGACAGGGAGGGTGGTCAGAGCAAGGGAGCAGAGACGGGGGGACAGAGAGAGGGGGCAGAGAGGGGGGTGACAGAGAGTCAGGAGACAGGGAGGGGGGGACAGAGAGTCAGGAGACAGGGAGGGGAGGACAGAGACAGGGAGACAGGGAGGGGGGCAGATAGAGGGGGCGGGGGCAGAGAGAGAGGGGGACAGTGAGAGAGGGATAGAGAGAGAGGGGCAGGGAGAGTGAACAGAGAGAGGTGGCAGAGCGAGTTGTGTGGACAGAGAGAGGGTGACAGAGAGAAGGGGACAGACTTAGTGGCACAGAAAAAGGTGGGCAGAGAGATGGGGGACAGAGAGAGGGGGACAGAGAGAGGGGGGACAGAGAGACGGGGACAGAGGGACAGGGCCAAAGAGAGAGTGGGGCAGTGAGAGATGGACAGAGAGAGTGGGGACAGAGAGAGTGGGGACAGAGAGAGGGGGACAGAGAGAGAGGGGACCGAAAGAGGGGGTAGAGAGAGAAGGGAGACAGAGAGGGGTCAGATGGTGGGGGACAGAGAGAGTGGGGACAGAGAGAGGGGGAACAAAGAGAGTGGGGACAGAGAGATGGGGGACAGAGAGAGTGGGGACAGAGAGGGGGCGGACAGAGAGACGGGACACAGAGAGAGGGGGACAGAAAGAGGGGGACAGAGAGGGGGGGCAGAGAGAGGGGGGTCAGAGAGAGGCAGGACAGAGTGAGACAGGGACAGAGAGAGGGGCAGAGAGAGTGGGGACAGAGAGAGAAGGGGCAGAGAGAGGGGGACAGAGAGAGTGGGGACAGAGAGAGAAGGGGCAGAGAGAGGGCCAGAGAGAGAGAGGTGGACAGAGAGTGAGGTGGACAGAGAGAGAGGTGGACAGAGAGAGTGGGGACAGAGAGAGGGGGACAGAGAGAGAGGGTACAGAATGAGGGGGTAGAGAGAGAAGGGGGACAGAGAGGGGGACAGATGGAGGGGCACAGAGAGAGTGGGGACAGAGAGAGGGGGAACAGAGAGAGTGGGGACAGAGAGATGGGGGACAGAGAGAGTGGGGACAGAGAGGGGGGTAGAGAGAGAAGGGGGACAGAAAGAGGGCGGACAGAGTGTGGGGGGACAGAGAGAGGGGGACAGAGAGGGAGGGACAGGGAGAGGGGGGACAGAGGGAGGGGGACAGAAAGAGAGGGACAGAGAGAGAGGGACAGAGAGAGGAGGGACAGAGAGGGGGGACAGAGAGAGAAGGGGGACAGAGAGAGGGCGGACAGAGAGAGGGGGGACAGAGAGAGCGGGACAGAAAGAGGGGGACAGAGAGGGGGGACAGAGAGAGGGGGGACAGAGAGAGGGGGACAGAACGAGGGGGACAGAGAGAGTGGAACAGAGAGGGGGGTAACAGAGAGATGAGTGACAAAGAGAGGAGGTCATGAGGGCAGATAGAGGGTTTCAGGGAGGGGGACAGAGAGAGGGTCACAGAGAGAGGGGCAGAGAGAGGTGGCAGAGAGAGGTGGGCAGAATGAGGGGGCAGGGGGGGCAAAGAGAGGGGTGCCAGAGAGAGGGGGCAGAGAGAGAGAGAGGGCGGGCAGAGAGAGGGCGGGCAGAGAGAGGGGGGTCAGAGAGAGGCGGGACAGAGTGAGACAGGGACAGAGAGAGAGGCAGAATGAGTGGGGACAGAGAGAGGGAGACAGTGAGAGGGGGACAGAGAGAGTGGGAACAGAGAGAGTGGGGACAGAGAGAGGGGGACATAGAGAGGAGGACAGAGAGAGAGGTGAACAGAGAGTGAGGTGGACAGAGAGAGAGGTGGACAGAGAGAGTGGGGACAGAGAGAGGGGGCAGAGGGAGACAGGGACAGAGAGTGAGGGACAGAGAGAGTGGGGACAGAGAGCAGGGGACAGAGAGCTAGGGACAGAGAGAAGGGAACAGAGAGAAGGGGACTTAGAGAGGGAGGGCAGAGAGGAGGGCGGAAGTGAGCAGCGGTGTCAGAGAGAGGGGGGACAGAGAGAGTGAGGGACAGACAGAGGGGGAAATAGAGTGGGGGACAGAGAGGGGGGTGATAGAGAGTCAGGGGACAGGGAGGGGAGGACAGAGACAGGGGGACAGGGAGGGGGGGACAGATAGAGGGGGCGGGGGGCAGAGAGAGAGGGGGACAGTGAGAGAGGGATAGAGAGATAGGGGCAGGGAGAGTGAACACAGAGAAGTGGCAGAACGAGTTGTGTGGACAGAGAGAGGGTGATAGAGAGAAGGGGACAGACTTAGTGGCACAGAAAAAGGTGGGCGGGGGGGGGGGCAGAGAGAGGGGGTACAGAGAGACAGGGTACAGAAAGACGGGGACAGAGGGACAGGGCCAAAGAGAGAGTGGGGCAGTCAGAGATGGACAGAGAGAGTGGGGACAGAGAGAGAAGGGGACAGTGAGAGGAAGACAGAGAGAGTGGGACAGAGAGAGGGGGACAAAGAGCGGGAGACAGAGAAAGGGCTGACAGAGAGGGGTGACAGAGAGAGGGGACAGAGAGAATGGGGCCGAGTGAGGGGTGCAAAAAGAGGTGTACGGTGGGGGGGACAGCGAGAGGGGGGACAGAGAGGGGGATAGTGAAAGGGGGAGATAGATGAGGAACAGAGATAGCGGGACATAGAGAGGGGGACCGAGCGACGGGTGGACAGAGAGAGTGGGGTGTTGGAGTGAGGGGGTCAGAGAGAAGGGGTCAGAGAGAGGGGGACAGCGAGTGGGGGACAGCGAGAGGGGGGCAGAGTGAGGGGTGGACAGAGAGGGGGTGGACAGGCGGACAGAGGGAGGAATGCTCAGAAACTGGGGGACAGACAGAGGGGGGCAAAGAGAGTGGGACAGCGAGAGGGGGACAGAGTGAGCGGGACAGAGTGAGGGGGTCAGAGAGAGGGGGTGAGAGAGGGGGACAGAGAGCGAGGGACAGAGAGAAAGGGACAGAGAGCGACAGAGAGAGGGGGACAGAGAGAGGGGGACAGACAGAGGGGGGACAGAAGAGAGGGGAACAGAGAGAGGGGGAGAGATAGAGGGGTAGAGAGAGGGGAGAGAGAGGGGGAGTGAGAGGGGGAGAGAGAGAGGGGTGGCAGAGAGGGGGGGAACAGAGAGAGGGGGTCAGAGAGGGGGGACAGTGAGGGAGGACGGGGGGGACAGAGAGGGTGGAAAGAGAGGGGGCAGAGAGATTGGGGACAGAGAGATAGGGACAGAAAGATGTGGGGGACAGATAGATAGGGGACAGAGAGAGGGGGCACAGAGAGAGGAGAACAGAGAGATGTGGGGGACAGAGAGAGAGGGGACAGAGCGATGGGAACAGAGAGAGTGGGGGATAGAGAGAGAGGGGACAGAGAGAGAGGGGGACAGTGAGAGGGCGGACAGACCTAGGGGAACAGAGTACCGTGGGGACAGAGTGAGGGGGTTCGAGAGAGGAGGGACAGAGTGAGGGGGGACAGAGTGAGGGGGGACGGCGAGGGGTGAGCAAGCGAGAGGGGACAGAGAGACAGGGGGACAGGGAGGGTGGTCAGAGCAAGGGAGCAGAGACGGGGGGACAGAGAGAGGGGGCAGAGAGGGGGGTGACAGAGAGTCAGGAGACAGGGAGGGGGGGACAGAGAGTCAGGAGACAGGGAGGGGAGGACAGAGACAGGGAGACAGGGAGGGGGGCAGATAGAGGGGGCGGGGGCAGAGAGAGAGGGGGACAGTGAGAGAGGGATAGAGAGAGAGGGGCAGGGAGAGTGAACAGAGAGAGGTGGCAGAGCGAGTTGTGTGGACAGAGAGAGGGTGACAGAGAGAAGGGGACAGACTTAGTGGCACAGAAAAAGGTGGGCAGAGAGAGGGTGGGCAGAGAGATGGGGGACAGAGAGAGGGGGACAGAGAGAGGGGGGACAGAGAGACGGGGACAGAGGGACAGGGCCAAAGAGAGAGTGGGGCAGTGAGAGATGGACAGAGAGAGTGGGGACAGAGAGAGTGGGGACAGAGAGAGGGGGACAGAGAGAGAGGGGACCGAAAGAGGGGGTAGAGAGAGAAGGGAGACAGAGAGGGGGACAGATGGTGGGGGACAGAGAGAGTGGGGACAGAGAGAGGGGGAACAGAGAGAGTGGGGACAGAGAGATGGGGGACAGAGATAGTGGGGACAGAGAGGGGGCGGACAGAGAGACGGGACACAGAGAGAGGGGGACAGAAAGAGGGGGACAGAGAGGGGGGGCAGAGAGAGGGGGGTCAGAGAGAGGCGGGACAGAGTGAGACAGGGACAGAGAGAGGGGCAGAGAGAGTGGGGACAGAGAGAGAAGGGGCAGAGAGAGGGGGACAGAGAGAGTGGGGACAGAGAGAGAAGGGGCAGAGAGAGGGCCAGAGAGAGAGAGGTGGACAGAGAGTGAGGTGGACAGAGAGAGAGGTGGACAGAGAGAGTGGGGACAGAGAGAGGGGGACAGAGAGAGAGGGTACAGAATGAGGGGGTAGAGAGAGAAGGGGGACAGAGAGGGGGACAGATGGAGGGGCACAGAGAGAGTGGGGACAGAGAGAGGGGGAACAGAGAGAGTGGGGACAGAGAGATGGGGGACAGAGAGAGTGGGGACAGAGAGGGGGGTAGAGAGAGAAGGGGGACAGAAAGAGGGCGGACAGAGTGTGGGGGGACAGAGAGAGGGGGACAGAGAGGGAGGGACAGGGAGAGGGGGGACAGAGGGAGGGGGACAGAAAGAGAGGGACAGAGAGAGAGGGACAGAGAGAGGAGGGACAGAGAGGGGGGACAGAGAGAGAAGGGGGACAGAGAGAGGGCGGACAGAGAGAGGGGGGACAGAGAGAGCGGGACAGAAAGAGGGGGACAGAGAGGGGGGACAGAGAGAGGGGGGACAGAGAGAGGGGGACAGAACGAGGGGGACAGAGAGAGTGGAACAGAGAGGGGGGTAACAGAGAGATGAGTGACAAAGAGAGGAGGTCATGAGGGCAGATAGAGGGTTTCAGGGAGGGGGGCAGAGAGAGGGTCACAGAGAGAGGGGCAGAGAGAGGTGGCAGAGAGAGGTGGGCAGAATGAGGGGGCAGGGGGGGCAAAGAGAGGGGTGCCAGAGAGAGGGGGCAGAGAGAGAGAGAGGGCGGGCAGAGAGAGGGCGGGCAGAGAGAGGGGGGTCAGAGAGAGGCGGGACAGAGTGAGACAGGGACAGAGAGAGAGGCAGAATGAGTGGGGACAGAGAGAGAAGGGACAGAGAGAGGGAGACAGTGAGAGGGGGACAGAGAGAGTGGGAACAGAGAGAGTGGGGACAGAGAGAGGGGGACATAGAGAGGAGGACAGAGAGAGAGGTGAACAGAGAGTGAGGTGGACAGAGAGAGAGGTGGACAGAGAGAGTGGGGACAGAGAGAGGGGGCAGAGGGAGACAGGGACAGAGAGTGAGGGACAGAGAGAGTGGGGACAGAGAGCAGGGGACAGAGAGCTAGGGACAGAGAGAAGGGAACAGAGAGAAGGGGACTTAGAGAGGGAGGGCAGAGAGGAGGGCGGAAGTGAGCAGCGGTGTCAGAGAGAGGGGGGACAGAGAGAGTGAGGGACAGACAGAGGGGGAAATAGAGTGGGGGACAGAGAGGGGGGTGATAGAGAGTCAGGGGACAGGGAGGGGAGGACAGAGACAGGGGGACAGGGAGGGGGGGACAGATAGAGGGGGCGGGGGGCAGAGAGAGAGGGGGACAGTGAGAGAGGGATAGAGAGATAGGGGCAGGGAGAGTGAACACAGAGAAGTGGCAGAACGAGTTGGGTGGACAGAGAGAGGGTGATAGAGAGAAGGGGACAGACTTAGTGGCACAGAAAAAGGTGGGCAGAGGGGGGGGGCAGAGAGAGGGGGTACAGAGAGACAGGGTACAGAAAGACGGGGACAGAGGGACAGGGCCAAAGAGAGAGTGGGGCAGTCAGAGATGGACAGAGAGAGTGGGGACAGAGAGAGTGGGGACAGTGAGAGGGGGACAGACAGAGAGGGGGACATAAAGAGGGGGACAGAGAGGGGGGAACAGAGAGATGAGTGACAAAGAGAGGAGGTCATAGTGGGGCAGAGAGAGGGTTTCAGGGAGGGGGCAGAGAGAGGGCCACAGAGAGAGGGGCAGAGAGAGAGGAACACAGAGAGGGTGGCAGAGAGAGGGGGCAGAGAGAGGGGGAACAGAGAGAGGGGGGACAGAGAGAGGGGGGACAGAGAGACAGGGTACAGAGAGACGGGGACAGAGGGAAAGGGCCAAAGAGAGAGTGGGGCAGTCAGAGATGGACAAAGACAGTGGGGACAGTGAGAGGGGGACAGACAGAGAGGAGATATAAAGAGGGGGTAGAGAGAGAAGGGGGACAGAGAAGGGGACAGATGGAGGGGGACAGAGAGAGTGGGGACAGAGAGATGGGAGACAGAGAGAGGGACAGAGAGAGGAGGGAAAGAGAGAGTGGGGACAGAGAGAGGGGGACAGAGAAAGGTCGACAGAGAGAGGGGGACAGTGCGAGGGCGGTCAGAGAGAGGGGGGACAGAGAGAGGGGGGTCAGAGAGAGAGGGGTCAGAGAGAGGGGGTCAGAGAGAGGGGGTCAGAGAGAGGGGGGGTCAGAGAGAGGGGGACAGAGAGTGGGGGTCAGAGAGGGGGGACCGTGAAAGGGCTGACAGAGAGGGGTGACAGAGAGAGGGGACAGAGAGAATGGGGCAGAGTGAGGGGGGCAAAAAGAGGTGTACGGTGGGGGGAAGAGCGAGAGGGGGGACAGAGAGGGGGATAGTGAAAGGGGGAGATAGATGAGGAACAGAGATAGCGGGACATAGAGAGGGGGACAGAGCGGCGGGTGGACAGAGAGAGTGGGGTGTTGGAGTGAGGGGGTCAGAGAGAAGGGGTCAGAGAGAGGGGGACAGCGAGTGGGGGACAGCGAGAGGGGGGCAGAGTGAGGGGTGGACAGAGAGGGGGTGGACGGGCGGACAGAGGGAGGAATGGTCAAAAACTGGGGGACAGAGAGAGGGGGGCAAAGAGAGTGGGACAGTGAGAGGGGGACAGAGTGAGCGGGACAGAGTGAGATGGTCAGAGAGAGGGGGTGAGAGAGGGGGGACAGAGAGCGAGGGACAGAGAGAAAGGGACAGAGAGCGACAGAGAGAGGGGGACAGAGAGAGGGGGACAGACAGAGGGGGGACAGAAGAGAGGGGAACAGAGAGAGGGGGAGAGATAGAGGGGTAGAGAGAGGGGAGAGAGAGGGGGAGTGAGAGGGGGAGGGAGAGAGAGAGGGGGGGCAGCGAGGGGGGGACAGAGAGAGGGGGGGACAGAGAGGGGGGACAGTGAGGGAGGACGGGGGGGACAGAGAGGGTGGAAAGAGAGGGGGCAGAGAGATTGGGGACAGAGAGATAGGGACAGAAAGATGTGGGGGACAGATAGAGAGGGGACAGAGAGAGGGGGCACAGAGAGAGGAGAACAGAGAGATGTGGGGGACAGAGAGAGAGGGGACAGAGCGATGGGAACAGAGAGAGTGGGGGATAGAGAGAGAGGGGGGACAGAGAGAGAGGGGGACAGTGAGAGGGCGGACAGACCTAGGGGAACAGAGTACCGTGGGGACAGAGTGAGGGGGTTCGAGAGAGGAGGGACAGAGTGAGGGGGGGACAGAGTGAGAGGGGACGGCGAGGGGTGAGCAAGCGAGAGGGGACAGAGAGACAGGGGGACAGGGAGGGTGGTCAGAGCAAGGGAGCAGAGACGGGGGACAGAGAGAGGGGGCAGAGAGGGGGGTGACAGAGAGTCAGGAGACAGGGAGGGGAGGACAGAGACAGGGAGACAGGGAGGGGGGCAGATAGAGGGGGCGGGGGCAGAGAGAGAGGGGGGACAGTGAGAGAGGGATAGAGAGAGAGGGGCAGGGAGAGTGAACAGAGAGAGGTGGCAGAGCGAGTTGTGTGGACAGAGAGAGGGTGACAGAGAGAAGGGGACAGACTTAGTGGCACAGAAAAAGTTGGGCAGAGAGAGGGTAGGCAGAGAGATGGGGGGCAGAGAGAGGGGGGAAAGAGAGGGGGGACAGAGAGAGGGGGACTGAGAGAGGGGGGACAGAGAGACAGGGTACAGAGAGACGGGGACAGAGGGACAGGGCCAAAGAGAGAGTGGGGCAGTGAGAGATCGACAGAGAGAGTGGGGACAGAGAGAGTGGGGACAGAGAGAGGGGGACAGAGAGAGAGGGGACCGAAAGAGGGGGTAGAGAGAGAAGGGAGACAGAGAGGGGGACAGAGTGAGGGGGGCAGAGAGAGGGGGCACAGAGAGAGAGAGGGAGTCATAGGTGGGCAGAGAGAGGGGTTCTTGGAGAGCGGGTCAGAGCCGAGGGAGTTTCAGACGGAGGGGGACAGAGCGAGGGGTGAACAGAGAGAGAGGGACAGAGAGGAGGGGGAACAGAGAGGAGTGGGAGAGAGTGGGGGACAGTGAGAGTGGGGACAGAGAGGGGGGGCAGAGAGAGAGGGGACAGAGGGGAGGGGGGACAGAGGGAGGGGACAGAGAGTGGGGACAGAGTGAGGGGGGCAGAGAGAGGGGGCACAGAGAGAGAGAGGGAGTCATAGGGGGCAGAGAGAGGGGTTCATGGAGAGCGGGTCACAGCGAGGGGAGTTCAGAGAGAGGGGGACAGAGCGAGGGGGGACAGAGACAGGGGGACAGAGACGGGGGGATAGAGAGGGGGGGACAGAGAGAGGGGGGAACAGAGAGAGGGGGACAGAGGACGGGGGGACAGAGAGAGAGGGGGACAGAGAGAGGGGCAGAGAGATGGCAGACAGAGAGAGGGGGGGACAGAGAGCGGGGACAGAGAGGGGGACAGGGAGCGCGGGAACAGAGAGATGGGCGACAGAGAGAGGGGGACAGAGAGAGGGGTACAGAGAGAGGGGGGACAGAGAAGGGGGACAGAGCGAGAAGGGGACAATGAGAGGTGGACAGTGAGAGTGGGGACAGAGAGAAAGGGGGCAGAGAGTGGGGGACAGAGAGATGGGTGACAGATAGCGGGGGGCATGAGAGGGGGACGGAGCGAGGGGTGGACAGAGAGAAGGGGAGAGAGAAAGGAAGGCATAGAGAGAGGGACAGAGAGAGTGGGACAGAGAGAGAGGAACAGAGAGTGGGGGCAGAGAGAATTGGGACAGAGAATGGAAACAGAGAGAGGGGGACAGAGAGGGGTGTGCAGAGAGTCGGGGACAGAGTTGGGGGACAGAAAGTTGGGGGAAAGAGAGATGGGGGGACAGAGAGAGAGGGACGGGGGGGAGAGAGAGATGGACAGAGAGAGGGGGAATAGAGAGAGGGGGAACCGAGAGAAGGGGGACAGAGAGAGGGGGACAGAGAGAGGGGGACAGAGAGAGGGGGGGGGGGGGAGAGAGAGGGGGGGACATATAAAGTGGGGACAGAGAGAGGGGGACAGAGAGAGGGGGACAGAGAGAGGGGGACAGAGAGGGGGGACAGAGAGAGGGGGGACAGAGAGAGGGCAGAGAGATGGCCGACAGAGAGGGGGGGGACAGAGAGAGGGGGACAGAGACGGGAGGACAGAGAGAGTGGGGACAGAGAGAGGGCAGAGAGATGGCAGACAGAGAGATAGGCGACAGAGAGAGGGGGACAGAGTGAGGGGGACAGAGAGAGAGGGACAGAGAGGGGGGGTACATAGAAATGGGGGACAAAGAGAGGGGGACAGAGAGAGGGGGACAGAGAGATAGGGGACAGAGAGACGGGGGACAGAGAGACGGGGGACAGTGAGAGAAGGGGACAGAGAGAGAAGGGGACAGTGAGAGGAAGACAGAGAGAGTGGGACAGAGAGAGGGGGACAAAGAGCGGGAGACAGAGAAAGGGCTGACAGAGAGGGGTGACAGAGAGAGGGGACAGAGAGAATGGGGCAGAGTGAGGGGTGCAAAAAGAGGTGTACGGTGGGGGGGACAGCGAGAGGGGGGACAGAGAGGGGGATAGTGAAAGGGGGAGATAGATGAGGAACAGAGATAGCGGGACATAGAGAGGGGGACCGAGCGACGGGTGGACAGAGAGAGAGAGTGGGGTGTCAGAGTGAGGGGGTCAGAGTGAAGGGGTCAGAGAGAGGGGGACAGCGAGTGGGGGACAGCGAGAGGGGGGCAGAGTGAGGGGTGGACAGAGAGGGGGTGGACGGGCGGACAGAGGGAGGAATGCTCAGAAACTGGGGGACAGAGAGAGGGGGGCAAAGAGAGTGGGACAGCGAGAGGGGGACAGAGTGAGCGGGACAGAGTGAGGGGGTCAGAGAGAGGGGGTGAGAGAGGGGGACAGAGAGCGAGGGACAGAGAGAAAGGGACAGAGAGCGACAGAGAGAGGGGGACAGAGAGAGGCGGACAGACAGAGGGGGGACAGAAGAGAGGGGAACAGAGAGAGGGGGAGAGATAGAGGGGTAGAGAGAGGGGAGAGAGAGGGGGAGTGAGAGGGGGAGAGAGAGAGGGGTGGCAGAGAGGGGGGGAACAGAGAGAGGGGGTCAGAGAGGGGGGACAGTGAGGGAGGACGGGGGGCACAGAGAGGGTGGAAAGAGAGGGGGCAGAGAGATTGGGGACAGAGAGATAGGGACAGAAAGATGTGGGGGACAGATAGATAGGGGACAGAGAGAGGGGGCACAGAGAGAGGAGAACAGAGAGATGTGGGGGACAGAGAGAGAGGGGACAGAGCGATGGGAACAGAGAGAGTGGGGGATAGAGAGAGAGGGGACAGAGAGAGAGGGGGACAGTGAGAGGGCGGACAGACCTAGGGGAACAGAGTACCGTGGGGACAGAGTGAGGGGGTTCGAGAGAGGAGGGACAGAGTGAGGGGGGACAGAGTGAGGGGGGACGGCGAGGGGTGAGCAAGCGAGAGGGGACAGAGAGACAGGGGGACAGGGAGGGTGGTCAGAGCAAGGGAGCAGAGACGGGGGGACAGAGAGAGGGGGCAGAGAGGGGGGTGACAGAGAGTCAGGAGACAGGGAGGGGGGGACAGAGAGTCAGGAGACAGGGAGGGGAGGACAGAGACAGGGAGACAGGGAGGGGGGCAGATAGAGGGGGCGGGGGCAGAGAGAGAGGTGGACAGTGAGAGAGGGATAGAGAGAGAGGGGCAGGGAGAGTGAACAGAGAGAGGTGGCAGAGCGAGTTGTGTGGACAGAGAGAGGGTGACAGAGAGAAGGGGACAGACTTAGTGGCACAGAAAAAGGTGGGCAGAGAGAGGGTGGGCAGAGAGATGGGGGACAGAGAGAGGGGGACAGAGAGAGGGGGGACAGAGAGACGGGGACAGAGGGACAGGGCCAAAGAGAGAGTGGGGCAGTGAGAGATGGACAGAGAGAGTGGGGACAGAGAGAGTGGGGACAGAGAGAGGGGGACAGAGAGAGAGGGGACCGAAAGAGGGGGTAGAGAGAGAAGGGAGACAGAGAGGGGTCAGATGGTGGGGGACAGAGAGAGTGGGGACAGAGAGAGGGGGAACAGAGAGAGTGGGGACAGAGAGATGGGGGACAGAGAGAGTGGGGACAGAGAGGGGGCGGACAGAGAGACGGGACACAGAGAGAGGGGGACAGAAAGAGGGGGACAGAGAGGGGGGGCAGAGAGAGGGGGGTCAGAGAGAGGCGGGACAGAGTGAGACAGGGACAGAGAGAGGGGCAGAGAGAGTGGGGACAGAGAGAGAAGGGGCAGAGAGAGGGGGACAGAGAGAGTGGGGACAGAGAGAGAAGGGGCAGAGAGAGGGCCAGAGAGAGAGAGGTGGACAGAGAGTGAGGTGGACAGAGAGAGAGGTGGACAGAGAGAGTGGGGACAGAGAGAGGGGGACAGAGAGAGAGGGTACAGAATGAGGGGGTAGAGAGAGAAGGGGGACAGAGAGGGGGACAGATGGAGGGGCACAGAGAGAGTGGGGACAGAGAGAGGGGGAACAGAGAGAGTGGGGACAGAGAGATGGGGGACAGAGAGAGTGGGGACAGAGAGGGGGGTAGAGAGAGAAGGGGGACAGAAAGAGGGCGGACAGAGTGTGGGGGGACAGAGAGAGGGGGACAGAGAGGGAGGGACAGGGAGAGGGGGGACAGAGGGAGGGGGACAGAAAGAGAGGGACAGAGAGAGAGGGACAGAGAGAGGAGGGACAGAGAGGGGGGACAGAGAGAGAAGGGGGACAGAGAGAGGGCGGACAGAGAGAGGGGGGACAGAGAGAGCGGGACAGAAAGAGGGGGACAGAGAGGGGGGACAGAGAGAGGGGGGACAGAGAGAGGGGGACAGAACGAGGGGGACAGAGAGAGTGGAACAGAGAGGGGGGTAACAGAGAGATGAGTGACAAAGAGAGGAGGTCATGAGGGCAGATAGAGGGTTTCAGGGAGGGGGACAGAGAGAGGGTCACAGAGAGAGGGGCAGAGAGAGGTGGCAGAGAGAGGTGGGCAGAATGAGGGGGCAGGGGGGGCAAAGAGAGGGGTGCCAGAGAGAGGGGGCAGAGAGAGAGAGAGGGCGGGCAGAGAGAGGGCGGGCAGAGAGAGGGGGGTCAGAGAGAGGCGGGACAGAGTGAGACAGGGACAGAGAGAGAGGCAGAATGAGTGGGGACAGAGAGAGAAGGGACAGAGAGAGGGAGACAGTGAGAGGGGGACAGAGAGAGTGGGAACAGAGAGAGTGGGGACAGAGAGAGGGGGACATAGAGAGGAGGACAGAGAGAGAGGTGAACAGAGAGTGAGGTGGACAGAGAGAGAGGTGGACAGAGAGAGTGGGGACAGAGAGAGGGGGCAGAGGGAGACAGGGACAGAGAGTGAGGGACAGAGAGAGTGGGGACAGAGAGCAGGGGACAGAGAGCTAGGGACAGAGAGAAGGGAACAGAGAGAAGGGGACTTAGAGAGGGAGGGCAGAGAGGAGGGCGGAAGTGAGCAGCGGTGTCAGAGAGAGGGGGGACAGAGAGAGTGAGGGACAGACAGAGGGGGAAATAGAGTGGGGGACAGAGAGGGGGGTGATAGAGAGTCAGGGGACAGGGAGGGGAGGACAGAGACAGGGGGACAGGGAGGGGGGGACAGATAGAGGGGGCGGGGGGCAGAGAGAGAGGGGGACAGTGAGAGAGGGATAGAGAGATAGGGGCAGGGAGAGTGAACACAGAGAAGTGGCAGAACGAGTTGGGTGGACAGAGAGAGGGTGATAGAGAGAAGGGGACAGACTTAGTGGCACAGAAAAAGGTGGGCGGGGGGGGGGCAGAGAGAGGGGGTACAGAGAGACAGGGTACAGAAAGACGGGGACAGAGGGACAGGGCCAAAGAGAGAGTGGGGCAGTCAGAGATGGACAGAGAGAGTGGGGACAGAGAGAGTGGGGACAGTGAGAGGGGGACAGACAGAGAGGGGGACATAAAGAGGGGGACAGAGAGGGGGGAACAGAGAGATGAGTGACAAAGAGAGGAGGTCATAGTGGGGCAGAGAGAGGGTTTCAGGGAGGGGGCAGAGAGAGGGCCACAGAGAGAGGGGCAGAGAGAGAGGAACACAGAGAGGGTGGCAGAGAGAGGGGGCAGAGAGAGGGGGAACAGAGAGAGGGGGGACAGAGAGAGGGGGGACAGAGAGACAGGGTACAGAGAGACGGGGACAGAGGGAAAGGGCCAAAGAGAGAGTGGGGCAGTCAGAGATGGACAAAGACAGTGGGGACAGTGAGAGGGGGACAGACAGAGAGGAGATATAAAGAGGGGGTAGAGAGAGAAGGGGGACAGAGAAGGGGACAGATGGAGGGGGACAGAGAGAGTGGGGACAGAGAGATGGGAGACAGAGAGAGTGGGGACAGGGAGAGAGGGACAGAGAGAGGAGGGAAAGAGAGAGTGGGGACAGAGAGGGGGGGACAGAGAGAGATGAGTGACAAAGAGAGGAGGTCATGGAGTCAGAGAGAGAATTTCAGGGAGGGGGCAGAGAGAGGGTCACAGAGAGAGGCGCAGAGAGAGGGGAACATAGAGAGGGTGGCAGAGAGAGGGTGCAGAAAGAGGGAGGGCTGAAAGAGAGGGAGGCAGAGAGGGGGGCAGGGATGCAGAGGGAGGGAGGCAGAGAGAGGGGAGCAGAGAGAGGGCGGGCAGAGAGAGGGTGCAGAGAGGGGGTGCAGAGAGGGGGTGCAGAGAGAGGGGGGCAGAGCGAGAGAGGTGGACAGAGGGGGGTCAGAGAGAGGGGGGACAGAGTTACACAGGGACAGAGAGGGGGGCAGAGAGAGTGGAGACAGAGAGAGTGGGGACAGAGAGAGAGGGACAGAGAGAGTGGGGACAGAGAGAGAGGGACAGAGAGTGTGATGGACAGAGAGAGAGGTGGACAGAGAGAGTGGGGACAGAGAGAGGGGGCAGATGGAGACAGGGACAGAGAGTGAGGGACAGAGACAGTGGGGACAGAGAGCAGGGGACAGAGAGCAGGGAACAGAGAGAAGGGAACAGAGACAAGGGGACAGAGAGAAGGGACAGAGAGAAGGGGAGAGAGACAGGGAGGGCAGAGAGGAGGTGGGCAGAGAGAAGGGGGCAGAGAGCAGAGGGGAAGTGAGCAGCGGTGTCAGAGAGAGGGGGGACAGAGAGAGTGAGGGACAGAGAGAGGGGGAAATAGGGAGGGGGACAGAGAGCAGTGGGACAGAGAGAGGGGCAGAGAGAGGGGGGACAGACATAGGGGAACAGAGTGCCATGGGGACAGAGGGAGGGGGATCGAGAGAGGGGGGGCAGAGTGAGGGGGGACAGAGTGAGGGGGGAAGGCGAGGGGTGAGCGAGCGAGAGGGGACAGAGAGACAGGGGGACAGGGAGGGTGGTCAGAGCAAGGGAGCAGAGACGGGGGGACAGAGAGAGGGGGCAGAGAGGGGGGTGACAGAGAGTCAGGAGACAGGGAGGGGAGGACAGAGACAGGGAGACAGGGAGGGGGGCAGATAGAGGGGGCGGGGGGCAGAGAGAGAGGGGGACAGTGAGAGAGGGATAGAGAGAGAGGGGCACGGAGAGTGAACAGAGAGAAGGGGACAGACTTAGTGGGACAGAAAAAGGTGGGCAGAGAGAGGGGGGCAGAGAGAGGGGGACAGAGAGAGGGGGGACAGAGAGACAGGGTACAGAGAGACGGGGACAGAGGGACAGGGCCAAAGAGAGAGTGGGGCAGTCAGAGATGGACCGAGAGAGTGGGGACAGAGAGAGTGGGACAGAGAGAGAGGGGACATAAAGAGGGGGTAGAGAGAGAAGCGGGACAGAGAGGGGGACAGATGGAGGCGGACAGAGAGAGTGGGGACAGAGAGAGGGGGACAGAGAGAGTGGGGACAGAGATGGGGTACAGTGAGAGGGGGACAGAGAGAGGGGGACAGAGAGAGAGGTGGACAGAGAGTGAGGTGGACAGAGAGAGAGGTGGACAGAGAGAGTGGGGATAGAGAGAGGGGGCAGATGGAGACAGGGACAGAGAGGGAAGGACAGAGAGAGTGGGGACAGAGAGCAGGGGACAGAGAGCAGGGAACAGAGAGAAGGGAACAGAGAGAATGGGACAGAGAGAAGTGGACAGAGAGAGGGGGGGCAGAGAGGAGGGGGGAAGTGAGCAGCGGTGTCAGAGAGAGGTGGAACAGAGAGAGAGAGGGACAGAGAGAGGGGTAAATAGAGAGGAGGACAGAGAGCGGTGGGACAGAGAGAGAGGCAGAGAGAGGGGGGACAGAACTAGGGGAACAGAGTACCGTGGGGACAGAGTGAGGGGGATCGAGGGAGAGGTGGACAGAGAGTGAGGTGGACAGAGAGAGAGGTGGACAGAGAGAGAAGGGACAGAGACAGGGGGACAGAGAGAGTGGGGACAGAGAGAGTGGGGACAGAGAGAGGGGGACAGAGAGAGAGGTGGACAGAGAGAGTGGGGACAGAGAGAGGGGGCAGATGGAGACAGGGACAGAGAGTGAGGGACAGAGAGAGTGGGGACAGAGAGCAGGGGACAGAGAGAAGAGAACGGAGAGCAGGGGACAGAGAGAAGGGGACTTAGAGAGGGAGGGCAGAGAGGAGGGCGGAAGTGAGCAGTGGTGTCAGAGAGAGGGGGACAGAGAGAGTGAGGGACAGACAGAGGGGGAAATGGAGAGGGGGACAGAGAGCGGTGGGACAGAGAGAGAGGCAGAGAGAGGGGGGACAGAACTAGGGGAACAGAGTACCGTGGGGACAGAGTGAGGGGGATCGAGAGAGAGGTGGACAGAGAGTGAGGTGGACAGAGAGAGAGGTGGACAGAGAGAGAAGGGACAGAGACAGGGGGACAGAGTGAGTGGGGACAGAGAGAGTGGGGACAGAGAGAGGGGGGACAGAACTAGGGGAACAGAGTACCGTGGGGACAGAGTGAGAGGGATCGAGAGAGGGGGGACAGAGTGAGAGGGGACAGAGTGAGGGGGTCGGCGAGGGGTGAGCGAGCGAGAGGGGACAGAGAGACAGGGGGACAGGGAGGATGGTCAGAGCAAGGGAGCAGAGACGGGGTACAGAGAGTCAGGAGACAGGGAGGGGAGGATAGAGACAGGGGGACAGGGAGGGGGGCAGATAGAGGGGGCGGGGGCAGAGAGAGAGGGGGACAGTGAAAGAGGGATAGAGAGAGAGGGGCAGGGAGAGTGAACAGAGAGAGGTGGCAGAGCGAGTTGTGTGGACAGAGAGAGGGTGACAGAGAGAAGGGAACAGACTAGTGTGACAGAAAAAGGTGGGCAGAGAGAGGGGGGCAGAGAGAGGGGGACAGAGAGAGGGGGGACAGAGAGAGAGGGACAGAGAGAGGGGGGACAGAGAGACAGGGTACAGAGAGACGGAGACAGAGGGATAGGGCCAAACAGAGAGTGGGGCAGTGAGAGATGGGCAGAGAGAGTGGGGACAGAGAGAGGCGGACAGAGAGAGTGGGGACAGAGAGAGGAGGTAGAGAGAGAAGGGGACAGAGAGGGGGACAGATGGAGGGGGACAGAGAGAGAGGGGCAGGGGGGCAGAGAGAGTGGGGCAGAAAGAGGGCGGGCAGAGAGAGGTCGGGCCGAGAGAGGGGGCAGAGTGGGGGTGCAGGGAGAGGTGGACAGAGGTGGCGGGGTGCAGAGAGAGAGAGGGACAGTGAGAGAGGGACAGAGAGAGGGGAACAGAGGGGGACAGAAAGATGCAACAGTGAGACAGTGGGACAGGAAGGGTGGACAGAGCGAGGGGGCAGAGATCGGGTGGGACAGAGAGAGGGGTGACAGAGAGAGAGGGGACAGAGTTAGAGGGACAGAGAGAGTGCGGACAGAGAGAGGGGAGCAGAGAGAGGGGGAAATAGAGAGGGGGAAATAGAGAGGGGGTCAGGGAGGGGGGTCAGAAGCGAGGGCAGAGAGGAGGTGACAGAGGGGGGGACAGAGAGCGGGGGACAGAGAGCGGGGGACAGAGAGCAGGGTGACAGAGAGGAGGGGGCAGAGAGAGGGGGACAGAGTGAGGGGTGCAGAGAGAAGGGGCAGAGAGAGGGGGCAGAGAGGGGGGGAAATAGGGAGGGATAAATAGAGAGGGGAAAATAGAGAGGGGGACAGAGAGATGGGGGACAGAGAGGGGGGAACAGAGAGGGGGGACAGAGAGAGGGGGACAGAGAGAGAAGGGACAGAGAGAGGAGGAGAGAGAGCAGGAATAGAGAGAGGGACAAAGAGTGGGGCGACAGAAAGAGGGGCGACAGAGAGAGGGGGACAGAGCGAGGAGGGAGAGAGAGGAGGAGAGAGAGAAAAGGAATAGAGAGAGGGACAAAGAGAGGGGCGAGAGAAAGAGGGGAGACAGAGGGGTGACAGAGAGCGGGGGACAGCAAGAGGGGAACAGAGAGAGCAGCAACAGTGAGAGAGGGACAGAGAGAGGGGCAACAGTGAGAGGGGAACGGGGGCACAGAGAGAGAAGGGACGGAGATAGATGGACAGAGGGGGTGGTACAGTGGGAGGGTGCGGGGGGGGACAGAGAGAGGGGGACAGAGAGAGGGGGTACAGACAGGTGGACTGTGGGAGGGGGGCAGAGAGAGGGGGCGGGGGGGCAGAAGAGGGGGCAGAGAGAGGGGGGAAATTTAAAGGTGGACAGAAGGGGGACAAGAGTGACTGGGACAGAGAGTGGGGGAAGGAGAGAGTGGGGACAGAGAGGGGGGACAGAGCGGGAGGACAGAGAGGGGGTACAGAGAGAAAGGAACAAGATGGGGACAGGGATTGGGGACAGAGAGACGGCTGACAGAGAAAGGGGGTCATAGGGGGCTGAGAGGGGTGTTCAGGGAGAGGGGGGACAGAAAGAGGGGGTTCAGAGAGAGAGGGGATAGAGAGAGGGTGGACAGAAAGAGGGGGACGGGGGCAGAGAGAAGGGGACAGAGGGGGAGAGATAGAGGGGTGACAGAGAGTGGGGTACAGAGAGAGGAGGACAGAGAGAGGTGGACAGAGAGAGGGGGGACAGAAAGAGGGGACAGAGATGTGGGACAGAGAGAGAGGCAGAGAGAGGGCGACGGAAAGAGGGGCACAGTGAGAGAAGGGACAGAGGGAGAAGGGACAGAGAGAGAAGGGACAGAGAGCAGGAATAGAGAGGGACAAATAGAGGGGCGACAGAAAGAGGGGCGACAGAGACGGGGGGGACAGAAGAGAGTGGACAGAGAGAGGAGGACAGAGAGAGGAGGACAGAGAGAGCAGGAATAGTGAGAGGGGGACAGAGATATGAGGACAGAGTGGGTGGTACAGTGGGGGAGGGCGGGGGGGACAGAGAGGGAGTGACAGAGAGAGGGTGGACAGAGAGAGGTGGGACAGAGACAGGGGGGCAGAGAGATGGGGAACAGAGAAACGGGGTCACGGGGAGCAGAGAGAGTGGGCAGAGAGTGAGGGAGAGTGAGGGGGGACAGAGAGAGGAGGACAGAGAGAGGGGGAACAGAGAGAAGGGAGACAGAGAGAAGGGGGACAGAGAGAAGTGGGGACAGAGAGAGGAGGTAGAGAGAGAAGGGGACAGAGAGGGGGACAGATGGAGGGGGACAGAGAGAGAGGGGCAGGGGGGCAGAGAGAGTGGGGCAGAAAGAGGGCGGGCAGAGAGAGGTCGGGCCGAGAGAGGGGGCAGAGTGGGGGTGCAGGGAGAGGTGGACAGAGGTGGCGGGGTGCAGAGAGAGAGAGGGACAGGGAGAGAGGGACAGAGAGAGGGGAACAGAGGGGGACAGAAAGATGCAACAGTGAGACAGTGGGACAGGAAGGGTGGACAGAGCGAGGGGGCAGAGATCGGGTGGGACAGAGAGAGGGGTGACAGAGAGAGAGGGGACAGAGTTAGAGGGACAGAGAGAGTGCGGACAGAGAGAGGGGAGCAGAGAGAGGGGGAAATAGAGAGGGGGAAATAGAGAGGGGGTCAGGGAGGGGGGTCAGAAGCGAGGGCAGAGAGGAGGTGACAGAGGGGGGGACAGAGAGCGGGGGACAGAGAGCGGGGGACAGAGAGCAGGGTGACAGAGAGGAGGGGGCAGAGAGAGGGGGACAGAGTGAGGGGTGCAGAGAGAAGGGGCAGAGAGAGGGGGCAGAGAGGGGGGGAAATAGGGAGGGATAAATAGAGAGGGGAAAATAGAGAGGGGGACAGAGAGATGGGGGACAGAGAGGGGGGAACAGAGAGGGGGGACAGAGAGAGGGGGACAGAGAGAGAAGGGACAGAGAGAGGAGGAGAGAGAGCAGGAATAGAGAGAGGGACAAAGAGTGGGGCGACAGAAAGAGGGGCGACAGAGAGAGGGGGACAGAGCGAGGAGGGAGAGAGAGGAGGAGAGAGAGAAAAGGAATAGAGAGAGGGACAAAGAGAGGGGCGAGAGAAAGAGGGGAGACAGAGGGGTGACAGAGAGCGGGGGACAGCAAGAGGGGAACAGAGAGAGCAGCAACAGTGAGAGAGGGACAGAGAGAGGGGCAACAGTGAGAGGGGAACGGGGGCACAGAGAGAGAAGGGACGGAGATAGATGGACAGAGGGGGTGGTACAGTGGGAGGGTGCGGGGGGGGGACAGAGAGAGGGGGACAGAGAGAGGGGGTACAGACAGGTGGACTGTGGGAGGGGGGCAGAGAGAGGGGGCGGGGGGGCAGAAGAGGGGGCAGAGAGAGGGGGGAAATTTAAAGGTGGACAGAAGGGGGACAAGAGTGACTGGGACAGAGAGTGGGGGAAGGAGAGAGTGGGGACAGAGAGGGGGGACAGAGCGGGGGGACAGAGAGGGGGTACAGAGAGAAAGGAACAAGATGGGGACAGGGATTGGGGACAGAGAGACGGCTGACAGAGAAAGGGGGTCATAGGGGGCTGAGAGGGGTGTTCAGGGAGAGGGGGGACAGAAAGAGGGGGTTCAGAGAGAGAGGGGATAGAGAGAGGGTGGACAGAAAGAGGGGGACGGGGGCAGAGAGAAGGGGACAGAGGGGGAGAGATAGAGGGGTGACAGAGAGTGGGGTACAGAGAGAGGAGGACAGAGAGAGGTGGACAGAGAGAGGGGGGACAGAAAGAGGGGACAGAGATGTGGGACAGAGAGAGAGGCAGAGAGAGGGCGACGGAAAGAGGGGCACAGTGAGAGAAGGGACAGAGGGAGAAGGGACAGAGAGAGAAGGGACAGAGAGCAGGAATAGAGAGGGACAAATAGAGGGGCGACAGAAAGAGGGGCGACAGAGACGGGGGGGACAGAAGAGAGTGGACAGAGAGAGGAGGACAGAGAGAGGAGGACAGAGAGAGCAGGAATAGTGAGAGGGGGACAGAGATATGAGGACAGAGTGGGTGGTACAGTGGGGGAGGGCGGGGGGACAGAGAGGGAGTGACAGAGAGAGGGTGGACAGAGAGAGGTGGGACAGAGACAGGGGGGCAGAGAGATGGGGAACAGAGAAACGGGGTCACGGGGAGCAGAGAGAGTGGGCAGAGAGTGAGGGAGAGTGAGGGGGGACAGAGAGAGGAGGACAGAGAGAGGGGAAACAGAGAGAAGGGAGACAGAGAGAAGGGGGACAGAGAGAAGTGGGCAAGGGATGCAGAGAGGGGGGCACAGAGCAAGGGGGGACACAAAGTCGGGGGACACCGAGAGGGGGACTCCAAGAGGGGGAAAGAGAGAGGCGGGCAGAGAGAGGGGGACAGTGAGGGGGGGGGGGGCAGAGAGAGGGGGGCAGAGAGAGAGAGCGGACAGAGAGAGGGCAGAGAGAGACGGGGGCAGAAAGAGAGGAACAGAAAGAGGCGGGACAGGCGGGACAGAGAGAGGGTGACAGAGAGATGGGGACAGAGAGAGAGGGCGGAGAAAGAGGGGGGAGAGAGAGAGTGCGGACAGAGTGGGGGGCAGAAAGAGGGGAACAAAAAGGAAGGACAGAGGGGGGACAGAGAGCGGGGCACAGAGTGGGGGCGACAGAGTGTGGGGGACAGAGGGGGGTAGAGAGAGGGGGACAGAGACGGGGGACACAGAGAGAGACAGGGACAGAGAGTGGGGGACAGAGAGAGTGGGGACAGAGAGAGGGAGGTCAGAAAGAGGGGAACAGAGATGGGGACAGAGAGTGGTCATAGGGGTTCAGGAAGAGGGAGGACACAGAGAGGGGGGAACAGAGAGGAATTGGAGGACAGAGAGGAGGGGGGCAGAGAGCAGAGGGACAGACTGAGGGGGCGACAGAGCGAGGAGGTGACAGAGCGAGGGGGAGACTGAGAGACAGGGGACAGGGAGGGTGGGACAGAGAGGGGCAGAGAGGGGGGCAGAGAGAGGGGGGACAGAGAGAGGGGGGACAGAGAGAGGGGGACAGAGAGTGGGGGACAGAAAGAGGGAGACAGAGGGGGGCAGAGAGAAGGGGGACAGAGAGGGGGGTACAGAGAGAGCGGGGACAGAGAGAGGGAGGATAGAGAGAGGGGGGACAGAGAGAGGGGCAGGAGAGAGAGAGGGGGACAGAAGGGGAGAAGAGAGAGGGGGACGGGGGGACAGGGAGAGAGTGACAGAGGGAGGGGCAGTCAAAGATTGAGGACAGAGAGAGTGGGACGGGGGGGTGGGGAATAAGAGGGAGGTAGCAAAGAGAGGGGGGTCAGAGAGAGAGGGACAGAGAGAGTGGGGGACAGAGAGAGGGGACAGAGAGAGCGGAACAGAGAGAGGGAGACTGGGGGGACAGAGGCGGACAGAAAGAGGGGGACCAAGAGAGGGAGAGAGAGAGGGGGGGGGGACAGAGAGAGGGGCAGGAGAGAGAGAGGGGGGACAGAAGGGGGAGAAGAGAGAGGGGGGACCGGGGGACAGGGAGAGAGTGACAGAGAGAGGGGCAGTCAAAGATTGAGGACAGAGAGAGTGGGGACGGGGGGTGGGGAATAAGAGGGAGGTAGCAAAGAGAGGGGGGGTCAGAGAGAGAGGGACAGAGAGAGTGGGGGACAGAGAGAGGGGACAGAGAGAGCGGAACAGAGAGAGGGAGACTGGGGGGACAGAGGCGGACAGAAAGAGGGGAACAAGAGAGGGAGACAGAGAGAGGGGGGGACAGGGAGAAGGGGAGAGAGAGGGGGGACAGATAGAGGGGGGAACAGAGAGGAAGGGGGAACAGAGAGGAAGGGGGACAGAGAGGAGGGGAGCAGAGAGCAGGGGGACAGAGCGAGGGGGCAGAGCGAGAGGGGGCAGAGAGGGGGGGAAAGAGATAGTGGGGGACAGAGAGGGAGGGAAAAGTTGGGTGTGGGGGAGAGAGATGGGACCAGAGAAAGGGGGGACAGAAAGGGGCAGAGATAGGGGAGAGAAAGTGGGGGGAGTGACATTGGGGGGGAGAGTGGGCAGCAATTAAGAGAGAGGGAGAGTGAGAGGGTGAGAGAGGGAGGGGGAGAAAGAGGGTGGAGATGGGGGAAAAAGAGGGGGAGAGAGAAAGAGGGAGAGGGAGAGAGGGGAGTGAAATGGCGGTGAAAGTGGGGGAAGATATTGGGGAGAGATTGGGGAAAGACAGCGGGGGAGAGAGGGGAGAGTAAGAGGGGGAGAGAGGGAGGGAGTGGGAGAGGGAAGGTAAGACAGGGGAGAAATTTAGGTGACAGAGTGGGGGAGAGAGTTAGTAAAGAGATAGAGGGGAGAAAGAGATTGAGGTGTAGAGAGAGGGAGTGAGCGGGGTGGAGAGAGAGGGTAGAGAGAGAGAGAGTGATGGAGGCGTTTAGAGAGAGAGGGGGAGAGAGAGAGGGGGAGAGAGGGGGGAGCGAGAGAGGGGAGTGAGTGAGAGAGAGGGGAGTGAGTGGGGGTGAGACAGGGGAGTGAGTGGGGGTGAGAGTGGGGAGAGTGAGAGGGAGGGAGAAAGGGAGGGAGTGAGAGACGGAGGGAGAGTGAGGTGACAGAGTAAGGGGAGGGAGCTAGTGAAGCGAGAGGGATGGAGAGAAAGGGGTAGAGAGAGGAGGTGAGAAAGAGAGGGGAGGGAAAGGGGAGAGAGAGAAAAAGGCAAGAGAGAGGGTGAGACGGGGACAGAGGGGGCGAGACAAAGGGTGTGAAAGAGGGGGACAAGAGAGATCGGGCGAGGGAGAGGGGGTTGAGAGAGGGTGCAGAGAGTGGGGGAGAGAGAGGGAGGCTAGAGAGGGGGAGAGAGGGGTTAGAGAGGGGGAGAGAGTGTTTGGGAGGGTGGGGGAGAGAGAGGTTGGCGTAACGGGAGAGAGAGGGGAGGGAGATGGGTGAGACAGAGGGTGTGAGAGAGGGTGTAAGAGAGGGGGTGAGAGAGGGAGAGAGAGTGGGGTTGAGAGAGAGAGAGCACGCGAGAGTGGGGAGAGGGAGGGGGTGAGAGAGAGGGGGTGAGAGAGAAGGGGAGAGAGAGGGTGAGAGCGAGGGGGTGAGAGAGAGGGGGTGAGAGAGAGGGGGTGAGAGAGAGCGGACGGGGGAATTGTGGAGTTTGGGGGAGAGAGAGGGGGCAGAAAAAGGGGGGAGAGAAAGGGAGAGAGAAAGATCGTGAGTGAGATTGGGGGATAGAGTGGGGAGAGAGTGGGAGGGAGAGAGGGGAGAGTGAGTGGGTGAGAGACGGAGGAGGAGAGAGAGGAGAGAGAGGGGAAAGAGAGAGAGGGGAGAAAGCTGTGGATGAGAGTGGGGGAAGAGAATGTGGGAGAGTGTGGGAAAAGACAGTGTTGGAGAGAGGAGAGAGTGAGAGGGGGATAGAGGGAGGAAGTGAGATTTACGTGACAGAGTGGGGAGAGAGTTAGTGAACAGAGAGGGGGGAGAGAGATTGACGGTTACAGAGAGGGGGTGAGCGGGATAGTGAGAGAGGGTAGAGAGAGAGGTGAGAGAGGGGTGTAGAGAGAGGGGGAGAGTGGGGGGAGAGGAGGGGGAGAGTGGGGGACAGAGACTATAGTGAGTGATAGGGTGAGAGATGGAAGGATGGAGAGTGGGAGGGAGGGAGAGAGGGAGGGAGAGTGAGGTGACAGAGTGAAAAGAGAGAGAGAGAGGGCAGAGCGAGGGGTAGAGAGAGAAGGGTTAGAGAGGTAGGGAGAAAGAGGGGAGGGAGAGGAGGCAAGGGAGAGGGGGGAGAGAGGAAGAGAGAGAGAGAGGCGAGAGAGAGAGGAGGCAAGGGGGGAGAGAGAGGGAGGGGGAGAGAGGGGGTGTGGGGAGAGTGAGTGGAGATAGATAGAGAATCATGGGGAGAGAGGGGGTAGAAAGAGAGGCAATAGAGAGAGAGAGGGAGTAGAGAGAGGGGGCAGAGAGCGGAGGGATAAAAAGGGGGGAAGAGAGAGGGTGGAGAGTGAGGGGGAGAGTGAGGGGGAGAGTGAGGGGGGTAGTGAGGGGGATAGTGAGGGGGAGAGTGAGGGGGTGAGAGAGAGGTAGAGAGATGGAGAGAGGGGGGTTGATAAAGCGGGGTGAGAGAGCGGGGTGAGAGAGTGGGGGTGAAAGAGTGGGGGTGAGAGTGCGGGGGGTGAGAGAGCGGGGGTGTGAGAGAGCGGGGTGAGGGAGCGGGGTTGAGGGAGCGGGGGTGTCGGAGCGGGGATAGAGAGTGTGGGGAGAGAGAGAGGGGGGAGAGGGAGAGAGAGGGTGGAGACAGTGGGGTGGAGACAGTGGGGTGGAGGGGGGGAGATAGACGGGGAGAGAGAGGGTGCGAGGTAGGGGGAGAAAGAAGTGGTAGAGAGAGACGGTAGAGAGACAGGAGAGGGGGGAGAGAGACAGGAGAGTGGGGGGAAGAGGGGGAGAGAGGGGGGGAGGGAGAGGGAGACAGAGGAGGACAGAATGGGGGTGAGGGAGGGGGGGAGAAAGAGCGGGAAGAGAGAGGGAGAGAGGGGGGAGGGAGAGAGAGGCGGAGAGAGGGAGGAGAGAGAGGGGGAGAGAGGGGGGAAGAGGGGGGAGAGGTTGTATAGAGGGGGAGACAGACGGGGGAGAGAGCGGGGAAGAAAGGGGGAAGAGGGGGAAAAGAGGGGGGAGAGAGGTGGGAGAGAGAGGAAGAGAAGAGAGGACAGTGAGTGGGGAGAGAGAGGAAGAGAAAGAGAGGACAGTGAGTGGGGAGAGAGTGGCGAGAGAGTATGGAGCTAGAAAGGGGGCGAGGGAGGAAATTATTGGGAGAGAAATGGGGAAAGAGTCGGGGGAGAGACGGGAAGAGAGGTGGGGAGAAAGAGACAGGGAGAGAGAGGTGGGGAGAGAGAGATGGAAGAGAGACGATGAGGGGGGAGAGAGGGGGCGAGAGGAGGGGAGAGAATGGGCGGAAACAGAGGGGAAGGTCGTGGGCGTGGGATGGGGAGAGAGAGAGGGGAGGGGGTTAGAGAGGGGGGGAGAGAGGGGGAGAGAGGGGAGAGAGAGATGGATGGAGAGTGATTTGGAGAGAGAGATGGGTGGAGAGAGATGGGTGGAGAGAGATGGATGGAGAGAGAGGGTGAGGGCGAGGGGGCGAGAGATAGAGAGGGGATGAGAGTGATGGGCAACAGAGATGAGGCAAGAGAGAGGGCAAGAGAGGGGGTCGAGAGAGGGGGAGAGAGCGAGAGAGGGGAGAGAGTGGGGGAGAGAGGGGAGTGAGTGGGGGAGAGTGAGAGGGAGGAAGGGAGAGATAGGGATGGTATGAGAGAGTGAGGGAGAAGAGGTGACAGAGTAAAGGGAGAGATGTAGTGAAGAGAGAGAGATGGAGAGAGAGAGAGGGGTAGAGAGAGGGGGTGAGCGAAGGAGGGGGGTGGGAGAGGGGAGTTAGAGTGGGGCAACATAGAGGGGAGACAGAGGTCAGAGGGGGGCAAGAAAGCGGGGGCTAAAGAGAGGGTGCGAGAGAGATTGGGTAGCGAGGGGGGAGAGAGGGGAGAGAGGGGGTGAGAGGGGGAGAGTGTGGGGATAGAGAGGGGGAGGGGAGAGAATTGGGTAGGGGGGAGAGAGGGGGGTAGAGAAGGGGGGAGGGGGCAGAGAGAGGGGGAGAGAGGGGGAGAATGTGGGAGGAGAGAGAGGGTGAGAGAGAGAGGCGAGAGAGAGGAGGCTAGAGAGGGGAGAGAAAGGGGAGAGAAGGGGTGAGAAAGGGGGAGAGAAAGAAGGAGAGAGAGTTTGGGGACAGAGAGGAGGGGAGAGGGGGGAGAGAGAGAGGGTGAGAGAGAGTGAGTGCAGAAAGAGTGGGGGCAGAGAGAGTGGGGGGAAATGTGGGGTTGAGACTGGGGGAGAGAGAGAGTGTGGGGAGAGTCGGGAGACAGAATGGGGGGACAGAGTGGGGAGAGAGTGGGGGGAGAGTGGGGGTAGAGAGTGGGGGAGGGAGAGTGTTAGGGAGGGAGGGAGAAAGAGGTAGCGAGTTAGGTGACAGAGTGGGGGAGGGAGTTAGTGAAGAGAGAGGGGAGAGAGAGAGGGTAGAGAGAGGGGGTGAGAGAAAAGTGTAGGGAGAGGGGTTGAGAGAGAGACGGTAGAGAGAGGGGGAGACAGAGGGGGAGAAAGAGGGGGAGAGAGGGGGGCAAGAGAGAGTGGGAGAGAGGAGGTGAGAGATGGTGAGAGAGAGGGCGAGAGAGGGGTGTGGAGAGAGGGTGGAGTGAGAACGAGTCATGGAGAGAGGGGGAAGAGAGAGGAGGCAGGCCGAGATAGAGACTGGGGAAGAGAGATGGGGAGAGAGAAGGGGAGAGAGGGGGAGAGAGGGGGAGTGTGGGTGTGAGCGAGGGGAGAGAGAGAGTGTGGGGTAGAGAGAGGGTGAGAGAGAGAGGTGTAGAGAGAGGGGTTGAGAGACACAGACGGTAGGGAGAGAGGGGAGAGAGGTAGGGGAGTGAGAGAGAGAGTCGTGGAGAGAGGGGAAAGAGAGAGGCGGTAGAGCGAGATAGAGACTGGGGAAGAGAGATAGGGAGAGGGGAGAGGTGGGAGAGAGGAGAGAGGGTGAAGAGAGAGGGGGAGAGAGGGGGAGAAAGAGAGGGGGTGGACCGAAGGAAGTGGAGAGGGGGAGTGTGAGTGTGAGGGGGAGAGAGAGAGGGGAGTGAGTGGGGGAAATAGAGGATCGTGAGTGACAGGGTGAGAGAGAGAGGGAGGAAGAGAGGGAAGGAGTGAGAGAGGGAGGCAGAGTGAGGTGACAGAGTGAGGGGAGAGAGAGAAGACAGAGAGAGTGCAGAGAGAAAGGGGCGAGAGAGGGAGGGTGAAAGACTGGATGGAGGTGAGGCAAGGGAGAAGGGGCAAGGGAGAGGAGAAAGAGAGTCAAAGAGAGAGGGGGAGAGAGACAGGCGCCAGA